>NC_134569.1:185089066-185389066 GCF_050947875.1 Dermacentor variabilis
GATTTGCTAGTGCGAAACTTGCACGGTTTATTCAAAGGTAGGTGAAAGAAAATAAGAAAAGCATGAAGTATGAAGTATCAAGTAAGAAGTATATCAAAGTACATTTCGGAGCCCCTTAAATAGCTCTCTACAAGTGTGGGCGGGATCTTGCGTCCATCGATGACACGTGACAGGCACGGAGAGAGGGCCCCTCCTCCTGCAATACCAAGTACGGTAAGGAGAGGTCGATCCTCTCATCGACGAATCCGGGGAGAAGGTCGGGTGAATGACCCCTCCGGTGCACGTGGGCTCCGGTTCAGAGAAGGTCGGGTGAATGACCTGTCGCCACGTGGTGTCAGACGCCAACCCTAACAGCGTGAGCTCCGCAAAGCTGTGCGTCAGCTCCCTCGAGAAACCCGGATCGAGGCTGTTCTGAGCCTGGCAAATTAAACCTCGGGCCAATTTATCGGCACCCTCGTTTCCGGGGTTCCCATAGTGAGCTAGCACCCACCGGAGCTCTACCCTGCGTGGTAAATTCTGGGTGGGGATGTTCAACAAGTTCCAGGCAGGGTTGTGAATCCTGCCTCTGGCAAAGTTGGACAAAGCAGTCTTTGAATCGCTAAAGATGTATTCAGCATCCGAAAGGGCAAGGGCTAAGGCGATGGCGGTCTCCTCTGCTTCCTCAGGTGAAGAGCCCGAGGGAAGATGGTGAGTTAGGGGTCAGGGTAAGGTTGGGTTGTAAGCAACTGCTACAGCTTCATGCGTTGTACATGCGGCGTCTACCCAGATGGCTTCCTCGACTTGTCCGTAATACTTGTGGAGGGCATTTGCGCGAGCTACGCGGCGAGAGATGTGATACTGGGGATGGACGTTTCGAGGAAGGGGTTTCACTACAAGGGGTGTATGAATGTGTCGCGGAATGGCCATAAGGGTTGACTGATTAGCGGGTATCGAGAAAGGCAAGCGATATACGACACCTTGGGCGCAGTGCAGAAACGGCAGCCGATGGTTCTTCGCGCTGCCTCGGCACGTCCTTCTCGGCGGATCGGGGCCCTTACATATGCTTGGTAGCTTTTGTGGAGCTAAAAATACCCCGTCCACTTCCGCTTTTCGGGCCACCTTCGTTAAACCATGTGATATCCCATGCATGTTGTTGTTGTCCTGAGTGGCTGTACCGTACAACCACCTTCTTTCTCCTTTCATGGCTGCGCTCGCGCTTACCAGCCGGTTCCGCGCTAGTTTTTTCAGCGCATTTTCCGACACTGACAAAAGTACGTGGATAGGGTAGCCTGCTTCCAGTAGCCGCGCTTTTTGTCTCAAGAAGCTCCCAAGCATCCGGTGGGGGCATGATTTGTGGCGCGCATTCACAACACATAACTTTGCGATTGCTCGCTTCACCAACTTTAAATGTGACGAGGCATGCGAAAGCAGCGTCTTTGTTTTCCTATAGGGTGATATTCCCAACAGCAATGATTGGCGGTCAAATGGTCAAATTTAGTTTGCTATCTAAAAACTGGATAGCATTACTGTTAGGTAGCTCACGTGTAATAACCAGATTCTCAAGACATTCATTGAACACGGCAACTAAGTCATTCACTTTTTCAGTGTTATTTGAATTGAAATCATACATCACGAGATAGTCGATCACGTAACTAAAGGTTCTTAAAATCTTTACCGTCGCGAGTCCTTCTTTTAGGCGTCTGTCGTCCTGTCGTCTTTCTTGTGCGTGTCAATCCAGCGCTATGACTTCAATTCATGCAACGAACCGAATAGCCTGAAAATCTGCACTCCCGGAAGGAGACGCAGGCGCTCACGGTGCTTTCAGTGAAATCGCACTGCAAGTTCCGGGCCCTGACGCACCAGAAAACGTATTTTCGGGTGTCTGCTTTTTGAGAAAGGTCGCCACTTGTACGAGTCAGGCCGAATTCATGGCACCAGGTAATATATAAAGTAGAAGACTGGTGCAAATTGCGATGCAAATGCACCCCGCAAGCAAGTCTCACTGCGATAAGCTAAGACGTGTAGCTCCAGCATTTATATTCCATATGTTATTTTGCTGTGCACGTTAGTTAACATTCTCACGTACTTAATTATGTAAATAGGGGAAGAGCCCAAAAAATGTATAAAATAGAATGTATGAAATACATACCATTGAGTATACACTGGGAAGGCGGGACATGGAAATTCCAGACGATGAACAAAACGAGAACCAGGTAAAAGCGGGGAGCCTACTCCCGCTTTTACCTTGTTTTCGTTTTGCTCATATCATTGGGCACGTCATAGAGTTTCCTACGATAACTACTAGAGGGAACTCTGGCGCTGCAGTCGTTGTACCACCGTGGGAATGATGGGAAATACATGGATTTGTCTGATGTTCGTGCTTGTGGATTCAGACGTTCTTGTGGCTTAATTTGTACATTACTTTATATAAATCTTATTGGCGTAAGTTTCAGCGCAATCTGTACTCTTCGAAGTGCAGAAGGCGCCGCGAACACGCACAATTGCTATTAATTGCAACGATTGACCTTGTCCAGGCGGCCAAATCGAAACGCACCAAGCGTCTCAAGGCACTGGCATGCCCACGATAAATTCATAACGGCGTTTCATTCGCTTGTCAATGCAGAGGTCCGTGGCTTAATGGTTTCAATTACAGCCTTCTGTGCTAGAGTCCCTGTGTTCGAATCCTGCATGCCGCCGGACAATTTTAATGATGTTCGTTTAATAATTTATTACGCAGTACATTATTGAAAATTACGAGTTTACAAAGCCGTTTGAACAAAAGGACGAAGTTTAGGCAAATCTATGTACTTCCCATAATTCCCATGCCGGTACAACCGCTCTCATTGCAGCTCCCGTAGACACTAGCGACCGAATTCCCTCTAGTCATTACTGTATGAAACTCTATAGGGTACGTATCATGTGGCCGCTGGGTGTGGGCCATTCGGTATGGGCCCCAGGAGCCAACAGGCATCTGCTGCTCTTCAATGAACCGTCTTAGCCCTCAACTGGGGTCACTGGAAGTATCAGATCATGGTGACGTTCACGTAATGTGATTTTTCTTCCAAATAAAGGTCGATGTTTGTGGGGTTTTCTCGGTTTTTTTCTTGTTTTTTTTTTTTGCTTGCCTTTAAAAACGTACGATCTTGGGAAATATGAGCATCAATATCGCGATTGCGCTCTTTAGAGGCTTTGCATGGGGCATATTTAGCTAAGAGGCTTTTGCTGCTACCGAAGCGGTTCACAAGGGCTGTTCTGATTTTCCCCATAGTCATACAATGACCAAGTATTTGCTAGGAGACTACAAAGATTACCAGAGTGACTGTAGTGGTGATGAGCGATAACATGTAGGCTTGCGCATGCATTATTTGGCTCCAGTCATTGTACCTGGATTAGCGCTCCTTGTGATGGGCGAAACGGCTCCGCTCGCTTTGAACGGCTCACTTAAATCTGTAACCATAGAGAAAGAAATTTCAACAAGAGCGGACACTCCCATAGAGCCCAGCGGCCGAATTGACTGTAGCACACCAAGCGGTTGTTGTTGACTCCTTCCGCTTTCGGTTTTGGGCGCGCGCGTTTTGAACACCACTTGGTACACGCCGCGCCGGCTCCGCTGCTCGGCGCGGCATTCATTTTTTCTTTCTTTTCGCTTCTGCTGAGCCTCGCGTGGCCTTGGCGTGGAATCGTTTCATTATTAAGTAGAAATGATTGCGATTGACCTTTACAAGACTGCACCGAATCTGTCAGGTGCAATTTCATAAAGAAAACGAAAGACGCCTTCTGAAATGATGAAACATTTATTTTGCTCTATATAAATGCTCGTTCCGGGCTTCTGCATTCATCCAAAGTTGTGGCACCAGGTAAGCAGCAGTCGTTGCCGTACGATGCTCCACCGGATGCCATCAGCTGAAAGAAAGTAAATTACAAGCATGTATCATTTTGGCATATTGACCTAACAGGAGTTACTGCGTGTAGAGGCGAAACGTGCGTAAGTGGTGAATGAGCGGCATTACAGATAAATTCACTTTTACGTATATTTCGCAGCAAAGACTCCTCCCAAACAATGCTACAAAATTTTCAAGCAGCCCTCCCTTCCCGGGCATTATTTCCTGCACTTCAAGTGCATAAATACACGGGTGACTGCGCGTTTCCAAAGCAACTTGGTCTCAGTCGACACGATGGTACGCCAAGTACACAAAGGTGGCTACAACACAGGCTCAGCCAGACCATGTTACACGCTCGCAGAATGCCTTCTAATCGCACTGAAGTCAGACTCGTGGGTGCATAGCCTGTTTTCAGTCGCTCAGAATACATAAATGTCATGTTCTTGAGCTCCTCCGTGTTATCTTTTACGCGTCCTGCCGGCGCATGCAACACTCCCGTGTTATCACTCTCGGCAATCGCTCGTCGCGTTTTCGAGAAGCGTGAGTACCGAAATAAGGTATATGTTGTTGCAGGGCTATAAAATGCGTCACAAACTTGTCCCACTAAAATTCAGTACACGCAAAACCAACTCACTATGGCCGGCTTGCTTTTTTGCTAACACCTTCACAACCCCAGGCGCGGCGAGCAAGCCTCAAGATATCCTAAAGAGTTACCAAATAAGTTACAATACTTTTTCGGGTCAGAGAATGCGTAACGAACTTCTACCAGTAAGATTCAGTACACGCGAAACTGCGGCACACAGCCGAGCTGCTTTTCGCTAACTGCGTCAATAAGCCGGGCGCGGCAACCGTGCTTCTAAATTACCCCAAATATAACGACGTTAGTTACAATAATGTTGGGGGCCACAGAATGCGCGAAAACTTGTCTTAGGCGCTACGACGTAGTACACGCATGTACACGCGCAAATGCGTCACACGGCCGAGCCGGTTTTCGCTTACTGCGTCAATAAGCCGGGTGCGGCAAGCGTGCTCCAAAACTACCGAAATAAGTTACAGTAATGTTGGCGCTCATAGAAAGCGCCGCAAACGTCTCCCAGGACGAGGCATTAACTCAAATTAACTGCGCCAGGACGGCGGAGCTGTTTTTCGCTAACTGCGCCACTCGAACTAAGCCTAAATGTGCTTAAAATGCGCCGCACACTGTCAAACACAATTTCTCACCTTGCCGTAGTCCGGTAGTGCAGTGGTGCCGTGTCGAAATGCAGACGATACGCAAGAAAAGCATAGAGAAGGCCGGGAGCCCAAAAACATGGGCTATATCCAAAACAGACGGGTCGGCGAGCACGCGAGCTTCGTACGTACGACCAGCCTCGCTCACTCCTGCGGCTTGTCTGGCGCATGACGTATGCATGCGCGTCTGGCGTGCCGCTAGCTTGTTGCTAGGCAACGAAACAAAAAGTTGCAAAGTATAAGTTCATTTACACGCAAAACATTTTCACTTTTAGTGGGAAGGAATAAAAAAAATAAAACCTTGTCTGGAAGTTTATTTCACATTCTTTTTTTTCTGATGCTCGCGTCAACTGACGGTTGTTGTTGAAACTAGGCGTGACGTGTTTCCTGTTGCCAGTTTTTGAAGAGTGTCCCCTCTTGTTGAATTTCTTTCTCTATGCTGTAACGTTGATTGTACCTGGATTAGCGCTCCTTGTGATGGGCAAAACGGCTCCGCTCGCTGAAATGAGCCGGCTCGTTTGAACGGCTCACTTAAATCTGTAACGTTGATTGGGTCGCTCAGGAGCGAGCCGGGTCTTTTGAGCCACTCCTTTCCTTTCCACTACGGCCGCCCTAACTTCTTTCTTTGTAAAACTTACAAAAACGCAAGCAAATGCGCTAGAAGTCACAAGTCAGTATTGTCTAGTTTAGCTAGAGGCTGCGTGCAGTGGGTTGTAATTCTGCAAGTACCTAGCCTTTAACACGTATGTCAATAAGGTCTTGTAGTGTGTGTTCTCTGCGTGAGAATTACCTTTTGTTTTAGTTACAGTTAGTTCGGCTGTCTGTGTCACTCTGCTTCTGTAACTCAGCTTGCCTTTGTACATTTATGTAAGTATATTTCCGCTCTTCATCATCTGCATTCGTCAATAGTCCCCATCTTCAAGCACTGCCTGGAGAGGCCCTGTTCCCCTCTTAAGAAAAGGAAAAGACCCTGCTTAAGTTTACTACACGGCTATTTTACTAATGCATATATCGTTGTTGTTTTTTTCATGAAAGCCAAATAACTAGACTTCATAATACAGGTTACTCTGTAACCTCTGCTATAGAATCTAGTTATTTGGCTTTAAAGAAACGATATGTGCATTAGCAGAATAACCGTGTTATAGGAATTTTTACTAACACCTTCGAAATGTTGCACCACCTCACGATGCACGATCGGTCGGAGTCGTGAGACATCGCTCGAACAACAGCTGTCAACGAACGGCGCCATCCTTTGCCAATGATTTGCCAGAAGACACGTTCTGAGCGAAACAGCGCTCGCAGGCAACGGACGACAACAAGGAAGACACAACACCGCAGGACGACACAAAGCGAGGACAACACACACAGCGCTCTGCGAGCGCTCTTTTGCTCGGAATGTATCTCAACCAACTCGCCCAGCAATGCGCACTTTGCCAGAAGACCCGGCTCTGACTGAAGGAGTCGGCACGCCTCACTGAACGAGAGAGAACCGGCTCTCCAAAAGAGCCGGCTCTTCGAATGGCTCACGGACAGAGAGAGAAGCGGCTTTCCATAAAAGCCGGACGGCTCACTGAACGAGAGAGAAGCGGCTCTCCAAAAGAGCCGGCTCAGTTCAGAGCCCGCTCACTGAACGAGAGAGAACCGGCTCTCAACCAGCTTTCTCGCACTGCTAATGGATGGAGCGCAAATCGCACCCGGCATAGAGTGCCTCGATATGCCAACGCCGCCGTATGGCGGCGCTGGCAGCGAGGCACCCTAACCCGGCACGAATCGCGCCTAGACGAAGATGAAAACAGACTGGAACGAGAAGCGCCAATAAATTACATCCAAAAAGTAACAGCCGAATCTTTCCAAGGCAATGATGAGGTTGTACTTAAAGAAAAAAAAGAGCATGAAAGAGACCCAAGTGGAAAAGGTGCTGGTGCTGACAAAGTTAAACTGGAAGAAAGCGGAAGAGAAAATTCCTAAGCGTACAGCCACAGGGCTAGACGAGGTTCTCGTTAGGCTGATAAATGAACTAGGACCAAAAAGTAAGGAAGCTCTAGTGAAAGCAGTGGAAAAAACTTTAAAAGGTAGACGAATACCAGACAGTTGGCGACAAAGTAGAATGAATTTAATTTATAAAGGTAAGGGGGAGAAAGACAGAATTCACTCGTGTAGACCGTTGACCATTACATCGGTAATATACAGGCTAGCAATGCAGAAAATCAAATTAAAGCTTCAAGCATGGGCAGAGAATAATGGCATTTTGGGAGAGCTTCAGAATGGCTTCAGAATATGTAGGCGTTTGGATGATAACTTGTTTGTTCTTACTCAGTGTATTAAAATATCAAAAGCAGGAAGCAGACCGTTGTATGTGTCCTTTTTAGACATTACAGGAGCCTACGACAACGTAGACCGCAACATATTGTGGGATATTCTGGAAGGGGAAGGCTTAGGTAACAATTGTCTGCAGCTTTTAAGAGAGATTTACCTAGAAAATACTGTTTGCGTTGAATGGGAAGGGATGAGAAGCGAGAAGAAAGTTCATATCAACAAGGGACTGAGGCAGGGGTGCCCTTTATCCCCGCTTCTGTTTATGATGTACATGGTGAGGATGGAGAGGGCGCTAGAAAGAAGTAATATCGGGTTTAATCTCTCATACAAACAGGCGGGTACAGTAATAGAGCAGCAACTCCCAGGTTTATTTTATTCGGACGACATTGTGTTGCTAGCTAACAAGCAAAGTGATTTGCAACGTCTGGCTAATATTTGTGGACAGGAAGGCAACAATTTAAGTTTGAAATTTAGTGTTAGAAAATCAGGTGTTATGGTATTCAATGAAAACAGTGAACAGACAGTGGAGATACAGGGCCAAGAAATACCTCGGGTAACAGAATATAAATACCTTAGTATATGGATAAACGAAGGCAATGGATATATGGAAACACAGGAAAAAACCATAACAGTAAAGGGGAAGAGAAATGCAGCCATAATGAAGCACAGAGCTCTATGGGGATACAACAGGTACGAGGTCCTCCGAGGTATGTGGAAACGTGTAATGGTTCCAGGAATTACTTTTGAAAAATGCGGTTGTTTGCTTTAAATCAGGGATTCAACCAGGACTCGGCGGAAACCAAAGGTCAGTGGGTCGCCTCGCATTGGGCGCTCACGGGAAGACTACGAATGAAGCTGTGCAGGGTGATATGGGCTGGACTAGCTTTGAAGTGAGGGAAGCTCGCAGTAAAATTGAGTATGAAGAACGGCTGAGGAATATGGAAGAAAGTAAATGGGCTGGGAGAGTGTTCAGGTATCTGTACAGAAAAAACATTGATTCAGCAGTGGAGGAAAAGAACTAGGAAGCTTACCAGCAAGTATGCGGCCTGTAGGGTGGGCAACACAGCAACAAAGAAGGTCAAGCGGACAGTCAGAGAGGCTGAAATAATCTCATGGGTGGCAGCAATGGAAAAGAAACCTACCATGAGTAACTATACTTAAGAGGAAAAAACGAAATCAGGAAAGGAACCATTTATGATGACTCAAAGGGAAGCTCATTACTTTTTGAAGCGATATCGGGATGACATAGAACACGCACCTATAAAGCGAGATATAAGAAGGAAGAAGAAACATGTGCTTGCTGCGGTAAAGCTAGAAAAACAGCCGAGCATGTTTTATTAGAACGTGAAGATGTCTACCCAGCGGTCGATTTAGGCATCTCTGGCCTCCTTGAAGCCCCTGGGTTCAGCGGGAGCAGTGGTAAAGCAAACATGTCCGCAATAGACATTAGTAAGAGGCGATTGGAGGATCGGTGGAAGAAAACTAGTGAAACGACAAAAGACGGAGACGTACAAAAGCACAGTTCGCAATAGTGGATCAGAAAATTTGGGCGTGGTAGTTCATAGTGTTCCTTTTTTTGTTCTTTTTTCATTGTTTAACCTAGGTAGGACATTAGGCAGTATAATAGCAGAGCTTGGTGGCGCAACCCACCGCCCCGTTCCAAAGGGGACGCTCATAACATCCATCCATCCATCCAGCAGAACACCCGGCTCTTACGGAACGGTATGGCACGGCTCATTACGGCTCACTGAACCGGCTCTCCAAAAGAACCGCCGCTCACTTTTACTGAGGCACGGCACATCCGCTCTTCTATAAGAGCGGCTCAAAAGATCCGGCTCGCTCCTGAGCGGCCCATCTCCAAGTTGTACGTCGTTATGCACGGTGGTATCGAGACCCTGACGCAACAGGCACAAGCAGCGAAATGTGTGCTTCTCATGCGGACGCCATCTACATTCGAGCATCGCTTTAAATAACGGAATGACCTGTTCTCGTGTGAGCTGTGCGTCGCGCCACCTTTACAATGAAGTGACCTGTATAACGAAAGATTTCGGACGCCCCAAGCAAGCACGTTGTCATAAAGGCGTTCGACTGTGTTACACTTCTTTGACACGACTAACGAATACGTCGCGTTCCCCATAGCTCGAGCTAAAACACTTGTGTGCGTTCTAGCTTCAATTCGGCCGCCAGAATTACTTTCTTCCTTGCTTCACGACCGGGAGCGTGTCAGTTTGTCCCATTCTCGTGTCGTGGCAGCTATCGCTTTGGGACAGTGTGTTAAACTGTACACCCACCTTCTTGGTCGGCTCTCACATTTCCCAGTCATTTTCTCGTAGCTGAACTCTACGAAGATAATGCGAGACATTGTAGCGCCTTCTGGTTAGGTCAGGTTTTATCGTTTCTTTCTGGAGTAAAAAGTTCACCGACGATTACGATACTCCCTAATGCGAAATCTATATGCATTTTCATTCCGTGATACATGTATTGACTGGCGTGGACAATTTGTCTCGTGCGGACCACTGCAAACGGAGCAAAGTGTGGCGCGACTGCCTCACTAATCGGGAGATCCCGAGAGGCAGCGCGTGGGTGAAGCGTGGGCGCAATTCACAGCAGCAGCCGCAGACAGACACCCGGTCACGCAGCGCTTTGTTTCCATATATGATATCGGTCGACGCGCTCTCCGCATGTCATCAGTGAACAGACGGCGATGCACTACTCTGGCACCATCTCGTAGCGGTCGTCGCAGAAAAGCCCGTCTTGCGCGGCACTACGCTTTTCTTCTCACGCTTTCGCAATACGCCCCTCCTCGGCCTTCTACCTCATGGTTCCGCTACACTATCCTCCTCCGCTTTCCTCCTCGCGCTGTCTTCGTTATCGCCATCTTTCATCAACTGGAGGGTGTTGCTTTCATACTTCACTGCGCTCCGCGTTCGCTCTTTTATCCTTCGCTGTGCTCGTTCGCTCGGTTACGCTGATGCTGCGTTCTAATATTATGGACAAAAAAGGAGTACGTAGGGCTCCAGTTTTTTTCTTGTGCTCCTTCGCGGATCGTACATATGTCGGTAAGTTCTATGTCCATTGCAATTATTTTTATCCTTCCAATCCTTCGTCATGTGAAAAACCAGTCTAATCTTCAGTCATGGTCCATTTCACACAGCTTAGCGCAACGAGAGCTTCCGGCGGCTGCGTCGAGTGTGAACACACCGGTGCGTTTGCACCTTCGCCATCGATGCACAGCAGACAGCCATGCACTGGATGGAACTAGAGCTGGTAAGCGCGAGGAAGGAAAATATACCCTGAAAAGAAGACTGATGCACAGGTACGACGGCAAGATGGCGACTGCAACTCGCAGTGTTCGCCCTCGTAGCTCAAGCTCTGGAGCCGTTACAGCTGCGGAGGCGAAGACAGGCAATTCCCACAGGACGCGAAGCTGTTGTGTGTGAACGGCTCCTTTATTAATGTTGGAACTACCAGACAATGGCAAAGCAGCGTCGGAAATGTACAGTGCTGAGCGATTGAAACGCAATATTCAAAGCTCGCGGCTGCCACCGTCTTTTCTTTTTCTTCTTTTTTTCTTTGTTCTGCGTCACTGTTGTGCTGTAAGTGACCGCCATGAGACCAAATGCAGTCACAATGCTCCACGGAGGTTCTGACTCTTACTGTATACTACTATGTATCAGCTCGGTGTACCCAGTGCTTACAGACCGTGTAGAAAGCGCCGGCGACCGTGCGCTTTGAGTATCGCGTCTCAGTAGAGTTGGCTTAAAGGTTTCTTGACTACTAACAGCTGATTACTGGAGTGAGTGACATCGGGGACTGCCCTGGGGGACCAGCCTGAGCTGGTCCCCGAGGGCAGACCTGGATAGCAATGCGTCCCACTTTACTCTTGTGTTATACTCTACTTGGTCTTCGGTGTGAGCCGTGCATTCCCCATATGATGTGGTAGGGCCGGTGTGCTCCCACACCACAGGTTTATTTATTTATTTACCGTCAGGGCCTTTGGGGCCTGAGCGTAAATAAATGGCAACATCGTGCCGGGTCTTCCATGATGTTGCCATGGGCAGCTCGGCAATTAGTGAAACCTCGAGCCGTCTCGTCTGCATGGAGGTTTCCAGTAATACCCTCGTGTCCCGGGGCCCATGTTATTGCTTGGGCATACGTGGCGTTGAGTTCTCTGCTGATTTGAGCAAGTATCCGGTCTGCCTTCCTGCCGATTTTCCCCCTTTTATAGCTCCTACATGCGGCCTGAGAATCTGTGATTATTGTCAGCGGTGCGTTGCGCTCTACGCCTTCTCTTATAGCTAAGGCAATGGCCATTTCTTTTCCTTCTACAATGGTTGTTCGGGAAACCGAAGCACAGGCCGTGATTTTACCTTTCATGTTTACAACAACTGCCACCATATGCTTTGCGTTGGCCTGATATGGTGAAGCATCCGTGAATCTTGCAGTGTCCAAATACTTTCTTGTTTTGTCTATGTATTCTGCTCTAGCCTTTCTCCTTCCTATATGTAATGTCGGATCCATGTTTTGTGGTATTGGTGGTACCCCATACAAATCTCTAATCTGGCAGGGTAGCCCTTTGGTGTTTTGGTGTGCTTGTATGCATTCTCCAAGGCCGACTCTTTGAAGAAGAGCTCTACCGGCTGTCGTTTGCGCCAGTCGACTCCTCTGCGCTGTGAGCTGGGCCTCAGCCAGCTCATCAAATGTATTGTGCAGGCCGAGGCTTAGAAGCTTCTCATTCGAAGTGTTGCGTGGCAGCCTCAGCGCTCTCTTATATGCCATCTTTATTATTTGATCAGCCTTCTCTTCTTCGTCGCTATTCATGACATGGTATAAGGTAGGGTGTAGATTAGTATGCTAATGGCCAAGCTTTTCACCAGTCTGATGGTGTTTTGTTCCCACATCCCTGTGCGATTATGAGCCACACGTGCTATAACCTGGTTAATCTGTTGCGTTGTTTTTCTCGTCGTGTTTAAAGCGTGGAGGCATCTGACATTCGATTGCAGCCACATTCCCAACGCTCCAACTACTGTCCTCTCCGGAATAATTTTCCCTTCCAGTCCGATCTTTGCAGAGGCGTTCCCAGTTGGCTGTTGCAAGTTGATTAGCGTATTCTTCGGCCTGTTGTGTTATTTCTTTGATTTTCATTTTGAGGTTGCGGTTGCGTTTATGTCGCTTCCGTGTTTTGGTCAGGCTTCTTCTTGCATCCTACAAGTGCAGTAGGTGAGGATCCACTTCAAGTGCTTTTTTCCGTCCTGGTGATGGTTTTGGCATGTTTCTGCTTTATATTTCGTATGTATTTGCACCACTTATCTAAATCATTTATGTCAGTGGTTTGTTCTCTAAGCGATTATCTATATGCCCGCCAGTCTGTTATTTTAACTGCACCTATTTGTTTGCGGATTAGGCCTGTGCGGATTGTGGTGCTTCTAATATAATGGTCACTTCCTAGATTTTCGAGGGTGTTGCACCACTACGCATATGGACGATCTTTAGCTATGGTTAGGTACGGACTTGTGTCCGCGGAGATAATATTTCCTGTTCTTGTTGGGATTGCTGGGTACGTTAGGTCTGTTGCAGGGTCTGTCATGCCGAGTGCTTCTATTTGTCCTGTGATAGTTTTGCCTTTATTGTCTTCAGTTGGATACCCCCAGCTTGAGTGCTTGGTGTTGAAATCCACAACTATCCCTAGAGGGCTCCCCTTTGCCATTTTTGCTGTCTCTTGAAATAATTTGTCGAACGTTGCTCTTTTATGATTCGAGGAGCAGCAGATATTAATTACGAAAGCACTCTTTCCTTTGGTGCCTTTATACGTGATTTTTTTTGTTATATGCGCAATGTCCGTTCCTTCTATGGCTTTGTGACATATTGCTGTAACTTTTTTGTCCACAAATGTTGCGACCTTCCAGTTTTCATCTTCGGTATTTAAGGTTTCGTATCCCTCTGATTTTGGGTTTGTTCCGGCTTCTTGTAATGCTATGATAAGTGGTGGCCTTTGTTGTGTCATCACCAGCTGCGACAGTTGTCCCATTTTACGCCGGAACCCGCAGCAGTTCCACTGCCATATTTCACACTCTTCTGATGTTTAGGCATTGGATGTCGCCTGGGTCATGACCGACAGGCCTGGCGTGTTGTATAATTTCTTTGTTTTTTCTCTTATGTTACAACCTGTGGCATGATTCGCAACGCTTTCGTGAATTCTATTTGTTATTCCTGGATTTTCTTGTCCAAAACTTCTAGTTTTCGATCTACCTGTATCATCGCCTTCTCAATGATTGTGGTATAACTTCTGTTATGGCTTCTTTCGACATCGACAGGGTAATTACGGTAATTACGGCGTCGCCTTCTAAGGTCGGTAGTTTTTTCTCTTTCTATCCTGTGTGGGCTGGTTTTGGTCCTTGTTGCAGTTGCTGAGCTTGTTGCTTTTTCAATTGCCTATTTTGTCTTTCTAGCTCTCCTATTCGCACTCGCATTAGCTCTAGTTCGCCTTCTAGGCGCGTGAGTTGTGTTGTCGTTTGGTGTGTGGGTTGGGAGGCGATTGCTGCCCAGCTCATCTTGTTTTCGGCTTCCTTGTTCTGCGTCTTGTTGCTCTTTTGCTGATGTTGTTTTGTGGTTTGGCCCCTCTCTGGGCCACTGTTCCTGGAGTTGGGGCAGTCTCGGGTGCTGGACCTAGATCGAGACCTGTAACGGGCCCCCGTCTGGCGATACAGAGTCCTCGCGGTCCGGGCGTGCTGAACCAGCGTCTCTTGAGGATCCCGTTTTTTGTGGTCGGCTTAGACGTTGCGCCTGTTGTGACCTTCCCCTTTGGGGGACCCGTATGAGTTTCTTGGTGCATTCCGATGCCGCCGTGGAATCAGTGATTTAATTCCAGTGATTTGATTCCACTGAAATCCACTGATTTGATTCCCTAGAACTTTGAGTACTAAGCGCGCCGCCATCACGGAGAGATACAGACGACAGGCGGTTTGCGAGTCCACGAGTACGGCCGCCCATATGTCCCTATTCTCCGCGTCCCTAATTGCAAGTGCAATCGCTGCGGTGTCTGCCGTGCTGACAGATTTTGCCCTGACCGATGCCGCTATCACGCGATTTTGGTTCGTGGCTTGTCCCTGCCCAACTGACTGACGTCCGGTTGCCCTCTAAACCTCTCGTACAAGGCTCTCGCTTGGGCCTTTCGGCGCCCCACATGAAATCTTGGACTCGTATTTTTCGGAATTGGAGACACCACAAAGTCTGCCCGACTTCCTGGGTAACGACGCACATATTCTTTTTCCGTGAACGAAAGTGCCTTTGGATTTTGTATCGCAGAAGCTGAGCATGGCTGATCTCAGAGCGTGCAACACCAACACTGGGCGGGCGCTTTCCCGCGGACTCGCGCGGAAATTACGGAGGCGCCGTGTAAAGTGTGCTCGGTCGAGAACTGTGCGACGATTCAAACGGACACATTTCAACTAATTGTGCTCGCTAAATGTGACGGCGTAAGCACATTTGCGTTTTCTTCGTTTAAACCGTTACACATCTCATAGGTGATGCCTCGTCAGCGCAACGGTGATGGTACTACGTCGGAAAGTTCTAAGGAGCCACTGAGATTCTTCGTTTTGCCAAGTGAGGCCAACCTGTTGCGCATTTTCCGATGTTCTTGTTTCTTTTGAACCATACGTTTGTTAACTGCGTGAAAAGGTTCTGATAGGGCTTGTGCAGCATCCATGGTGGGCTGTTTTCTTGTGCGTGCGTTAAAGAGATGCTTAGACGGCTGTTGGGCTCAGATGATGTCCGCCGTATCAATGTAGCTAACGTTCACAAAAAAAAAATTATGCGATTATGCACTTCTCGCTTTCCCTGAAGCCGCAGTAGTAAACAGTTCACATGTTGTCACATGCGCTTTATGGGAGCGTCCACGCAATATTTCCACGACGTTTGTTATCGAAAGAGCTCGTATGAATATATCCTACTAGCGTCCTCTGTGCGCATTGTATCCGTCAATACTTTGAGGGTTTCATCGGTAGCCCATCGTATTCTTATAGTACAGCGTTTCCTGATGCCACCATTTGGTAGCCTTTCTTGTCGACTTGTCTTCATTGAAACAGCTTACGAAGTGTAGGTTGAAATCACCGCAGGTATTTCATAACTCCCGTTTTTTTCCCCTGTAGATGCTTACGCGGCGGAAGACGAACAAACACACAATATTGTGCCTCTGCCACATCCAAAAACGGGTAATTCTCGCGTCTGTGCATTTCTTATTGATACTTTGCTGTGTCTTGCTGTGACTAATACGTACAATGGGTAAATGGACCAATATATCTATTATCTTGGATTCTATAGTATTAGTGTATTGGCCTGACATGCCCTCTAAATAGCGTACTTCCCGTGGCAAAGACTTACCAGGTCAAGTGAATTTTTGTTTAATGCACAGCTGATAGTTGCTGGTTTATTGCTGTTTTCTAGGGGCTATAACGGGCGACAATCAAAAGTAGAGTTTAATTTGTTTAGACCTAGTAGGTTCCTGTTTAAATAGTTTTGGCTTACTTTGTCAATCCTTAGTTTAATGTCTTTGTTTCCTTAATAAGAATTTCATTGTTAATTTCTTAATAATAATGGGAAATATTAACACGCTTGTCATCCTTAAGAGCACATGTTCCTGTCCTTGTTCCCTTAGCTTGTTTAGTAGTTACTCTATGAACATTATTCTCATTGAATATAGTGGCTGAAATGGTGTAATACATTAGACTATTCACATTAAGCCCTCACTTGTTCCTTGTTGTTCACTTGTTAGAGGCTTCATCACTGTACCTGAAAGCTGACTCAGGTGAATACCTAGAGTTAGTCAAATTCAAGGAGAAGCGTGGATCCTGGATCGTGGATGACTTTGTAGAACCAGGTAATGCACGACAATGCCTTGCCATAAATAACCTTTGCAAATCATTGCAGATGCAATCAAACATATTGTTTTTTTTTTTGTTTTTTTTTTGTTTTTTTTTAAGTTTAAACCGCCCCAGTATTCGCAGCTTGGTAAGAGAAATGCTGTTTCTTCACGAAGCAGCTGGCTGGCACATCGTCTCACACTTGCAATGTCATACTTGCAGTGTGTTTTCAAAACCAGACTCAAAGTTGGCATGTGCTATTAATGTGCAATGCAGGATAGGGTTATACACATTTTCAGTGTACAGTGCTGTGCGTTGGGTGTGCTAAGGTACGTTTAGTCTGCACAAGCCACTTTCATGCGCTATACCTAAGACAGTCTTGTTTGAAGATTAGTACACATCACTTTGAGTCCTGCAGCCAGTTTGTCTTGCACTGTGCATAACTATACTATTGCTATTCCATTCCTGGCTACCCCTGGAAAAGATTAGATACCCTCCAGGATGATAGTTGTTTATTATCTCAAAAGGCTCGCGAACTGAGACTATACGTCATTTCTATTCCTGTGTCAAGGGTGCGTATTGTATTCTTGACTGTTGCAGTGACAGTGTATGTGTGACGTGTGTTCTCTTCTTGCATGGACAGATGGGTCACTGTATGTCGCCACTCCCATGGATCCCCTCTTCTTTGCTGTGGCTCTTTTGCAAAAGGTACATGTTTACTTTGAGCACGAGTTGTGCACCAGTTTTGTGAAAGCGTTGCGTGATTGCTTGCTAATTCATAGTATTTCTCTTGCGTCAGTTCCCTCTGAGCAAAATAACTTAATTTTTGGAGCAAGCAGATTGAAACATAACATTTGCAAGAAGGAGAAAGTGGTTTATCAAGGTTTTGCGCAAGGTGTGGCTATCGCACAGGTGAAAAAAGATATGTTCTTTTTTGGCGTATTCTTTTTACCTTGTAAAATGGCCCCTTTGTCTGTCTCTCTCTAAATGTAATATTTTTCCTCAATAGTTCTCAAATTATCAGAGTGCTGTATAGACTGATATATGCTGTGATGGCTAATACGAACAAGTATGAGTCTCGGAAACACTGCATTAGTTGCAGCTTTTCATGGCTAGGATATTTTCGCCGCTTCCTTCACAGTAAGGTGTCTTTTTTGATGTTTTACAGTTTGGAGTCCTACCCTGACGCATGGGGAAGATGTAAAGTTATTGTTATTGAAGTATTCTTTTCTCGAAGTTTGAGGTGCAGCTGTTATATGGGTGCAGTCATTACACATAAGCACACACATTAGTTAGTGCTCAAGTTAATGTTACATTCACTTTTCAGTGTTTCTTTCTTTGGGCTAAAGCTATAGACATGATGAATTTACAGTAGCTGTCCATGCCCAGCTGCAACAAATGCCTCATTAAGTACTAGGAGGTCCTGCAACCAGTCAAGAGATCAAAAATGAACTTTGTGCTGGTGCTACTACTGTCGTTTTTGTGAAGAAGTCAGTCATTGCCCTCAGCCTTGCTCATGGAAGGAAATGTGTTAGCCAGTCACCAGCATGTGTCATTGGCCCTTATTCAAGCTGCCTGTTCTTCATGTGCAGATTGAATAATAAACCCAGCAGCACGTTCCATAGCCGCCGAGGCAACTGTCAAGTAGACTTGGTTTACGGTCTGCCTTGTTTAATATTCCATTTTTCAGAAGTGAACATTATTTGACTTTTGAATGCGTGGTGGAGGGAGAGGAGTTCGTTTTGCAGTATTTTCGCACTGTTTTCTTTAAGGCTTAAAGGGAAGCTGAAACACTTTTCGAAAAAAATGAGTTCTCTGCGGCATTCTACAGTTTTGAGTCCCCTGAACACAAATATCTGGTTCAAAAAGGGTGAAAACAAACGCAAGCGGCTGTTTTTTCATGAAAACGCGCACCAGCGCCTCAGGGCATCGCGCGAACGCCGCTGTTGCCCGTGATCGGTCGGGGCCGCTGTGACGTCATTCGCGGCAGTCGCCGGTCGGTGCCGCCGTTTCAGAGCGTAGCACGCTGTTCTGTTCTGGCTTCATAACTGAGTTGTAAGCATTATGGAACGTTCTCGCTGTCTCGGACAGCTTGTATTTTCGCCGTACATGTTCGAACCGACAGCCGATACGGAAAACGATGGCGACAACGACGATGTTGAGTATGCCAACAGCGAGAGCGATGTGTGCACCTTCTCGCGCGTTGGCAATCTTAGCTGGTGCGTATGTTTTTTTCATGCAGCCGCACGTTCCAATGAAAGGAGAAAAAATTCGCTAAAGTGTCACTGGGAACTTGCTGCTGGAAGAATGCCGAAGCACTAACTTCTCATGAGATTGTAAACACGGGTGCAATTCCGCAATGTCAAGCACCTTGCCGCTGCTTGTCTAAAGTCCCGTGGTTTTTTTACTGTTGATACACGATCGCGAACATAAGTGCCGCGTTTCAAAGTGCGCACATGCAGTGCTGCAAGGTACAGTCATGGAATTTGCTTATGATATACACATCCAGAGATGGCCAGAGGTATTATATGTGCAATATTCATACTATGGTTCGACGACTTTGCGATTGTGGCTCGATCAAGAATCGGTTTGCGTGCTCCATGCTAGTGTTGACATAAATATATTAGGCGGTTTAGCACCGCTGTGTGGTAAACACGATAACTGCAACCTAACGTCGAATGTCACTAGGCAAGCCTATACTCCATTTCATACCTCAGGTGCAACGCTGTGGAAGCTACGCACGAAGTCCGGTCACCAAAATTTATTACTGCGCGCGTTTCCGTCTATGCTTCGCAGCGTGCCAGCGGAGTTTGCTCGCGCGAGCATGCACGTGAAGCTGCCGCGACGGGCTGCAATTAAAAAATGCCGAAAAGTAAATTGATTTAAAAGAACGTGTTAGACACGGATTGTTTCTATGGGTAAATTCTTTTTCATTCAGAACTGAGCTTATATATGGAAAATTTTCTCAAAGATCGGGTCAAGAAACACCGAACTTTTTCTAAGTGCGAACGCAGCCACTGCAAGAAGTATCTCAAGTCTCCACAGCGTTGCACCTGATGTATGAAACGGAGTATAGCAACGCTAGCAACAACGCGTTTCCGCATTTGTCATAAGGCTATCCGGCTATCGCGGAAATGGGCCGAGCACAGCACAGTTGATTTCGTCGGCACGAACTTATCTCTCCTCACCACACTGATCCACTGTGCTGCAAGCTTCTTGTCCTTCGGGAACCTGTGAAACACCACATCGTCTCGCCCACCTGTGTTCGCGCAGCCGAATGCTGCACAGAATGAGGGCATGTTGGGCGCCCTTGGCTGTAGGCACTCACGCAGCACAGAAGGAAAGAACAGTTTACGAAAATCGCAAAAGAAAACAAACCTGAGCGGCCACGGCAGCAGATCTCTCGTAGCGTCGTTCAGTAAAGCGCAAGACGGAAAGAGGGATGCCAGCACGCCGGTCCAGCAGCTCAGTCCCCGCGAATGACGTCACTCTCGCCGGTTCTCTCCTCTGGCAACCACCTCACCCGGCGCTCCGTGAAGCGATGGGGGCGTGTCCGCGGGGTTGATTTAGAAAGCGATTTCCGCCCCTTATATTAACAAAACGAAAAAAAGAAATTTCGGAACCGTAAATTATTAGGTCTGTTCTTCCCAATCCCAGCAATCCATGGAAATTGAAAACCGTTTCAGCTTCCCTTTAATGAAACAATTAATTTCGTTGTGCTTGTTGTGTGGTAATGTAACGCGCACCATTGCATAAGCCTCTATAGTTCTGCGTCTGAGAGTGAAAATGTAAAATTCTTCTATGTGCTCTGCAGTGTTGTGCAACTGCTCTGACAAAGCATATCCGTGATCCTCCTCACTACACGTCCGCTCTTTCTCCATAGTGCACCCGCAGGAAACAATGTGGTTGCCTGAAAAATGTCTACTGGCCTTTGTACCTCTAGTACATGGTACTGAAGCAGGACAATGGTGACTGGCTGCCTTGTGTCCATACAGGCCCTTGAATAGCATCACTACTGTACTACACTGCTACCCCTTCCCCACAAGCGTGACTTGTGCACTCATATTGCTGGAACAGTATGGGTAGAAGTTGCCTCCCATGCCCCTCAGGCTCTGTGCATCAATTAAGCCTCAAATTTGGAATAGGGGAGATGCTCTATGGGTCAGCAGTGCTCATCTCAGGGGAGTTATTCAGCGCTAAGCAAGGTCTCATAGCACCACCTCTGCACTTCATAGAGAGGTTCGTGGCTCGACCAGCTGCAGCCTAAGGCCCCACGTGTCCACAACACACATGTGGTCAGTTTCCTAACAGTTAGTGCAGCAATGAATGTCTCCATGCAGTGCAGCATCACCAAGCCACTAATCATGCCTTGCTATGTTCTACTACACTGTAAACAGTTGTCACTGGGCGTTATCTCTGTAATATGAGACATTTTAATGTCATTAGATTCTAATGACATTCAGTACAACAAATGCCATTCGGTCATGATATCAATGGCGCTTATGCCCCCCAAATAATGGGAAGAAAAGTAGAACAAGGTATGTGTACAGTATCTGAAAAGTAAATCTATTTATTTTAATATAAATACGGGGCATCGTTTCACTGAAATAACATGCATGTAGAACTTCTAGTTCCTGAATGTCTGGCCACTATAAGCCAAAACAAGGCGTAGCCAGCTTAGTAGCCATAGCCGGTAAATTGAAGACAGACAATATGACTGACATAACAGCTCTGAACAACGACACTCAGTTGCAGTAGGTGAAGCAGTTGTGTGTTTTGCATTGCGAGCAAAGCATACTAATCAGAGGAAGAGGCTTTATCATCAAATAGATTCAAACTGCATTCGAGACGTCGAAAGCAGATGCATGCAGGCGCCCATTTGTTCACAGTATGGGCGGCTAGTAAAGTGATGGCCACCAGACGCCACTGAGGTGGAGAGTAAAAATATTTTGTGACAGCCTGCCGTACAGCTTTCCTCTAGTTAAAATGACAGATGCCTTAAACCACGCCAAATTAATTGCCTCTTTACAAGAATGCTTCTCAAATTATGAACAGTCAGTGTCATATTTCGCCTTGTCTCCGGGATAGAGAGTATATGTTCCCTTTGAGTGCGAAGCCAAATGAATTTCTCGAACTTATTCAATTGCAGAAATTGTTTGATTCTCATGGCATTAAATATCGCTGTGTAGCAAGTAAATAATGTCAATCGATGCCAATGCCATTTGATTTTAATGACATTAAAACGTCCAGTATAACAGGGGTATACATAATAGTGTCGTTTTGTTAAAACGATGTTCCCTTTGTTGATGGCTTGCTCTTTTCCTTTTCTCAACACTTCATTCATACGTGCTCTCCTTTGACAGAGTGACAAGTTCCGGCCACTGGAGGACTTTGTAGAGGACAACGTGTATCCTCACCTGGTCAATGTCATCCGTTCCTGCAGCAGCCGTATGCAACACATTGCAGATGTCAAAGGTGTGTTTACTTTTTGTGGTGTCTTGATGCAATATTGTATGTGCACGCTTGGGTCAACTAGTAACCCTTCTCTTTCTATGTTGTAACGCTGGCAGAGGATATAGATGTGTCTATTCCCTTAAGTTTATTTTATTTTTATAACCTCAAAGGTCAAACCAAGTACATTGTATGATAAAAGCTACTGACATCAGAGTATCTGTAAGGCACCATATCTACAATATATATATTCCACAATAAAAGCACAGCGTCACATTATCTGTAAGGTACTATATATCTCTGTGTGCATAACCCAGCTGCAAATATGCTAACACTTAGAAAAGGAAAAAATAGTGAGGCATGCATATTACCTGCATGAACAGTCACCTACAGCAGCAGCCAAGTTGTTTTGAAAAATAGGCTTGCCTAATTATTGGCACAAAGCAAAGTTCTGGAAAAAAATCTTTATTAACATGGTCATCACTGCTTTCACTGCTACACTCTGATGAAAAGTGGAGTGACTTCACTGCTCAGGCCACAGGGCGTCAGTGGTGAAAAGCCTCACCTCACTGTAGCATGATTTCCACACATCTGCACGACAAACATGGCCCAGTTTAGGCTTAAGGATACAGTGAATGAGAACATGCACACTTGGGAAAATCTGTTGCTTTTGCAACTAAACACTCTGGGCAGGCCAGCTGGCAGTATCACTGAATTATTTCTCTATCGCAGGGCTGCACAACATACACCCCATAGGCCTGTAGCCCATAGGTGGGTAGCTGATAATCAAGCATCACTTCATAAACGATTTTATCGTCGGCTAACTCCACATAGAGGTCGAGCTCATTGTCAACTTCAGCGAATCGCTCAACTGTTATCTCACTGGGAATCGCAATGCCACCGGTGCACAGGTTGTCGATTACTAGGTCAATGGAAGGGGACTTACTGGGAACACTGGTTAGGGAGGTTAGGGATACAAGCCTCATCACAGTGTCTTGTTCTTCATGTCTGCAGTCCCGTTTATTTTACGTTTGGGGGTGTACACAACATAGCTCAGTGGTTATGGCACTTTGCTGCTAAGCATAAAATCACAGGTGCAGCTGCTGGCAACCTTGTTCTAAAGAGGCTAGATCGCAAAAATGATTGTTCAGTAAAACCGTGTTAATTTGACCCCCATTTATTGGGGGGAAAACTCATTTGGACTCATCCTCCAGTCCCAGAAGGTATATGCATTATTTAATTGCATCAAGCTTTCATTTCTTCTGATGTATTTGGCTCCACACCGGTTAGTTTGGACAGCCCTCGGGATGCATTGAGCGTGGAGCGCCGTAAATGTGTGATGCGAAAGAGCAAAAGTAGTGCTGGTGTCCAACCAAAGCAAAACGCCAGAGTCTGCATCAACATACTCATCAACGGAAACAGTACAGGAACAAACGCTTTGTGCCTATTTGTGTATTTATAGCCTCCATTGTTATGTTTACTGCCATGCATGACACTGTGTTGGCCACGTGCCTTCAGAACTGTGTAACCGCCATCCGTTGATCACGTCCATAGTAACCACCATTTCGTCCACAGTGGTTGTCGCAAACAGTCGTTTCATTTTTATTCAGTGCAGTGGGTATGAAATGTCAAACACGGCGAAAGCTGTCGAGGATGAAGAGTGATTCTACCATGAACTACGCGACTACATCAAACTCATCGGCTACATCGCGACTGGCAATAAACTATGCAGGATATTCGTGCAGTTGTGAAAATATCTCTTGGATGGGGACATGGGTCTTGTGCCCCAGCCGAACTGCACAGGAAATCACAAAGCCTTTACCACTGTGGTCGCTATTCAGTCATGAGATGACAAGAATTGCAGCTTCTGCTATGCTTTTGTGCAAAATAGCAGCAGGATTTGCTGATCAAAATAAAAGTGTGTTGATGTAGTGAACATTTGTTTATTGTTCTCCCCATATATCCTCAATTCAACATTCAGTTAATTCAGACATTCTTTTCTTTTCAGTCCTATGAAATCTGTAGTAACAAGGTTTTACTTTGTACTGATGTATTGGCCCTTGCTCAAGAATCCCAATGAGATCACAGTTAACCCAGATCCTGCGACTACAGCTGCCCTCATAGCCAAAGTTATTTTGTAATGTAAAACTGTATGAGTCACTTATATATTTACCTTATTTTCTGTTTGCTGCACTTTTTGCACACAACTGCAGAGCTGGGTGAGGATCAAGTGTACCGCTACAACGAGTCCAAGTGCCTTGCCTGGCTTAACAAGAAAGTGAAGGCCGTCGCAACTGCGTTGGAGTCGGCTGACATCCAGGTTGGCGCAGCGTGCGTCAGTGCTGCTATGGTCAGGAGCAAACGTGACACCAGGCCTACAAGTGGTAGGTTTCTAATCACCTGCCCTTCTTTTAAAGGGGCGGTGAAGGCATATAACAGTGGAATTTAGCTAAGGTGATAGGTTGCTGTCCCGAAAATGCTTCAGCAATCAAAGTCAAGGCTTGACTGCGTCGCTGAAAAAATTGAACTTGGAACACATTACACACTAAGACAGGCGAAGAAACGCGGCCCATGCATCAGTGCAATGCAGGAATCCCGTGCAGTGCTGCACTGAAAGTTCAAAATCCATGCTGATAAGTTATGCGTTTGGTGCCCCTTTAATACCGTGCATTTTTATTTCAAAGATTTCTTAAAAATCACGATGTCCTTGGTGCTCCTGAGAGCAGCGGGCATACTGTTTCTTTGGCTTATGTATACAGTCAGCCATTTTCTGATACAGACATCTGGGGCCTGTAGCCAAAGGTCTGTTTACCAGACAGCAGGTGTCATTGTGAATTTCTTGTCGCAGAGCTTGGCCAGTGTCCATAGTTACAGGTGTTTTCTGTGGTAACGACATCAGTGCTCTCTCTCTCTCTCTCTCTCTCTCTCTCTCTCTCTCTCTCTCTCTCTCTCATTTTTCACTCGCCTTGGTGTTTACCTCTCTTTGAGGCACATAGTCTATCTCGCATCACGTGCTTCCTTCTGTTCATTCATTTTAGAGGACTACATGGTGACAGCACACTCCATAGTGGCCGACTATGTTCCACCCGCCTTGGGCTCATTGCTGAAGACATCGCTGGGGTATGTGATATCTACGCGCTTCATTTAAGATCATTACCATGCACTGTCAGCAAAAGTGTCGCACTGTCAAATTTTTGTGCTGCATGATTTCAGACGTCTGAGAAAGAGCTCCACAAAATGAACATCTTGTACTTCTAAGTCACACCTGCCTAATGCACACTTACGATTCTCACCCATTCCACCAAAGTTAGTGTTGTTTATGTTCAAATAAATACTAAAACTCTTCTGTATGGACCGATGGCATGGAATGCCTATTAAAGTCAAAGCATTTCTTTAATGAACTGTTATTAAGCATTGTTCATGCTTTAGTTATTGCTGGCTGAGGGAACATTGAATTTGGGATTCATTATTCGAATTTTCTGTCCTTCCTTAGCAAATTGACATTCAGCTGGTTGAATTTTTATAGGTGTTCAGAAGAACTGCCAATAATATTTCAACAGCTTCTTGCTTTGTTCACATTTATTGCTACTTCATAATGGCTGTCTGTTAACCTTTTAGTGCAGTAGCCAACTGATCTCTCAGAGTGCCATGTATGATGCCCTGCACAATGTTGATTATTGTGAGAAAACTAAAACTAGTCGAACCCACTTAGAACATTCTCAGATATAATGATCTATCGGTTGTAACGACCACATTTCAGTGCATTTATGATTTTTCTGACCCTGCCTATTGAAGCTGCGTCCAGATACAGTCGACTCTCATTAAACGTACCCTGATAATCCTACAAAAAAAGTTCATTTTATCCAATGTCCGTAATATCCAAAACGCCTCGCTTCCAAAACTTTCGTCGTGATGTCTAGCAATTTCATTGCAAAACGTCCAAAGTAAAAACAAATGAAAAAAAGTTGCAGTTTCGTCTGAAAGGCAAAGCATCGATTGCGATAGCAAATTAAGCTAGAAAAATGTGGCAGCAGCGGCGAGCGAATTGACCTTTGTGCTGTCTCTCGCTTCAATGCGAACTAAACATCGAAAGCACAGTGCATACAAAGCTACCAGCACTGGGTGCACTTTGCCCACGTCGCACATCAATTTCAAGATCTGGTGGCCGCATCGTAAGCAACAGCCATCGTAAGCAGCAGAACCCCCCTCTCTCTCTCTCTCGCCTCCCCCGACCATGCCTCGCGCATGAAAGAAGGCGTGAAAGAAGACGGTGCATTTCCGCCCCGCCTTCCTCCCTCACAGGTGCGATATTGAGCTGAAATCGTCAGCTGACCCTCGCAAGTCCGTTGTCAGCCCGTGTCAACGCGGCAAAAGTACGTTTTATATGCCCGATTTTTACAAAAATTGCTGCTCATTTTGTCTGCTGTAGCCAATAGTCTGTTGTAGCGGGGTCTGTTCAAAGTGAATTTCGTTGCTTTAATAAAATAAGTAGAACAAACTAAGGCTGAAATATAGTCCGTTATATCCGAAAGTCTGTTGTACATGGGTCCGTTGTAACGAGCATAGTCTGCATAATGAACATTTTTTCAATCATCCTACTGTAGGAACGCTTCGAACCGACTCGTGGTAAAAAAAAAATAAAGGACACACGCAAAGTACCAAAGCAAGGAAGCATGACCAAACTGGGCTCAAGGCAGTGCGTGCCCCGCTCCAGTCCTACCGCAACAATGATGTGGCTTTCGAGATGAGCGAGCGACCACTGCATGGTGGATTTCGGAAGCCACGAAGAAGGTCACGTCATGGTCACGCGCTTTCAAGGCATGCCTCCAAGGAGGAGGCATACAGCATCTACAACAGCATAAAAAGCATGGCGCGGGCGTGCACTGGTGCCCGCACTGATGCAATATGGGATGCTGCAATAACATAACTCTCTTTTTTGTGCAACTGCCCGTGCAGCACCGCATGCATTACACCTATTTCAACACTTTGTAATGACCATCTATGTTTTTACTTAATGGGAACAATTGCCGTTCAAGCATTCCTGTCGACGCGACCCGAGCCAGCCAGTTTACGCGTCTGGCCAGCTAGAATGATTTGCTCTTTTGTACAGAATACAGTGATGTCCCACTGGTAGTAAACTGTATCATGAACTCTCGAATAAAAAATGCTGGCTGCGCTTGCTGCTTCGAAATGTACAACGTCGCCTTTTGCTCATTAGATAGACATTTCTAATGCAAGTTTGCGGCTAGCTGCAGGAATGCACCGGGAACAAAAATGAACTGAAAATCTGGTTTTCGCACCAAAGTGCTGCCGAACTGCAACTACTGACACCAGAGTGAATGTGGTTCGTTTCTTAGTGTCTTTTAGGGAGAGTCCATATATAACGAACTACGGATATAACGACCACTTTTGTGGAACTGTTGAGTTTGTTATATATGGGTTCGAGTATGTGTATGAAATTGTGCATTTGGCCACTCATTTACAAAGGCAAATCAGAAAGTCCTTGCCCCTAATTTTTATTTGCGGAAATAAGGCACATACAGGTAATTACAAATACAGTAGAACCCCGCTGTTACGTTCCTCACTGCTGCGTTTTCCCGGCTGCTACGTCGTTTTCATCCGGTCCCAGCATAGCTTCCATAGGATCCAATGTATAAGGAGCCCCGCTGTTACGTCGTAGCTGTGAAAACGTTCCCGCATGATACGTCGCAACTTAGCCCCCCGAACCCGCCTGGGCTAAAGTAGGCAACGCGCTCCAACCGCCATTTTGGCTTTTGACGAGTTTTGGCCGGGCTTGGCTATGGAACTGGCTGCAAGAAGCCGCACGCCAGTTCGAGAGGCCGCCATCGAATTGGCGTGCGGCTTCTTGCAGCCAGCTCCATAGCCAAGCCCGGCCAAAACTCGCCAAAAGCCAAAATGGCAGTCACATACGACGACTACGTCGCCGTGGATGTTGTTGTCGGGACGTCAGAGTGTCAGAGCATCGCCGAGATCGTTGGGATCTCGGTCGCGAGTGAAGTCGCAGACTGCGATGCACGAGCCGCATGATGCCGGGGAGTTGCCAAATCGTAGCTTTCGAAAAGCCGTTGCGGCTCTGGACCTCCTCCGCAGGTACGTCGCACCTCACAGCGACGCTGACAGCAATGCGGCCTTCCAGGCTATTGAGAAACGTGTGGTGATTTCTAGCGAGCGAAAGAAACGGCAAGCCACAATTCTGGACTTTTTTTTAGGTCCTAAGCGCACTCTGTGGAAATAAATTGTCTATAGTTGAAGCTGCACTTTTTTTCATTCATTTTCGGAGCTTTCCTCACTGTTGCGTTTTCCCGGCTGTTACGTTTTTTTTCCCCGGTCCGGTGAAAAACGTATGAACGGGGTTCCACTGTATGTATACTATTCTACGTACCTTGCACTATTTTCCCACATAGTCTCCACACCGGGTTAGGCGTTCGTGTCATCACAGTATTACATTTGTCCCATGCGGCCTCCCCGGACACTCATTGTCTCATGCAAGTATTTACGGCCTTTTGCGAACTCGCAACGCCGCCACCTCACACTTTTCATAGCAAGACACCTTTCCCCATACGTGGGCTGCATGTCCCTGCGAATTTCGATGGGCGTTCGTCCCTTGCTCCACAGAAAACGAATCACATTCGTTGCTCGTACGCCGTGGACGCGTGAAGCACAACCACCATCTTCAACAACTGACAGCAGCGCCGTGCCGCAGATCTACTGGCAGATAAGGCCAGGCCGGTCCAAGAAAAGTACGCCGCTCGAAATGGATACGTTGACTTAGCACTTACACCCGTAACGAGGCTAAAAAAAAACGGGGCAAAGACTTCCTGATTCGCCCTCGTACTTTATTTTCTTACACCACTACTTTAATGCTGACTAAATTGTTTGAGCAGCTGGATCTGCAAACACTCTGCCTTTCCCAGAAAATGTCACTTTTCTATTTTGTTATATATACACTTTATCACAACGAAATTGGCTTAGGAGGAAGCTGTACCTTGGGGCAAACTCCGATTTCACTATTCTAATGTACATGTGAAATGTAAAGATGCACTTATTAGGAAACTATGTAACACTTTCCTGTCAGCGCCTATTCCCATCTATAGCTCACTATCGATGATAGCAAATTTTTATTTTGCCACTTTCCAGCACTCTTGGACAGCCAGCGCCATTTATTGGGTTATTTAGGAACTATTTAATCGGTTTTTCTTTTCCCGCCAGGAGTGGATTTTTAACGTGCCTCGGGAAAAGGTGCGTGGTTGGCGCATTGAGCGCTCATATTTTCCAAGATGGCGGCAGTGGTGCGCGTCACTCATGCATGAAAACATCGTATTTCTACTGATTCTAATGCATCTGCACTCAAGTTTTCGGACTTTGGAAGCAGCACTGACATGGAAGACAACTTCGGTTTGTCACATTTACGGAGGGAGTCTCGCTTTCTTCACTGAACCACTTCAGAGCTGCTGCGTGCCGACATAAAGATATCCTGCACGTTCTAAAGGTCACAGTCCTTACCTGCAGGGTGTGAACAATCTTCAGTTGGCATTTTTGCCGGCAGCTGCACAGCAGGTTGAGTTTCGCGCAAAAAGATGGCCGAGTTGACCTTGGGATCACGCTTATGCTAGTTGCTGGGGTTAACACTTTCTTTTCTGTGACGACAAATTTTCTACATAGAAAGGTGAGGTTTGCTGGAATATTGCACAGGTCCTTTGCATTGAAGAAGTATATTCTTAAATTTTTTAAAGGCTTTTCTGTGCTAAGCAACAGTGGCATCCTTATATACCTTTTTCTTTTTTTCTACAAAAGCATTGCTTAGGTTTTTCTTTTTTCAAAATCTTTTCAATAAACATGCTCTTTTGGGCATAGTACCATTGGAAAGAGAATTTCTTGCTCTTTAATTTGATACTATACACTTTAGTATCAAGCATGCTCTGTGATAGGAAAAAAAGTAAAAAAGTACTTACCCAAAAACTGCTGCTTTTCTCACGAGCAGGAAAGGGTTAACTGATTTGAATGAGATTTCTTGCATTTAAGAGAGAAAGCTGAATTCTACTGGTCACGGCAGTCTTGTTTTAGGGCCTCAATCTTCTTACAGTAATTTCTGAAAAATGGTAAGCATAAAGGAAATTGGAGCTCTAAGTTTATAAATTGGTACCTCAGCACCGAAAACAATTATTGCAGTTCTGTAAACATCTCTTAGAACATCTACAGCAAATAAGTTTGATCATGAGTTTACAGTTAATAGCATTTCGCAAAGTCCTACTCACAAATTGACCCGCCTTGGTTGTTTAGTGGCTTTGGCATTGCGGTGCTAAGCACGAGGTCATAGCATCAAATCCCGACTGCTGCCGCCACATTTCGATGGGGGCAAAATGCGCAAACCCCACCTATGCGCTGTGAATTGAAGAGCCCCAGGTGGTCAGAATTAATCTAGAGTCCCCCGCTATGGTGTGCCTCATAATCATATTGTGGTTTTGGTGCATAAAACTGCAGAATCTAATTTTAATTTTACTCGCAAATTACTGATTTATTTTAGAGTGGTGTATAATACAACAATTTTGTCTGCTTTAGATGTCTGAACAGGTGCACTTTACAAAATTGTGGTACTAGTATTTTTATTTCTGAGCTGCATTTTTTGTCTTTAATTTTACGATATTAAAACATCGTTATGAAATAATTGACAGCCTAAATGAAAAATACGCTTCTTACAGTGACTAGATTGTTACCTTTTATTTTAAAGGCAACAAACCTAATCAAACTTGGTGGAGTGTATGTTGAGCAGAACAAACGATCTCTCTGTTCCCGTGCGTTTAAATGGGAGCTCCCAAGGTTAAGCTTCATCGTAAACTGCCCATTGTTGAATGGAATTCTTCATGCACTGCTGCTGTGTGCTCAGTTCTATCGATGCTTTTGGCAAATCTGCTGGCACTAACCTGCTAAAGCAGCACTGCTGCATGTAATATCTGTGTGTGTGTATAGAGGTACAGAGATGAATAAATGTTGTCGCAATGCTCGCATAACCATTGTGATAATCATGTAAAATATACCTCGTACATATTGGTCCCTCGCAGCCTGGACAAAAAACCTGCAGCTGAGAAGAAGGCAGAAACACCAAGCTCACCTCCACCTAAGGTATGGTTGCGGACACTACTTTGCGTGTGTGTTCAAGTTGTGGTTTTTACAGCTCATGATTACCAGCCCATTGTCCTCCATTCTAAAGGTTCTGCGTCTGTGTATTTCAGTAGTAACATCGCATTGCCAAATTCCTGCATAAGGAATACCGGCTAGATGAAATTTTCCACACAACCAAGTTTCTTTTATTTTCCAAGAGTGTCCCATAGAATTTACTGCATCAAGATTACCGTCACGAAGTCCATGATGGGGGCACTTTTGCTTCATTAAAGTTCTGGCAGAGCAAACGCAAACCACACCACCCCCGAAACAGAAAAAGTGCTTGAGAGAGATACTCTTGCGAGTACTGACACTAATAATATGTTAACAACTGAAGGAAATGGAGACATCTGCTGTCTTTGAATGCTCCCATAAATAGCTTTGGCAACAGCCATGCAACAGCCTGTCATCGGAGCCAGCATCAATGTCATGGTCACCACAAGATGGCAACAGAAATGTGTGCATAGTTTCTGATGATGAGCGACAACAACCTGCCATTTTCACTACAAAAGCTTATTGAAAGGATATGCTATTTTACATGCTAAGCTAGTGGCAACAGAGCTGTGTTGCATGTGTCTGGTTTTTCTCTGGTTGAGTCAGTTCAAGTGGAATTGACTGTTGGCATGCGATCACTGTACCCGCACTCATGTGATCGTTGAGACCAAATTCCATGCGGTTGTTCACTGAAAAACAAAATCAGCGAGAGTGTTTGCACTCATTCCAGTGGCATCTCGCGTAATGGACGCTTTTGATGCAATTGAAAGTATAGTTGAAGTGCTTGCCAGCAACGTCGCAACGGCTCAACTGACAGACAGCAAAAACCACGTTACATCACTGCTTACTAACTAGCACAAGCATGTCAGAATTAGAGACTTTTGAAATTAAATGTTGTGCCACGAAACAACATGTTTCATGGCTATTTTTAATTTTCACAGTGAATTTCCGCAGGAGTAAAATTTTTCATGGATCGTGCCAATTTCAGTGTGGTAGTATCCAACTGTAGTGTGAGCTCTTCGATGATCGGCCCCTTTTAGAACAGGCATTACTGAAGTGCCAGCCTGTACAGCTGTCATACCAGAGGTAGGTCGATCATGGCACCAGTGAAGTTCCTACGATTGAGTTAACCAATTAAAGAAACTCTGATACGTCTCCTGTGTCCTCTCCCCCATTTTTTCGCTGTGTTGCTTTCTGTGCTTTCCATCTTTCCCTTCCCCAGTGTAGAACAGCACAACAGAAGCATTCATTCTGGTTAACCTCCCAGCCTTTCTCAAATCATCTCTCTCACTCCCCCTATAAACCAATAAAACAGGTTTGGCCTTGAGTGGAGCTGTTCTTCTATGCAGAAACAAAAGACTGAGCAAGTGGAGCCACTGGAAGACTACAGCCAAGGCACACCAAAGAACGGCCTGTTGAAATCAGCTAAGGTAAATACAGTTAAGCCTCGATATAACAAACTTCAGTGTAACGAAATTCTCTGCATAACAAAGTATGTAACTTTCTGTAACTTATTTTTATAGAACACAATGTATTTAAAACCTCAATATAAGAAAGTGTATTTATAGATGATTTCAATGTAATGAAATTTCATGGCCACTGTGAAAGAATACCGAGATAATAAATGGAAACTTTTGCAGACACAAATAGTCAAATGGTTGAATTACAAGCAGCTGCTTGCAAACAAGCTTATCAAGCATGCTGTGCGGTCAAGAGTGATCATTGAACCGGAGCAGCGTCATGTTCCTTATGAAGTCCAAGTGCGATAAGATCCTATTGCGCCCTGTATGCTGTATGCTTTGGGTGCAAATGAAAGCTTGCGAAGGTTAGATATAAAAGTACCAAAATTAGTTTCACACTATTTGCTATTCTAGGTTAAAATTTGGGGGCTTGTTAGAAAAACAGGTGTTAAATTGCACAGCCTTTTAATTGGAAGCAAATTGCCATGGATTGCATGTCATTTTATAAAAACAGTTGGTATTGTGGAGATGGCTGCAGTTCATGCACCTGAATGAATGCAGTTGCATGAGCTCCTTGGAGGCCTCAGCCCCAGTGGAAACATTGCATGATGTGAATTTTTTTTTTTATTTGACAGTGACATCCCAGTGATTGCAATGACATCCACTGGATGTCCTATGGATGTCCACTGTCAGGACATGGATATGGTATAGGAGTGTGTCGAATACATCCAGCACACGTCCCTTGCATGAACATTTGGCCACACTTTCCTTTGCATGCAAGGACATGCAACGACATCCCTTGCTTGTCCTTGAGGTACATCACGGGGACATGCTGCATACACTTCATTGACACGTCAGGGTCTTTTTCACTATGTTTGCTTCTGCAGCACACTCAGTGTGACAGATGCAACAGGCAGAGTGCCCTTACAGCAACATCAGATAAATTAGTTGCGTGCACATTTCACATGCATGTGTGTAGAAGTGCAGTGTACTCTTCATTCTTGTAGGCCGTCCGCTAGGTACAAGTGGTCAACATAGTGGACTAGCTGAAGTTATCTAAGTAAATTGCATCAGAAAATTTGCAATGTACTTGTCACACGTGAGCCACAGAAGTGATAGCATGGGATTGTAATTCTGTTACATAATTGTATTACGTAGTTCTCTTACGAGCAAACTCAAAGTTTTTTGGAGGACAATTACTCATGTGTAAGCCAAAAGAGGTCCGTGTACAATAACCTTGGTATGTCTGTGGTGGGATATCCAAAAAATGGAAGTCTAGTGGATGTCCTATTGGTCTCTGAAACGGTGCAGAGACATTTTGACATGAATGTCCTACGGACCAAGTGTTTGCACTGTAACGCTGGCATGCGTTTGTTGGACAACTGCGTATGACCTCGTAATATGGCTTCATTTCACGGCAACATTAATCGGTTGTTGGGGACGCTCCCCCCTGAGTATGCCTACGGCCTTCGCAACAATACAGAGAGGGGGAATCGCAACACAAAGAAGACGGGAGTTTCAAGAATGCTGTTTCTTCAGCCACTTCAGTCACCCCCATGAAGAAGGGACCGAGATGTTGCCGAAAGTCGGGAACTCTTTAACCTTGGCTGGAGCAGTTCTCACTCCTAATATTTCCGACCCAGTCAGGCAGATCTCTGTTGAATATGTTTACAATTTTAACCCTTTATGGACGAGAAAAAAAATTTTTTCTTGCCAAGTTTCTGTATTGGGTAAGAAGTTTCTCGCTAACTGTCTTTGGCCAACACAGAATAATAAGCAGCAAGCATCGTTTGTTGGTTTAGAGCAGGAACATAGGATGATAAAAAAAGAAGTTTGGCACGCGACTCTCTTTTGAGAACACACTTATAGGGAACAGACTGATGCAACAACTCCAGCTGCAGTGGCATCACACACATAACATAACGCAGATCAAATGTACACCTATGGTTTACATATGGTGAGAGCTTCCTGTACGAATTCCCAATAAAGCCTAATGTTGAATTCCAATGGCGGAGTCGGAGCAAGTTTTTCTGCTCGTTCCGGAGCAAGTTTGTTCCAATGACAGAGTGAGGGCGGGAGTAAGGTGTTCCAATGAGAGAGTCGGAGGGGATTCAGAGCGGGAGTCGCTCCGTGCAGCAGAAAAAGATGCTCCGCCAAAATCGGCGGAGTGGACTGGAAATCTGTGTGACGTATTTCTTTTACCACGTTTGTCTGCTGGGAGGTGCCACCGGTCACGATTCGCGAGGAAGCAAAAGCTGCTGCACGCTTGGGAGCAAACAGCGGAAGGAAATGACAACACGCAAGGTATCCTGGGTAACTCGGCGATAGAAGTTCCGCCGCCTTGCTCCGGCGGCGCAGTTTGTGTTCCACTCGCGGTTTTGGAGGCGTTGCTCTACGCCAGAATCAAGTGCTCGCTCGCGGAGTTCGTCGGCTGCTCCGACTCCGCCATTGGAATTCAACATAAGGCGGCTTGGGGTGAAGCCCGCTCCCAGTTTCCTGCATGGAATTTCCCCTGTGTTACAGAAAAAGTTCCCGCAAAACTCTTTTTCCTTTTTTCTTTTTGTTGAATATGCTTATTCGTGATGTGTTTTGCACATTTGGGTAGAAACATTTTTAAAAAGTAGTGGTATTACAGTCGACGACCGATAATTTGGACTCCACTGGGAATGTACATAAGTCCAAACTATTTAATGTAAGAAAAAAACGAATGTATAAAAAAAAGATAATCTTATTTACATTTTAAGGCCCCTGTGCAATGACGAAGTCATCAATTCATTGCTGCACAAACTTTCGCTTATGTGCAACCAAGTCCACCTGTATTTCCGCCAGTTTTGTGTTGTCTCTGTACGCCAATGCAACGACTGCAAAAGCTTGAGTCAGATCTGCATGTGAAGGCTCCGGAGCACAAGGCATATCATCATTATCCAAGTTAGAGTCGCTGTTTGACGGTGGGAGAACTTGCTTAATTGTTTCGTCATTGTTCAGTTCGGCACACGATGACACCGTGCTGTTGACTTCTGCAAAGTCTTCAAATGCAATGGCAGCAGGAATCGGCTAACCGCAGCCTAACAGGTCATCAATGGTGTCCCCATTTTAGCTTATGGTGGTAGGCGGCAGTTCGGGCTCTTCAATTGCGGTGTCGGGCTCATTTAGAGTCGAATTGCAAGGGCACCATTGGTGCCATTTGACGCGGACTGTCGATAACTACACAAGAAAGACTCCTTGGAGCCAGTAGAGCTTTGTCTGGAGCGCATAATAAACAAACAAGCGCAGAAAGGCAGAACCTGTGCAAAAGGCAAATTCAACATGCATGAGCAGGCCATGCACGGCGCTGCCGGAATTGATGTGATGATCGCGATGTTGATGCGGCCTCACAATTCAGGCAAAGCCTCAAAGATTGGCATTTGCAGTTATATATTTGAGGCGCAGTGCTGGGACCAAGGCAAGGCCTCAGGGATTACCGTCTAGCGTGTAATCTCCAAGGCCATACTTGATGTCTCACATCTCTGAAGCCATTCTTGATGTCTCATCAAGGTTGCCAGAGGAGATAATGGTGGCAGAGTTGACATACGCTACAGCCACGGATGGAGTCGGGATAACCGAATGTAGAGCTGGCGGCTGTCCGAAATATCGGTCGTCTTTACACATTAAGTCTACGATGGCAGTGCCATCGAAGCTGTCCGAATGGCCAAGCATGTCCGGATTATCGGTAGGCGACTGTATATGCACTGTGCATAACCAGTTTGCAGACAGATGGTTATAGCTTCAGATTTTTCCAAACCAGAATGAAACCAAAGCTGCTTGAACTCGAATCCAAACCAAACTGTTCCCTCCCCCCCCCCCACTCCTGATTCATCACCCTGCTTATAGGTAACATTGGATATAATTAAGGTATCTTTTATCAGATGCGACTTTATTATGGTCACGTTTGACTGTATTAGGATAAATCAACTTAGACACAGAATAAGCACTGCTGTTCTAGCATGTAGCCTTAACATCAATTGGCACGGGCATCTTGTTTTGCAACTTGCATTCGGTGTTTTGTTTCAGGCGCCAAAGCTGACGGCCAGCCAGAAGAAACTGCAGAAGGTGGACAAGACGGGCATGAAAAGCATTTCAAGCTTCTTTGCCAAGAAATGAATGGCACATCTCTAGTGCTTGCTTCAGCAAAAGTCCGGCAGGGCCTGTCCGCTGTCTGCACAACTGTACACTCTTTGGAGCTGGAGCTCCCAACAGCCTTGCCCATGCCAGGGACAAGCTTCAACCTGTGCATTGGCTTTTACTTGTCCTCATTCACATCACAGTCGTATGACATTAACGGAATCTTCTTAGAAACTGGCTAGTGTACAGCTAATGCTCATTATCTGTGCAGTGGACATTTTAATGTTTCATTTTGTTAATGTTGCCTGAAAAGCCCACAGAAATTACGTAAGCTGGGCCAGTGCGTTGAAATGTAAGAGCAGGCTGGAAAAAAAATGATGTATATAAAAAGAGAAATGCATAACTGCAGAAATCGGAAACGCTAAACAATATTTACTCAACACAGAATGTGAGCGGCAAAGGCAAGTTTTGTGTGGGTACATAAAGGTAGCAGGATGTTTAATCGAACGATATGCAGTTTGCCAGGGTCATTGTAGGTTGACTATTTAGAGTGATTGGTTGCTGAGCTTACACAGATTTAAATAACCCAAAGCTATGCTGAATTACCTTACCATTATATATTTGTAAAATTTATTGCAGGCAGTGAAAGAAACATTCGCTACTGAACGCATTTCAAATAATTGAATCACAGAAGGCAAAAGTGATCACAGCTCTTGTGTGGTATAAATGCATGCTATTGAATAGCTGTGACTTAAGAGCTGAGGCTGTGGATGTGGTTTCAGAATGTGGTGCCTTGAGTGTGAATGGTCGAAGAAGCAGTGAAACAAAGTATGCAATATGGTGCAGCAGGACTAAAGAAATGGCAGTCCAATTATCTACTTTTGATTATCGGTCTCGTCACAGTCATGTGGGGTTAAGAAGTTTTTTGAGAAACAGGTTAATGGGCAGCTAATAACTTGCTGTTTATTGTCTGTGCAGCGATTAGTTTTGAGGTGGTGCATTTTAGGTGAAAAGCAGAGCAGTGTTGATGATGACTGCCAATGGCATCCTTTGGTTAAAAAATTAGTCACTTAGCTCGCATTAGGTAATTAGGATGTACTATACCTATTACAGTCTAGCATGCTGCCTATCTCTGCTTTGTCTTGTAATGTTAGGTATGCCTGTGACGACTCCTTCTTTGTCGCTTCCCTGCTTTCTTTTCCCATAAAGACTGCAATCTGTTCGTGCTGCATGATCTCCACCGCTGACCATTTAACGCTCCCATCAGCTTTGAGCCCAAGCACTCCTAGAAGGTGGACGTTCCCTCCAATTCTGACTGGATTAATATCATTGCTGTGATTAGAAGCTATTCTGTACAGACTGTCATCCAGTGATACGTTAAAAACTTTGTTGTCGATTTCAGCTTTCATGTAAAGCATTCCCTTTAGCAGCATGGTTGGTTGTTTCTTTTATCCCGTATAAATTTTTGGCACACCTTGGAAAGCTGCCATTAACTGCAATCTCGTCTCAATAAAGCCATGTGCACCTCTTTTTGAACAAATGAAGTGACTAAATGTGTGAATACGAAGTTGCTTGCATCCCCTTATGCTTGTCTGCCACAGTGCAATTTCTTGTAGTAAATGGCACTTGCTACTCTCACGGCGCTGCACAATGCAGGGTTCTCTGGTGCACACTACCATTTGCGACAAGTTATAGGCCTCGTGTGCTACACCTTGGAGCCAAATACACAGCGCCACCTGTATACCTGCCAACTTCTGCAAGCTGTACGAATCTTGCCTCTTATTTTTTTTCCCGCGAGAAAGTTAGGCTTATCAGTCTTCTACGGTTTGAGCTGTTTTGGTGAAGCTTTGCCAAAGGGGTACTTTGAGCAAGTTCATACAGTCAAGTTCCTTAAGCTGGGGAAATTAACTGAAAAAGTCAGCATGACCTAACGATAGTGTTGCTTATCAGTCTCTTCCAAGTTTCCTACTTATGTGCTGCATCGAAGCATAAATTATTTAAATTATTATAAATAAACTGAGCACATATCCCACAGAAGATATGTGCTCAAGGGGAATTTCAAACAAAATGCGTGCTGCCCCTTCCCTTCTTTCTGAGTGTTATATCCATGTGGTTTTTAGGTATTCTAAAGCTCATAGGTTGGCAGGTATATGCATGTGTCTGGAGTAGTGGCTGAAATCGGTTGGGGCCAGCACACCGTCACATGGTACTTAGTATGGCGCACCACGTTTAAAAGCCCAATTCCTCAGAAAGGAAAATGCATTGCAAAGGCCTACTGTTGCATATACTTTGTTGCTGCAAAGGCTCTTGAAGGGCAGTTGCAAAGATTTAGAATAAAAGTAATTTTTCTACAGAAGCCACACACAATAACAGATGGCAGCACTTAATTAGAGCTGTTGACGCATGTCTCCATTTATACTAAAAAGTTGTTTATTGTTGAGCTGCAGTAAGTAGCTATTTCTCAAAATAAGCTCAAGTGCAGAAATTTCACATACAAGCACACTATAAGTAAGCCAAACAGACGCTTTACATCCACTGTGCTAATTAAAATGTTGATTTCATAGTGGTTAGTCGCAGTGAACATTTCAATTAATCTTCTTTTAATTTGCCAGTAACATGAGCAGTGTCTCTTTGTGATGACTTTGTGGAGGTGAACGGGCTCACGTGTAAGAGCTTCATGCAGTGGCCTAATCCTTCTTTGGTGGCACTTTAGTTTTGCTCACAAGGTCTAAGGCACTTCGACGTTTTGTTTCCTTCGTTAATTTGACTGGTCACAGCCCAAGGGATTATTAATTATAAGTGGTCATCATGCCACAGGCTGGTATGTAAAGATTTGCTACATATGCATAGTAGTATTAACATGTAATGAGCATCCTCCAGAAAACAATATCGGCGCTCCCGACCCAAAAATTAATTTCTGCTTGATGGGTATCTTAATTCCTTCTCTAGGTGCTTTGAGTGTTGCTGCTAAACACGCAATAACCTTCTGCATAATTTATGTGGTGGCAGTTAACACAAACTGGTGTCACTATGACACATTTGCACGATTTGAGACATTGTCTGCAGATTGCACTGTGCGTAGTTTTCCGTAATGGTAATGTTAGATTAACAAATCACAAGTTTACAATAATAATAGAGTTAAACCTCAATATAATGAAGTGTTTAGCTATTTATAACTTCTTGTCCATAGAATGCCATGTATCTTGAACACCAATGTAACGAGTTGTGTTTATACATGTTATAATTTAATGAAATTTCACTGCTGCCTGCGGCAGTAACTTGAAACTGCCGTGCAAACATGGTGGTACGTCGTCTCCATCAGGCAGCCCGGTAGAACAACAAGCCTCAGAGATCAGAACGGCCTTCAAGTACCCTGTGCATTCGTGCATGAAGCCGCATAAACATCAACATCATTTCGGCGCCGTGCCAGAGAGTGTTGTGGCATCATGCAAGGACTCTCGTTATTGCCGAAGCTCGGATAAAAAAAAGACAACACGTGCTCAGCATGGAAGAAAAAATTAGACATTGTTCATGCTATCGAATGTGACACGAAGAAGTCGGCGCTGGCACGCGACATGGGTCTACTGTTGACTAATTTGTGGCATTTGGAATGCAAAGAAGTTGCTTGGCAGCGCTGCTGCGACTGCGAAAAGATGTCAGCTACGAGGTTCGACTTTTCGCCACCGTTGCCTCTGTTGTTGCCAAAGTGTCGCCTATTGACAGTGATGAGGACAACACGGGAAGCGACAGCACGGGCGATTCAGGCCAGACAGTGGCAGAAGCTGTGCATTACGTCAGCCTTGTGAATGCAATCGTCGCGACGAGAACAGCACCCCACAATGAAAAAGGCGCCCCGCGACTTCTGCAACTCTACCGCGCCCGTGCACGGAGAATATGCAACGACGAGGAATCTGCCATGCAAGTGTTTGCAGAGAATAGGGGGCTGGCTGAAAAGCTGGCTCACAGCATCAGTAAGTTTGAGGCCGCTGTCGTCGCTACCAGGCCGCCGGGGCATCAAACGAAAATAACTTTTGTCGTGCGAAGAGAATACTGCATGTCTTTCTCCCCTTCCATCGCACTCTCTCTGAGTTCCGTTTTTTACAGGTAAGTGGGTGATCTCATGCTATTTATATTAAGCAGTACTACCATTTAGTACATACTTTTTCCGAGCTCCGGCCAACTACGGTTTAACGAGGTTTCACTGTACATACAAAAGACCCTCTCGCCATCACATTCCATATAATATCCTATCGCATGAGTGTGAGCCTACACTCTGTTCCATACATAGCAGTCAACACTGTGGAAGCTGCGCAAGTTCGGTCAAGAAAAGTTATCACTCCGCGTGTTCTGTCTATGCTTCCCAGGGTGAATCGTCCATGCTTAGCTGCACGCCAACAGCATTCGCTCAGACGAGCATGCACGTGAGGCTCCTAGCGATGGGTTGCAAATAAAAAAACCCGGAATGAACGACAAAAATAAAAATGATCTAAAAGAACACATTAGCAGCCGTATACTACAATATGTTTGTTTCTAAGGGTTAAAACTTGTTTCGTTCAATACTGAGCCTATATAAAAAACAGTTGCGCACAATTGCAGTCAAGACACATGGAACTATATCCAAGTGCGAACGAAGCCATTGCAAGAAGTCTCTCTAGCCTCCACGGCGTTCACGGCTATGTATGGAACGGAGTGTAGGATGACGGTGGCTTTATGCACGCCGTCTTAACGCGCATCGCGCGCTGGAGAAAGGGAGGGGGGGGAGGTGTGCGCGCGCGTACCTACACCCCCCCATTTGCGCATCTCCTCTAGCCCGTCCGTGGCTGCGCATGGCTGTCGGCACACATACGCAGCTGCGCCTTGTACCTTGGAGACAATCTCCGGCGGTTGCAAAGACTGTGCGAGATAGCATCGTCCCATGCGCGCGACTTATCAGTCGCGGAGGCGGAGTGGATGCGAAAGCGTCGAAGGTTTCGCTTTGTACCACCGATGTGAAGATATCGTCGACATTGCACGCAATTGTATACTTTTTTGTCATTGAGATTCTTTTTTACAGCAAAGCTGTATATGGCTGATTCGTTTGTCGGTCATATCTACTCCAAAAACTCCTCCGGCACTACCCCATGAGCATGCGCGAAAAAAAAAAGGGGTGGCGCGCGATTAGCCAGCATCATCTAGATAGCACAAGGCCTGTTTACTCCGATCCGTGACGTCATGCTACCTGGCCGGAAATTTCTTTTGACAAGGCTCGCATGATGAAAGCGGTGACGCCAAAATCACTATTCCCTACTCGGGAGCATCCCCATTAGATTCTGTAGCAGTCGGGCCAGGTAACATGACGTCACGGATAGGAATGGAAAGGCCTTGTGCTATCTTATAGGTGATGTTGGATTAGCTGCGCCAGTAGCGACGTCGCTCTCAGTCGCAGCCAAGCGCGCGCACAGCAATTTCTTCGGCTTCGAAAGTGGTAGGCCTCGCGTCATAGGTACTCCTTAGGAGCAGGCAGCTTTCGATAAGCAAGGCCGTGAACAGAACTGGCAACGAGTTCATCTACGCCATGCTGATGCTGCAGCCCGGGCACAATTAAAGAACAGGCTCATGCAGCCAAGCGCAAGCAGCAACTGCGTACTGAGGAGCTGGCAGCCTACTAAGCCGTCCTTTAATGAACTGTCGGGGTTATACCCAGTGATAAACACCGGGGCCGCATGTTTCAGCTTCGTTGGTTAACCATCTGTACGGTGTGCTTGGGCGGTTATTTTTTTTCTTTTTTTCAATTGGGCCCAATATTCGGAAACTATTATGGCCCATTCCTGGTAAGAAAAACTACACCCGACAGGACACTACCTAATATCGCGGCACGTGCGCGCTTGCAAGAGGCAAATGACCAACGCTTCCCCTATCGGAAAATGGGGGTAAGCAAAGCTTGTCCTGCATGCACCTGACCGTCACGGCTAAGTAACCCACAGGTTACTTAGCCGTGAGCAGTGGTGCCACAGGCAATTGCTTCGGCCTCCCGCTCCCTCAGCTTGGGATATTCTTGTTACTGTCAGATTGCCTGGGTTCGGACGGCTCTAAAGGCGCGTTTATAGTCCGACGTTATCGGCGAGCGTCGTTTGACGCTGTGCGCGTCGAGCCGCGCTCACGTACGTCGGACTGACGGCTGCATCGGCGCGCATATGGCGAGCCTTTTCACGCACGAGTTCTCGCCGCCGGTCGTCGAAGGCTGCCAGTTCCTCGGGGGAATGCACAACGCATGACCGTCCAATTCGTTTTTCGCGACTAAACTGAACGGAAGCGAAGCCCGCGCAGCGCGTGTGACACCCTTCCCTGGCGGAAACGAAACGGCTCTGATTGGTTGCACGCGTGGCGTGAGCGCGCACCTCTGCAACTCGAATCCTTGATAATGAAACACGCCGGCGCAGCTGTCAACTTATCAAACCGCCCTTTCCCGCAGCTGCTGTGCTCTCGGAGCAACTGGCTTTTTTTTTTGCGTGACGACAAAGCCACTTGTGAGCCAATGTAAGCTCCGCTTGAAAAAGACTTCGACGGCTGTATTTACTGTCTAAAAGGTCAATATGATGGAAATTTGACAAACGAAGTGCCGATTTTACCGACTTGGCTATATTAAGTTTTAACTACTTCTAAAAAATGGTGCTCGCGCCAGTGTTCAATTAATCATATATGCGCCTAGTACTTTTCGGTGGCATATACAGTGGCATGGTGAATTGGCCTTCTTTTTCAAGTGAAGCTTGTATTGGCTCACAAGTTTTGGTGACTTTGTGGTCACGCAAAAACCCAGATGCTCACGGAGCAGAGCAGCTGCGGGAAAGGGCGGTTTGGTGAGTTGACAGTTGCGCCGGCGCGGGAGCGTGAGTCACGAGCAAGGATTCAAGCTGCATAGGCGCGCGCTGTGCTGTGCTGTTCAGTTCATTCTCGGAAAATGGGTGGTACAGCCACGCGTTATGCGTTCCCCCGAGGAACTGGCAGCCTTCGACGAGCGGCGGTGAGAACTCGTCGGTGAAAGGTCGCGTCGATCCAGTCGTTAGAGCCGCCCGAGCCCAGGCAATCCGACAGCAACGAGATCCTGAGTTGAGGGAGCAGGAGGCCGAAGCAATCTGGCACCGTTACCTGTGGGTTACTTAACCGTGACGAAGGACAGGTGCACGCAGGGAAAGCTTCGTTTACACTATTTTCCGGTAGGGGAAGGGTTGTTCATTTTTTTGTCTGGGTTACCACCATATTGTGTGCAGTAACACCCACACAGTTAAGGCGGTCCTTTTGCAGCACTTTTTCCTTTCGCTCCCGCTCTGGTGCCATGTCGGCCTGCGCAGCTGGAAGACAGGCGCGTGTCAGGATATTTAACAGCGGAGCTGTTTAAGCTTTTAGTTCCGCCGTGGAGCGTTACCAAAAAACTCAGCCTAGCTGTGCGCCGCCTAGCAGCCACCTATGAGAGCAACGAGTCAGGTAACCTCCTCGCACCACGCGCGCATAGGGCGGAGTCGTGACGTCACAGGCGAGTGAAAGCTTGAAACAGCCGGCGCGGCGGCACACCTCTCGCCTCCTCTACTCCGTGCGCACGTGCTGCTGCCATGGGAAGACCGAAGAAAGTCCGGATGCCCGAAGAAGAGGCGGCGTACCAGGAAGAGCGCCGTACTGCCACGCGAGAAGCGATGCGTCGCCGCCGAGCTGACCCGGAACACCGCGCCGAAGCTGCGGCTGAGAAGAGGATACCGAGTTTTAGTCCAGGGAACGCGAGAGTCACACCTGAACGCTCGACGTCGCCGAAAAAGCGATTCCGGCCTGCGACTGCTCGAAAACTTCCAGCATCAAGCCCGCCGAAACAACTTGGCAAAACCTAGCATAATTGCTCGCAAAACCTAGAAACAACTTAGGCAAGCCACGTAAACGCTAGGTGATCACGAGCTCCGCTGCCAAACTCTAGATCACAGACTCCAGCCTTGCACCACTAGTGCAATCTGCGTACACTTTCTTCTATTTTTTTTTTGTGTGTGTGTGTGTGAATCATGTGGTGGGGGGTAGCGGGGAGGGGGCAAAAGGAAACGATGACTGCACTACACGGCACCCATATTTTCCCAGCATATGTCTGAATCCTAGTGCCCTCGAGGTGGCGTACCACGCTTTCCAGGAGCTCGGCATGCAAATAAAAGGATATAGTTACACAAATGAGAAAAATATGCGTTCAGTACAACGTTACTAGGCAAACTCAGTGAAACAGTTCCAATGCGCTCAAGGCAAACATTGCCAAGCGAATCATCATGAGGCAGCGGCTGTCACCTCGGTTTGTCTTTTCAGTGGGCGCTCTTGCAGCCAAGTACCGCACACGGATGCCTTCTAGCCATCGCAAAACACCGTCGGACTCTGTTCGCGCAGCTAATCAGATCGCTAAGCACGACTGTGTTGGAACGCGGGCGACTTGGCACGTGCGTTGCGGGCCGTAATTACCGATTCGCATGAAAGCAGGGAGCGCGCGTAGTACCCGCTATAGTAGGCTAAGCGGAAGTTGTAGGTTCTTGTTCGACCAAATGACAGCGTCTGCTCCTGGTGACATCACCAGATGCACCCATGCACCAGATGCACCAGATGTATGGCTCGCCCGCGACGCGTAGCGCTGCCGCGTTTGTCATCGTTGATCATGGCGGCATTCTGAACTCGATGGCGTCTGTTTACTTGAAATGTTTAAAAAATATCGGAGGTGGCTTAGCGGCCCTTTGTGTATCCCCTCCTTGGTGCATAATAATACAACTATTACCTTGAGCAGGGCCTTCGTCTGCTTGAAAGCGTATATCATGATGTACTTGTCTGGAGCTGGTGTTCGAAGGATATGCGCCTTTGCTCATAGCTAGGCGACGTGCCAGACATAAAAGGGAGCAGGGCGCCGGTCCGAAAAATTTCGGTAGTGGGGGGAGGGGGGGGAGGTCTGAAGCCCGGTCAGCCGCACCCTGGCTATGCCACTGCTGGAACAGTACAACCGGAATGCGCCAAATACCACCGTAGCATGGTGCTAGCTGTTATGGAGCGGTAGAGTTACTGTATATGCTCCAGCTAAAGGGAGCTTATACAGTAACCGTATGGAGTGGTAGTCCCACCGTAATACCTTACGACACCTATGATGACCTTATAGTAACTTAGGTACTTATACTCTGTTCCAGTAGTTGCGTGCAGCACTGTGGAAGCTGCAGGCTTCTTCGACCTAAACATCTTAAAGGTGCCCTTCCGCGCCCTGTCGTCTAGTGCTGCAGCGCAGGCAGCGGCAGCATCTACGAAGACTGACACTGCGCAGTGAGATTAGTTGCATAAAATTCGTTTGATATTCTCTCTGACACCAAAAATTCTCCAATGAACCCGACACTCCCTAACGCGAAATTTGAGCGCAGCTCTATACGTGTTTTCCTTTCGCGATGCATTGGCTGGTGCGGACAATCTGCTTTGTGCGGCACGTTTTGAACGGAGCGAAGTGTGGCTCGACTGCCTCGCCAATCGGGATATCATGAGAGGCAGCGAGTAGGCGACGCGTGGGTGCGATTCACAGCAGCTGCTGCAAACAGATTTCCGCTCATGCAGCGCTTTGTTTCCATATAGACGACGCGCGCTTTTTTCTAGATACAGAGAAGGAGCTAGGGTTGCAGATCGAGACGGTGAAAGCCAAGGTTTTAGAAGAAGCATTCGGTTTAATGAGGTTATACAAAGCTTCTGGAGTGGCAGTCCTAGCCGCCGCCTACGGGAGCGAGTGAAGCCGGTGGCGGCCATCTTGCTACGGTAAATAATCGCGGCTCCAGCACATATGCGCTCGCTGTGTTTATGGTCCCACGATGAAAAATTTAAAAAAAGAAACCCCTTTAGAAAGTATATCAGACCGCACATATGCGTGTCGCTGTTGTCGACAAAAAAAAATATTCCTGCGTCGCTTCATTACCGCAAGATTTGAGAAAAGCTATCGGCAGGACGCTTCGCCAATCGCAATTCCTCGCTTGGTTAAATTATGAACGGTCTCTCCATACATACTAAGCGTGTGTGATGTGAGCGCGTAATGAATATTCATAACTGCTTACCCACTAATTCACGTGAAAGATACGATAGCCTAGGCGCTGTTGTGCAGCGCTTCAAGTAAACGGCACATCACCGCGCAAGGCTTTGCCGTGTGTAACTGTGTCACGGGCGTTTGTGAATTGATTTTTGTCTAATAACCTTGGTAGTTGTTAAGGGCGACGACGCCCTTCTCGCCCGCAGGGATAAATACGTTAGAACTCGCCTTTTCACTTTATTTTGAGACGGCAGTTCGAAGTAACGATGAATAAAGTCTTGCGGGCATCCGATTTTTTGCGTTGTTTGCGGTTTTAGAGCAGCTCTTAGGCGCCCGTTCCTGCGTTGAGCTATGGCCCCTATAATATTGGCCAGTCTGCCGTCCGCGCGCCGCGCCGCATGGAACGGGCGGAACGCTTTTTGAATGAAAGCGCAGAGAACGCAGCGAGCCGTCCTATACTGCTACGCTCTTCGCTGTCGTCTGCTTGGCTGCCTGCATGCACCGCGACGGGTTGGCGCGGGTGGCTTTAATTACATCTTCTGCGTCTCCGGCTTTCGACGAAGTCTCTCGATAATTGAAAGCACAGCAAAGAAAGAAAAGCTAGAACAATTGGAAATGAGAAGATGAAAATAATTGCATTTCGCCAATTGCGTCACAACGGGGACGCACGCTCAGCGGCCTTGTAATTGTCTCTCTTTTTTTCTTTTTCTCTAATTACTCTTTTTATTCTCGAACCTCTTGCCGTTTGATCGGATGTTGTGTGCTATAATTTGTTTACACTGTTTTCTAAAGGTTTCTTATTGTTCCCTTTATAATTTCTTATGACTGGGTGCTTGATTACTTGCGCGGGATTATCGCGCCCAGGGAACGTGCTTCCACAATTTCATCTATTGTCGAAAAATATTCGGGTGCTCTACTTGACCATGCGCGATATCAATTTTGCATGTCGCGTCATTTCCTTGTATCACATCAGCGGGGCATGCTTCGCAAATGATATTTCTTTTTCGTTTTGTTTACTTTTGCCGCTTGCAATTTGACCTATTGTTATGCGTTGATATTTGTTCTCACTGTTCTTTCTCACACTGAACTGGAATTAAGTGCTTTCTTTTTGTCGTGTATATGTTTTGAACGAGCTTGGGTTTGATGTTTATTTTTACCCGCTACTATGCCAAATCGCGCACCTGTACCTCATGTTGGTTATTATAATGTGGAAGCATCATATGTCTCATGAGGCGGAAGATACATTGTTGTCGGCGTTGGCGTGACCCCGATGGTCCAAAAAGTCAAGTGAGCCATTCGAGGCAGTTGATGACGTCAATAAATTCAAAGTTAATTAAGGCAATGTTAAGACAGAGTCAGCTAAGGCAGCGTGAATTAAGACAGGCTTAATTAAGCTAGAGTTCATTACGGCACTCGAACCCACACCATTGCTAGGAGTCGAATCCACGGCCTTTGGTCTTAAGGTGAAATTAATTAAACTACAGTTTATTAAGATGGAGCTATAAGGTAATCGAACTCACGGCCTTTGGTGGGAGTCGAACCCACGACCCCCGCTGTTAATTAGCGCGAAGTTAATTAGAGTTAAGACACTCGAACCCATATGACCTTTGTTCGCAGTCGAACCCATGGCACGACCTTTTGTGTTAATTAAGGCGAAGTTAAATTGTCTGAAACTGCATATGCATCGCGAAGTGGTAGCAATGCTTTCGCAAGGGCATAACTGCGGGCCCTTTAGTGAGGAGCAGTGGGAGGCTGCCTTGCGCAGCTCCAGGCCCGATCTTCAGGAGGCCATCCTGGAGTGGGCTGAGAGGATAAAGGAGGCCTACTTCAAGTAGTTCCTCCCCCACCCTCTATTCCATTGCCCCCTTCCCTTTAAAGAGGGATAAATAAAGTTTTTCATCATCATCAAGTTTATTGTTTCACTTTTAATCACTGCAGCCTTCGCTGCCAAAGGGCAGCAGTATTGCATGAATAAATAAATACAGTGCTCAAACTATTCCAGGCTGCGCAATCGCTTTGTGTTGTGAGTCGTATCCCCACTTCACAGGCTTGCTTCATACGGCTCAGCAAAAAAAAAAAAAGTCTTCGCGTATGAATACCACTTTACGCAGCTAAAACCTCTCATCAAACGCGTAACAAATATTGCACTAATGCGGCGGCAGAAAATCATTTTATAAAATAAACGGCTAAACTATACGTCGAGCGCGCCTGCGCTTCGCCAACATGCAGCGGAACGCCGAGCCATAGCGTGAGGACTACTAGCAGCGCCACCGCCACCATCATTCGAAAACAGTCCTCGCTCCCATCGGCGGACAAGACTAGCCAATGTTCGCGGGACCATATCTCGGCGTCCCTCGTAACCGAGCGAACGAGCACAGCGAAAGATGAAAGAGTGAACGCGGAGCGCATGCAGCGAGGGATGAAAGGCGGTGATAACGAAGAGAGCGCGAGGAGGAAAGCGGAGAACGAGGCTACAGTGGAGGAGGAGAGTATGGCCAAAAGGTGAGGAGGAAAGGGCAGTGCCACGCAAGACGTGCTCTGCGGCGACGACCGCTACGAGGTGGTTCCTGAATAGCGCGCCGTTCACCGACGGTATGCGGTGAGCGCGTCGACCAATACCATACATGGAAACAAAGCACTGCATGAGCGAATGACTGCGGCGGCTGCTGCGAATCGCACCCACGTGTCACGCACGCGCTGCCTCTCGCGTACTCTCGCGATCTCCCCATTAGCGAGTCAGTCGCGCCACTCTTCGCTTCGTTTGCAATGTGTGACGCGCGATACAGATTGTCCGCACCAGCCAATATGTCGCGAAACAAAAACGCATATAGAGCTGTGCTAAACCTTTCGCATTAGGGAGTGTCGTAATTCGTCGGTGAACTTTTTATTGACCTTCTTCGCAGAGCAGTTTTAGAGAAACGAGATGGCGCTTTCGGCCCGACTAGCCCAACAACGTGTTTTACTAAAGCACACTCTGTACGTGATTTGACACGCCTGCAAGATGTTGAAAGCAATGTTCTACTCGCCGGGAAGAAAGGAGCGTCGAGTAAAGTGTTTCGAACAAACCGGTATAGTATCAATCGTCACCTTTTCTCAATGCAAAGTTTCTTTTCTAAGTTGCTCTTCAATGAGCATCATCTACTTCTTTTGCGAAAGGATGAAATTATACATTGCTGTCTTTCCATCGCGATGACATGCATAATGGTACACAAGCCTTTTGACATTCATATTTTTTTTTTCATTTTCGTGCTTGCGCGTGGCGGCATCACGACTACTTGTGAACTACGAGGCATTCAACGCATGCCACGAGGAGGAGGAGGAGGAATAAACTTTTATTGTAGAACCAGCACTTTATGATGGCCGGGCCTAAGCCTCCCATGAAGGGACATCGAGGGCTTGCCTCGCCGCCGCCTCGCGGGCGTGCTGGGTCGCCCAGGTTTGGTCGTCGAGGGCGAAGCTCCGCAGAGCCTCATGCAACCTCGACGAAAGAGTCGTGGTGTTAGTCTGTGTGTACTGTGCTGGGCACTCCCATAGCATATGCGGAAGCGTAGCCGGGTGAATTCCACAGCACCGGCAATTGGGGGTAGTGTAGACGTCTGGAAATATAAGGTCGAGGCGGGCGGGTGAAGGGTACGTGTTTGTTTGTAGTAGACGCAGGGTGGTAGCCTGCGCCGGGCTGAACTTTGGGTGAGGCGGAGGGAAGGTTCGGCGACTGAGGTAAAAGGCCTTAACGATATCGTAATAAGTTGTCAGATTGTCCCTGGTGTCCAACTCATCTCCAGTGACTCCGGCGCGGTTGACTAGGCCTCGCGCAATGGAGTGGGTGACCTCGTTGAGATTGGGGAGGTGTAGGTGGACAGGGTAGGAGGTCCTTTTTCGCTTCAAGCTTGAACCTGGATGGGCTGTTTCTCGATGTGGCCGCTAGGGGATGAGCATTTAGTTGAAGTCACCAACAGTAATTTCTACAGTAATTAAGCAATTTTTTTCTTTTTCTGAGAGACAGAAAACCCACTTGCGATATTGTTGCAGGAAGAAAGCAGGCCCACGAGTGTAAAATAATGTATATTTACAACTGAGGTTAATGGCGTTCAGGCAACTCCCAGACTTCGTCTTCCTCTCGTCCAATCCAACTTCTTCCTTCCCTTCACCGTAACATCACCCTCCCGGCGAAGTAGCTCCGTCCCGGTGCAAGTTATAGAGCCTCACTTAATGGGGGGACATAGGGCTTCAGCCTGAAGAATACATTGTTGCGCCAAAAAAGGAAAATAAAGACTTGAGAAGGAAGAGTACGAAAAGACAGATTGAGCGCTGAACTTCAACTGATTTTATTCTTACAGCGGGGCAGGGAGAATGAACAAATGCGCATGCGTACATCAGTGTTGCCTAGAGCGAATCCAGTGACGTTTTTAACAGTTGCAACTCATTTTCAAACAGAAAAACAGACGTGTCACTAATACAACTCGTGCCTCTCTGTTTAATGTGATATGCCTCCAAAAGTTCTCTTGCTAACGTATCACCACTCCTGCCAAGTATCTTTATCTCACGCAGCAGTGGCTGGCATCTGCCTTCCATGCAAACCGTGCAATGCGCAGGTAAATGCGCATTACCGTTATTGATTACAGACAATTCATGCTCCGGGCCCGGTCATTAACACATCTCCCCGTTTGTCCAACGTAGGTTTTCCCACATTTTAGCGGTATTTCGTAAATAACGCCCGTCGCACATTTGACGTACTGTCTAGTGTGCTTTTTCTGGCATCCTGACTTTTTGTCAACGCGGCTTATGCGCGGACACAGTCCAGCCAACTTGCGTGGTGCCGAGAAAACAACTGGCACACCAAACCTAGTAGCGACTTTCTTCAAGTTGTGGGAAAGCTTGTGGACGTATGGCACCACTGCGGGTTTGCCTCGTTTTTGGTCGGGCCTAGGCGCATGCCTTTTTCCCTTCACCTTCTGGAGCAATGTTTTAGACACCGCCCCAACGACCGAGCTCGGGTAGCCGGCTGTGTGTAGCCTCGCCAATTGCTTATCAAAGCTAGTCTGCATCGTGTGGGGGCACGACTTCATGAGAGCAGATTCAAGGCAAAGAGTGGCGATTCCTCTTTTAACTAACTTTGAGTGTGCCGAATCATACGGTAGCAATTCCTTCTGAGCACGTGGGCTATACTGCCAACATACGTGGTCTTTGTCAAAAAATAAAGACAGATCTAAAAACTGAAGAGTGCCATGGGAAGGGATTTCATGTGTAAATAGCATGCCCTTCCCATGTAGTCTAAAAACATCTAAGACCTGGCTAATGCACTGGTCAACGGTAAAATCATGGTTACTTTTTAAAAGAATTAAAAAATCATCGACATATCTAAAAGCCTTAAGGTAGAACCTATCGTCAAAGGAACTGTGCAGGTCGCGGTCAATTGAAGCCAAGAAAATGTCACACAGCACAGGAGCGACGCAGGACCCGATGCATATCCCTTGTCGTTGAACGTACAATTCATCATTAAAAGAAATAAAAGTAGACTTTAAGTAGAATTCTAATAAAACCATAAAATTGTCAGTGGAAATGCCCACTAGATTCTGAAAATCTACTGGGCCGTTGCGGTCAATGCAATCCCTAACAGAGGCACACATTTCCTGTTGAGGCACTGAGTAAAACAAATCAACTACGTCTACAGAAAAAGCGTGTGCGATAGAGGCGTTTCCTTTCAGGAATTGAATTACTTTTATTTCTTTTAATGATGAATTGTACGTTCAACGACAAGGGATATGCATCGGGTCCTGCGTCGCTCCTGTGCTGTGTGACATTTTCTTGGCTTCAATTGACCGCGACCTGCACAGTTCCTTTGACGATAGGTTCTACCTTAAGGCTTTTAGATATGTCGATGATTTTTTAATTCTTTTAAAGAGTAACCATGATTTTACCGTTGACCAGTGCATTAGCCAGGTCTTAGATGTTTTTAGACTACATGGGAAGGGCATGCTATTTACACATGAAATCCCTTCCCATGGCACTCTTCAGTTTTTAGATCTGCCTTTATTTTTTGACAAAGACCACGTATGTTGGCAGTATAGCCCACGTGCTCAGAAGGAATTGCTACCGTATGATTCGGCACACTCAAAGTTAGTTAAAAGAGGAATAGCCACTCTTTGCCTTGAATCTGCTCTCATGAAGTCGTGCCCCCACACGATGCAGACTAGCTTTGATAAGCAGTTGGCGAGGCTACACACAGCCGGCTACCCGAGCTCGGTCGTTGGGGCGGTGTCTAAAACATTGCTCCAGAAGGTGAAGGGAAAAAGGCATGCACCTAGGCCCGACCAAAAACGAGGCAAACCCGCAGTGGTGCCATACGTCCACAAGCTTTCCCACAACTTGAAGAAAGTCGCTACTAGGTTTGGTGTGCCAGTTGTTTTCTCGGCACCACGCAAGTTGGCTGGACTGTGTCCGCGCATAAGCCGCGTTGACAAAAAGTCAGGATGCCAGAAAAAGCACACTAGACAGTACGTCAAATGTGCGACGGGCGTTATTTACGAAATACCGCTAAAATGTGGGAAAACCTACGTTGGACAAACGGGGAGATGTGTTAATGACCGGGCCCGGGAGCATGAATTGTCTGTAATCAATAACGGTAATGCGCATTTACCTGCGCATTGCACGGTTTGCATGGAAGGCAGATGCCAGCCACTGCTGCGTGAGATAAAGATACTTGGCAGGAGTGGTGATACGTTAGCAAGAGAACTTTTGGAGGCATATCACATTAAACAGAGAGGCACGAGTTGTATTAGTGACACGTCTGTTTTTCTGTTTGAAAATGAGTTGCAACTGTTAAAAACGTCACTGGATTCGCTCTAGGCAACACTGATGTACGCATGCGCATTTGTTCATTCTCCCTGCCCCGCTGTAAGAATAAAATCAGTTGAAGTTCAGCGCTCAATCTGTCTTTTCGTACTCTTCCTTCTCAAGTCTTTATTTTCCTTTTTTGGCGCAACAATGTATTCTTCAGATCCCAACCAACTCGCCCAGCAACAAGTTCTACTCGGCTTCAGCCTGGCGACGTGAACAACATCGCTGGTGACGTTGAGAGGCACTGAAGGCTGACCGACTGGGGCGATCTCGTATGTCACGTCGGACTGTTAGCGTAAGATCTGGTACGGACCAGAATAACGGGAAAGTAGTTTTTCCGGCAAGTCGACGCGACGTGAAGGCGTCCAGAGAAGGACAAGGGAACCAGGTGAAAAATGGGAGTCTCGGTGCCGAAGGTCGTAGCGTCGCTTTTGAGAAGCTTGCGAGACTGTGAGGCGATGACGGGCGACTTCTCGGGCATGGGCGGCTAAGTCAATAGCATCGCGAGCATAACCAGTGCTGGGTGATCGTACTGCGGAAAGTAGCAACGTGTCAAAGGGCAAGGTATCATCCGCTGGGGTATCATATCGCTGGCGTATCAAAGGGGGTATCATCCGCTGTGCGCCAGTCAGCTGGGTTACGACGGGGGGGGGGGGGGGCGGAAAGCTTTGCGTCTGGGAGCGAGCGGCCGGAGAAATCTGGTAGGTATTTGTATGGCGGACCGAGCATAGAGATGGAATGCCCAAACTAGCTATTTCCTCCCGAACGACCGCTTGCATAAGGGAGATAGCGGGCACGCTTTCCCGACAGTCGGGACGAACTGGAGCCGGAGCCATGGCCTCAAGCTCACGGCGAACGATGCGCGTGATATCTTCCGGTCCTGCGTGCCGAACGAACCGCGGCGGGTCTTCGCAAGAAGATGTCGCGGCGGTAATGGGCAATCGGTCGAAAGTTTGGGCGACGCGGCGGCCCTCCGCTTGTTCGAAGCGCCGGCACTCCTTTACAATTGCATCCACAGTGGCACAATCCTTACACATCAGCAGATTGAATGCATCGTCTGCAATACCTTTCAGTATGTGATCAATCTTGTCTGCCTCGGTCATGTTGTCATCAGCCTTGCGACAGAGGGCCAGCACATCCTGTATGTACATGACATAAGATTCTGTGGACATCTGAGCGCGGCACGCAAGTTCTTTTTTTGCTGCCAGCTGACGACCGACAGGTCTGCCAAACAGGTCTCGCATTTTTTCTTTGCAGACAGATTTTTTCTTCGTTAGGTGAGCTTCGTGTGTCTCGTACCATTGCTTCGCAGTTCCTCTTAGATAAAATATCACGTGTGCTAGCATCATTGTTGGATCCCAGCTGTTGTTGTCGCAGACTCGCTCGTGCATCGTAAGCCAGTCCTTGACGTCGGCGTTGTGCGTGCCACAAAATGTCCCTAGGTCCCGCGGATGAGTGAGGATGACCGTTGGCACGGGCTGCTGAGGCGTTGTCGCTTGTGTCGGTTGATTTGCCATTGTGGCGGCAGGTGGATGACGTCCACTGCGAAGTTCCGTGATTGTACCCCGCACCTCCACCAAAATGTTGCAGGAAGAAAGCAGGCCCACGAGTGTAAAATAATGCATATTTACAACTGAGGTTGTTGTTGTTGTTGTTGTCCTGAGTGGCCGTGGCACATACCCACAGTGGGGGATTGGCCAAGAATCGGGCGGTTTAATTAGGTGCCTAAATAATAATGATAACAAGGGAGTTAACAATTTGGGCGTGTGAGTTTAAAAGTGAACGTTTTGTGTTTGGAGAAAAAGGAAATAATCAGATGAAAACCGGGTATAAGATAATAATAATATTAACAATAATAGTTAATAAAAGATAAGAAATAAAAGAAAGCTATGGTTGGGAGGGAGAACGATCAATCTAACATGGAAATCGCTTGGTTTCAATTAGGTAATTTTGGATCGCCAAGCAAACATTTCTGTTGCTGAACCCAACAATGGAGGCTCCAAAAGATAGGATCACTGGCACTGATAAAGTTGTTAATGGCGGTCAGGCAACTACCAGACTTCGTCTTCCTCTAGTCCAATCCAACTTCTTCCTTCCCTTCACCGTAACAATATATTCGTGGTTGTGCTTTCCACATGCAAATACGGTAATTACTCTATATTTTAGTACGCAACATTACCTAGCTGGTTTACACAATGCGCCACAAGCTGCGTTTGGCATCCTGGACATCACTTGATCATCATATGCTGAAGCCAGAGCTCGCGTCATGAACTTCACTGTGTAGGTTCTTCTATATTTCATATGTGCTCAGAAAAATTGATGCCACTCTTTCATCCTGTCTAGAACTTCTAATTGTAACACGCACAACTGAAACATCAGTCGGAAATGCTACACGTACATACAGGCACGTACCCAGGATTTTTCTTGGGGGGGGGGGGGGGGCCCAACCAAAGGTTACTTTTCTATGCAAATGAGGGGGGGGGTACCTTTACTAGTACAAATGTGAATAACGCCCCCCATTTGCCAAAAAACGCGCGTAAACCCACAAAAGAGAAATTAAATAAGGTGTGTTTTACAGGTACGCATGTGCGATACCTCTCCTTTACTTGGCAAACAAAGAACCCCGTCAAATGGACTCGCGCAGGAAAGAAACGCAGAAAGAACACTGCCAAGGACAAGAAGCGAAGGTGTAAAATAAACATTACTTTAGTAGAATAGAATTTAAAAAAAAAACAGCAGTTGGCAAGAAAGGCCCATGGACCGCGCGGAGTTAGGTTACTCCACCAGCCAATCACAGAAGCGAACAATATCGTCGTCATGCGGCCTTTTCAAAATGGCGTCGTACTTGAAACCTTCGGAGCGTCTGCTGTTCTTCAAAAGTATTCATCGGTGGAAGCAATGAGGTGTGCAACAGACATGGGCAAAATGTATGGAATCTTCAAAAGTCTGCGGTGCAGTTCACTTCACTGCTGCACCTGTTTTACTCATGAAACTTCACAACAAATAGTTGTAGCGAAGCAAGCATGTTATTTCAGTTCAATAAAGAATTAGGCATTCGTCATTCCACTATAATAGGCGAGGGAAAAGGTATCATATTGCACGCTAATAATTTTATTTTTATAGTTACCGCCTTATTTAGGTAACAGAAAAAGTGAAGTACGAATTATTTGCAGCCTCCCGGGAGGAGCAGAGGCTGGCGGTTATGAGGGCGTGGGCGGGCCTTCATTGCAGACTTAAGTTGTATCCCACTATAGTAGCGTTTTTTGAATTAGCTCTGGAAGAATTATGCAGAAATATATATTTGCGGAACAATCACAGTTCTTTGGGATCCTTCGTTTACTGCTCTACCAAGTGCCACAACCGAATGATATTGTTATTTGGGAAGTTACGTAACGATGCGTGGCCGCCAGTCGCGAAAAACCGCGTATGGCGCAGGAAGCTGCGATTCTAGACGTACTGCGGCCACCGCGAAAGGTTAGAAAAGCACCCGCACAGCAGTGAAGTGGCTACGTTAGGCGGCTCTAATGATAACTTTAGAAGCGTCATTCAGAACGCACGGAATTGTCCTCCACTTCCGTTGGCGTTTTCTATCCTTCCTATTTAAGTAAAAAGATGTTGATCCATAAATATTCTTATAAACAACGGTTAAATTTTTTAATTTCGCTTTTCCTTCTTGTTTGGCTGTTGCACTGGCTCTCTCCCTTAGTAGATCGCTTAATTTCTCAAATTCTTGCGACTTCTTGTTTCCAGTTGGCAATTTTGCACGAAAAGAGCTGTACAATTAGGGAAAACCCAGTCGATTTAACGGGTGACAGTAATATTGCCTGTGAGTTTAAGGGTTATTGCAGGGTTTGATGATGGACGCTGTCTCGGATTATTTTATTTTTCACCTTATCTAACCCATGCATATCACGGGTATATGGTTCCGAGGATCTGTTAACGTCGCGGCGAGCCGTCACTCGAGGAGATAATGAAACAAAAAGAAAAATTTATTTGCAGAAAAACTTTATTTTGCAAAGGAATTTGGGACCTCCCAGGTCCCTGGGTCCCCTCACGACCCCACTGCGTTTAAACGTTCATGTTTAGCATGTCCATGACGCTGGCAGCCCGGATGGCGGCGATCTTCTGCCTTGCCGGGTCCGTGGAGCGTAGTGAGATCTCCCAGTCCTCCCAGGTTTGGAGTGGTACCGGCCCGCCGGGGGGAGGAGAAACCGGGCAGGCCAGGAGTATATAGGTGAGGTGTGCTTTCGGCGCATTGCGCAGAGGGCAAGAAGGTGGGATGGGTCGGTAGTGGGATAGGAGGGATGGAGTAGTCAGCGTGCGCGTTTGCAGGCGGCGCCATAAGAGTTGCTCCCTGGTAGTGAGAGAAGAGCGCGGGGGGGGAGGGGGGTTCCAAACGAATAAGGTTGAACTAACAGAGAAGCAACAACGATGCGCGTGAGCGTTGAATACACGGTGACAACTGAATGCATCTCGAGTTAATTGCGCGGGCACCGAATTGATGAGGAAACTGGCCTTCCCATCTCAGGAGACACCGATAACTACCGCCATCCAAAAGGAGTGAAATAGGCAGCAAAATGTTGACCGCCGAATAGCTGTCAAGTCTCAACATTGATTTGGCGGCGCTTTAGTAATGTGTGAGAAGTGGTGGCGTGAGCGCGGAGGAGTGGGGGGGGGGGGTATGCGTCCTAATTTCGGGCGGGGCCCGGGCCCCCCCCGGGCCCCCCCTTGGGTACGTGCCTGCGTACATAGGAAGAGCAGAAAACATTTACAATAGACGTGAACTCTTACAATGCATAATGGTTCGCTATACAAGCTAAGTTTGTAACTCAAGTTCTACATTAATTAATTTTAAGTATTACAATCTTGAAATTAGTGCTCTAGTGCTTTTTCTTTGCAATTTGCTCGTTTAGTATTCCTAGTAATGCGGTGTACCCAGAACCTTATACCAGTGCCACATGACTACTTTCAGTCGCAGCCATGCCCGATTTGTATTAAAATTCTCAGCTGTGATTGGCTCCCTCGCGGAGCTTGCGCAAAAGAATCAATCGCAACCGAGAAATTTGATCCGGATCGGCTTTGATCGCGATCAGAAGTGCGCCATGTGACACTTGTATTACACATAGCACTGTGTGATACTCTTGTAAAAAGGCTCACGCTCTTGTGCTTAAGCACAGCTTTTAAAACAAAATTTTTTGCCGACTTGGTGCAATTTGTTGAACAAGAAACCTACGAAACATAAATACGCGTATGCAAGAGAAGTGGTCAGAACGAGCATGGAAATTGCTACTCTTCCCTTCCAGTGCAGCTCTTCCCTTAAATGTACAGCGCTCGTCTTGTCCTCGTGTTCTCGTGTGTACGCATTTGTCTCGCTGGTTTCCCCATCCATTAAAACATAGTCGCTGCGCAGAATGTACAAGGTACTAACTAGACAGAGTATGTTGCTGTACAAGCACACCACACATGTATTCGAGCACAACCCAAGACTGCTGCAAGCCAGCAGCGGCGAAACCCCATCCTCTCCTTCTAACATGTAGCCAATGCATGCGCTACATACATAAGAACTGTGCAGTGATGTGCGCCTGAGTATGTACACAATGTAAACAAAAATTTAATACATATTGGCATATGCGTATCTTATGAGCACCTTCCCAACAGTTGCCAGCTGAAGCAAACGCACGCCAACATACGACAGTCCTGAGCAGACGACGTGAGCTTATGTTACAAGCGAAAAGTTACACCAGGGGTCATCTTTAAGTGACTGGTGCAGCTATGACCTACTGACGTGTTGCACTACCCTCGGAAATCATGCCACAATCAGTTAAAAAAGACTGTTGCAACCGCGCACTACCAATAAACATGACAAACATATTCTGTGCTCACTGCTCTGCAGTGGCTGCTACGGCTGTTCTGGGCAATGTTTATAGCTATAAACATTGGTTCTGGGCTCTTGCCTCTAGCAAGATGGCGGCACTTGGCTTCACTTTTGGAGAACCACCTTTACTCCAGAATTGCTCAAGGCCAGCACGAGATGGTGACGCCATCTCTTGATCCATGCTGCTACATCCACTTGTACACAGTGCGCTTGCTGACATTCGCAAGTGCAGCTGCTTTTTAATTAGAATTTGAATGCAATTACTGCACTGTTCCAAGCATGTTCAATGCCGACTTCATCCATATTGCGTAGAAGGGGCAGCTTGGAATGATACGACATAAGCAAGACTGCGGACGCTATTCCTGCGAAGCACGAAGAACCACTCAGGAGGGAGTCCTCCGCAATGTTGTAGCTGGACCGACTACACGTATGAATTTAGCAACTGTCAAAGCAATTAATTGTTTGTACTTTTTAAACTAAGACGTCCATATGGCAACGTTGCATTAATTTGTTTTTGTTCATTGCACATTTTCACTCAAACAAGTAGAGAACTCTGTTTTCAGTATCATAGATACTCAATAAATATAACGAAGCAAAATAGTGCAATAAACCGCAGCTGAAACCTGAAGAGAATCTGCAGTGGCCATTTTGTCATGCAATTTATTCCGAACTATGACACTACATCTTGATGTACAAGAATCTGCGCTCGCAGGTCATGTAGTCCTGGCTTTGCAGCTGCAGGGAACTAGTGAAACAGTGAACTCTTATTAAAGGAAACTTCAAATTAGTATGGCAGAACAGACTACAGATGAGTTCTAGTATATGAAGGTATGAAAAATATATTTTTTTAGCAATAGAATGTTGAACAGAATAAAGTAATATTTCCTCTCTGAAGCTATCTTTAGTGACGTTCTGTTGTACTGAATACCCATGAGGTTCTTAGTTTAATAGTGGACCTGTGTTTTACTGCAATCTTTTATTGTGTAAAGTTTTGCTTTCCAATTTTCATCCAAAAATAGAGGGCTTTTCCATCCTTACTGCAGGTGTGTTATGGTAAGGCCTATCTGCGTGACAGATGAAAGCGCAGAATGTGCATCATGTGTCTCAATCACCGCTTCATGCACAGCCATCGGTGTGTGTGGTTTGACTGTGTGGTGAAGGTAAAAATCAGATGCTTTTTCATTGTCAGGTTCAGTGTCATTTGTCACGTGTCAAAGGTTCTGAAATCAGATAGACAATGGCTAATTCGTTATACATAGTAGGATACAACCTCAAAAAAACAGCAGTTTGCAACCAAGGCACACTGACCGTGCGAGGTTGTTACTCCGCCAGCCAATCACAGAAGCAGACAAAATCGTCGTCATGCGACCATTTCAACATGGCGTCGTACTTGATACCTTTGGAGCGTCTGCTGTTCTTGAAGAGTCTTTTCATCGGCAGAAACAATGAGGTGTGCAACAGACATGGACAAAGTGTATGGTGTCTGAGCGTTTCACTCTTCAAAAGTCCGCGGTACCATTCATTTCACTGCTGACCCCGTTTTACTCATGAAACTTCACTGCCAACTGAAGTGAAACTTTGCAATAAATAGTTGCAGCAAAGCATGCGTTTTGTTTCAGTTCAATAAAGAATTAGGCTTTCACTGTTCCACTATAATAGATGAGTGAAAATGTACAAAATTACAGACTTATAATTTTATTTTTGTGGTTACTGCCTTATTTAGGTAACAGGGAAAGGTTGAAGTACAAACTATTCGCAGCCTCGTGGACAAACAGTGGCTGGCGGTTATGAGGGCGTGGGCACGGCTTCACTGCAGACTTGGGTTGTATCCGAATATAGTTTTCGTAACTTCTTGTCTATAGAACATACTCAGAACCTCAATATTTCGAAGCGTGCTTATATAAATGATTTCAATACAATTAACTTTCACTGCCGCCGCAAGGACTACCGAGACAAATTAAAACTTCCGTGGCCGCAGATGGTCATGTTGAAACAAGCGACAGCTGCTAGCAAGCGCACCTCAAATTGCACGTGCTAAGGTGCGACCACCGATGCGGAGCAGAGTCACGTTCCCTATCAAGTACAAGTGGGTAATATCCTATCCCGCCCCACGCGCTCCGTGCTTTTGGTGCGAGTGAAAACTTGCGGGGGCGAGCTGAGAAGGATGGTGTAGGGCACTTCGATTCAGCACAACGTGGCATAGAGGCACCCTAGGATGGTGGTTTGATGGGCGCCATCTTCCGGTGCCAGCAAGAGGAAATGGGGAGCGGGGCGAGCTTGCGGTAATGTGAACGAGTGCGTGTGCGGGGGAGGAGGATTGGGGGCCAGGGTGGCACACATCTCCCTTTCTAGCAGGGCCACAGCAGCGCATGGGTGTCGGCGCAGCCGAGCGCATACATAGTCTGCGCTCCCTGTTTTGGAGGTGATCTGCCACATGTGTAAACATGGGACTGGCATTATGTGCGCTGTCTTCCCGAGTGTTTAGCACAGAAGGTTGTGTAATCTAGAGTTTTGGAGAGGCGTTAGCTAGCTAGCTAGAAGTGAGAGGCAGATGAAACATTTGCTCCCCACTGCTGGCGCTTTTCCTGACAGGGTTGTCCCACTGCGAGTGTGACATGCTATCGGCCATGGGGGCAGATGGACGCGAAAATGTGGCTGGCTTCACTGCATACCGCTGATGTGAACATAATGTCGTCACATGGCATGAAACCGTATCTTTCGTCACGGACTCTCAAATTCAACAAAATGAAGTTTTGATGCGCAAGCATCAAATGGCCCATTGAACAAGAAAGCTTCTATAGCATTTATTATTTGGACTGCAGTTCTTGCCACTGATCAATTGAAATCAGCTAGCAGACGCAGCAGGGCATAATACTCCAGCCGCAAGGGGCACTTTCGAAAGAAATTGACTACCTTCCGCAGCTTACCCGACAGAAACGCAATCCTGATTGGGCTCAATTGCAATCAAAACTGCACCATGTGACAGGGGTATTATGAGCCTTAGCAGTGCCTCAGTGAGAACCTGATGTGGAGATCTCTCTATGCATGTGCATTTGAAAAAGCTGTGCACCACAAGATATCACAGCACATGAACTATACTGGTACACTACTTTGTGAGCTTGCATATTCAAGTGCAGGGGCAGTATTCTCGGTATATCACTTTTGGGGATACTTTAGAATTTCATCTGAATATATATCCCCATCTATCGCCGTCAGCATTGCCTGGCACTGTGGTACGACAGCATGCTCTGCATTGTGCCAGGACCACTGTCGCCTGTAGTCGTTGACGCATCCAGTGCTAGTTATGGGAAGTCATGCACAAATGAAAGCATTGCCTTGAGTGATTGAGAATACGACCCCAGATGTTGAACACATGCGCAGCAGCAAGGAGAACACCGACACAAAGCGGAAAAAAAAAGAAAGATGTTCTTCTTTTAATGACACACGCCTTTGGTTACACAGTTTGGACAAAACGTCTATGTACAAAAAGCTTTCTTACAGCAGCGAGCAACGAGGCCCGCCAAGGAAACCGTGACCAAGCTTTCCCGTTGATGGAGAGATGAAATGACTGTACAGTGTTGGGGTCACATATGCCTATGGTGGCAGCAGAGCCATCACATGCGAGACACCAAATTTTGAAGACGTAAATGAGATGTATTTGTTGCCCTTCCCAGCGAAACCCACTCTGCTGCATGTTTGTCACTCTTGCTGCCAGGTGTCCACCAAGATTAAGAAATGCAGACAGATAGTCACAGAAGTGAGGAAAAAAATAAAATGCAGCCTGCTTTTTGGAAAAAGAAAAAAAGGAAAGTAGGCTTGCGTGAATATAAATTTTTGGGTTAAAAGTGAAGTTGAAGCAAATAGCAATAATTTTGAAGTGACCAGTTTGAACAGTTGTGCAATTCGCATAAAACCCTTATCCAAGAGTCATAAGTTGACAAATATATATATATACATATATTGACCCTTTTCGCAGAGCAGTTATATAGAAATGAGATGGCGCTTCCAGTGGCACACTGCATGTGGCCTCAACGACAGCACACGAATCTCAAACCGTTACCGCTTTCACGTTGCCTCTGTGCGATCAGCTGTCAGAAATGCAAATGAGTCTTTGCTAACACACTCTGCTCTAATCATGCTGGATTGAATCATGTGGATTGAAGATGTGTGCAGTAGTCGGCTGCAAAAATAGTGACTGGCATATTAAGGAATGGAATGAACCTGTGTGGTCAAATTCAAAGACCGCTGCTGTGTCTATCCGTACATGTAACTGGCTCTTCCGAAACATACAGCTTTTCTTGAGGTACAGAAATTTGCTCATTTGTCAGTGTTGTATCACTAACCTTCGAAGAAAGTGCTTCAGTCCCAGAACGTTGGCAACAGAGAGTACCGCTCATTAAACAATGACAAGGGGAGTAGTGTCACTTCCTGTGATAGTAACTGTCGTGTGCAGTATCGACACACATCTACCCCAACTGGCGCGGAAACTTACGCCCACTCTATCGTCAATGTGCTGATAAGTGAATGGGCACACACTTGAACATATGCGCACCAGGTATACACAATAAATTATGGACTACACCAATAGCACACGAATCATCGAAGATGAATGTTTTTTGATGGTCCACAAGGGTAAGTAAGCTACTAGCAATAATACATCTTTGCTACAAGGTATAACTATGTACAAAACAGCTACATTTCAAGTTTTGCGCACAGCAAAAACAAATCTATCAGATCTGAGCGCACCTGTGAGTGATTAGCCAGAACATAATGAGACAGTGAACGCATCGAGGAAATCTACTGAGTCAGAAATATGACAAGCTGATGCTTCAAAATATTTGCCATATAAAGAACGAAGAGCAAAACACACTAATCCTTATTCAATTCATGATCAGAAAGTTTGAATAGCTTGGAATAGATGCTTAGCCTCGCTTTTAAGACAAGCCCCATATACGCTGCTCGCGCCGTTTGGACATAGCTTAATCAGCTTCTAAAGCACTTTTGCATGTTCTCTGAAGCTGCGGCCAAAGTTTCATGTCATCCACCCAGTCACCGTCTACGATATCTCCCAAACCGAAGGTTTGCCAAGCCGCACCGGTGTCATACACACCCATTGTAAACATGGAGGCAGTTGAGGCAAGCAATGGATGTGTCACCATGTGATCAAACATGGCAGTGCCCACAGGATTGCTGCGAGAAGGGTCAATATATATATATATATATATATATATATATATCTATATATAAATGAGGTATTTGCAAGGATGATATCTCTGGGATCAATCTTTTGAGTGCTGTTATTCGGATATTTTTATGCAAAGATTGAGAAATGCAATGCCAGCAGTACAGAGAATTCGTTTACGAACTTTTGCTCAGTGTTCAGCCTATTTGAAATTTGACGACTGTTAAGGCGGCAGGAGAGGTTCATGTTCGCTTGCCACTGGCAGTTTAGGCAGTGTTGTGCAAATTCAGCTCGCTGCTGTCTGACCACATGTGAGGTTGGCCCGATCAACAACCAGCCACCCAATGAGCGGTAGGTAAACTTCTTGCAACAATTTGCTGCTTGCCAACAAGCAGGGCAACGGGTTATTTTTGAAACGACTGCACTGTCTCAGCTGTTAGGCCTAACCAGTACTGCTTCGCTGGTCATCAGGAACCAAAGTTATGGTTTGGTACCAAGTCGACTCAGACCTATTTGCAGCAGCTGTGTGACTCTCAGAAAGCTGAGAAAACACCTCAATGACGAAAGCAAGAGCATAACCTTGATGGCGGCAACATCTTTCACAGACAATTTTTCCGACATGATGGCATGTGCGAATCGTGTTCCAAAAATTTATGTGCAGCGTGTTAAACTTCAGCCACACTCACTCACTGCTGTACATTAGTCCAACAGAGAAGGTGGCAGAGCCGCAAGCATGCTTGAATAACCTAGCAGGTTTAAGAAATCGGTCAGCGACTGTAAACGAATTCTTTGTCTTTGGCTTGTCTTGGCTATAAGCCATGTTAATGCCAATGCAATTTGCAGAAAGGCTGAATGACCATACATTAAACTTCATATAAGTGGTGTACAAAACTCTTTAATGCGTATCCGGCTGCCGCAATCACTTTTGCTGCATGCAACCAGCAAATGCATAGCCTTCGAGATCTGCATTTGTTATCCACGGGGCGAATGGCACTTGGGCATTAATTCGGACACCACCTATTAATTCGTTTCGAATACATTGAAAATTTTAAACACTGAAATCAAAATCGAAGCCAATATCGAATAGCACAATATACGATCAATTATTTGAAAATATCAGATATTCACACAAGCCTAAGAGAAAGCTTGGCAATTACACCAAATTCAGCAGGTCAGCAACACAAGGAGCGGAAAGAGAATTTATCACGCTTGGCAGAACTTGTTTTGTGACCTGCTGAATTGGCACATTACCCAGTATCAGCAACACACACATACCCAAGTCGTGTCCCTGTGCACGAGTTACCCAAAGCCCTGCGACACTCAATAAACTGTTTCTCACTGCCGTGCACTCTACAGGCTGCTGTTGGTGCTGCAGCGACATGCAGAAGGGCTTGCGATGACGCTGCTGTCAAAAAATGGCATGCGAGAAACCATTAACCACTGCAGCAGCACCAGCAACCTGTGACTGGGACCAGACACACAAACAGCAACATATTGCATCTAATAAAAAAAGATATATGTAGGCATAACTTAAGATGGTATGTACAAAATATGCAGGCATTTATTAAAACGGCACAGCATGCCTGGCCACAAAGTTTTTTGGAATGTGGCGGTTGCTTTTAAAAAAGCTGAACTCTTTCCCCACTTAAGCATACACCAAGATGCAGTATCCGGGTCCCTCTGTGACTTACAAAACATGGAGATGACGAACATGTGTGCTGCGATTGTCGTCTGTTTCACGTTCTCTTCCTTTTCTCTTACTGACCGAGTAGGCAGCCCAAATTACCACTGACTTGTCTATGCAGTAACTTCTGCCGTATTATCAATGCTATAAATTAGGGGCGTGCAAATATCAAAATTTTCGAACATGAATGCAATACGAATATTAGCATCGAATATTGAATGACAATATGCATATGCATTTATTAGCAAGTTGGTTTACCTTAACAAGTTCGAACAGTGCAATTACATTGTCATTGGTAAAAAAATTGAACTATTAAGCTGTTATACTGAAGGATTGTGTATTTGGCTCATGTTAGCTTTGCAAAATTGAATAACTTCTGCTAGTTGTCTGTTCTCACCAACCTGTGCCTAATTTGCTGTCAAGCAATAGGCTCAGGATTGGGGATCGAACCTGCAAAATAGTGCACCCTCACTGTTCACAAAGCCGTGGCCCTTGCTACTGAGAGGCTGGCTGTTCTACAAAGCTTAGATGTCAAGTGGCTAAGCGTGCTTTACAGGCAAAATTTTGCCAGCAGCACGAAATTATTGCAAAATTCAGCAAAAATCAGACACACTTTCTTAGATTAGATACAAATGCATGCTAAGAACCATGTTTGCTCTCGCATGGCCAGCAATACATTAGATTTGTTTTCGAATATTCGTACACAATCCTATATTAGAAAATTTTCGAATACCTTGTTTTTGAATTGAATATTAAAGATATAATATTCGATAATATTCGAATACTTGCACACCCCTACTATAAATATAAAGTAACTAAGTTTTTTTTTCAGTGTTCTGCATTCCAAAAATTTTTGTGGGAAGGCATACGCCAACAGAAGCACAAATGAGGCACACACAAACGCAACTGCAGGCATAACACTCTGGCAGCACAATTTCATGGGTTTTTCTATTCCTTTGTTCTAGAATCCTGGGTCATCATGATAAAACAGAAAGGAGAATGAATTTTAAAAGTGTAATATTTGCTCAATATGCATCAACAACATGCACTACAGCATGGTAAAAATATTTTGTGCTTTAAACAGCAGTAAAAATAAAAGTTGCCAGCTGACAATGTATGTGTTGGCTTCATACCTACACATGGCTCAACATTTTTTAAGTAGCAACATACAAGCTGTGGTGTATGCATGCTGAACCTCCCTCTCCGGACAATGTTTGCAAGAGTGAGAGGATTTATTAAACACCTGTGCTTTTATTTTTCTCCAGACTGCTTCACATCACATATTGGTTGCAACATCTAACCTGCTGGAAATCGACATCATGCAGCAAGATTAAATGTTTGTGATGGTAAAGCCATGAAGTCTCTCGTTATTTTTTAAGCTTAACCTCTAAAACAACAGATCCCTGCAAAATTACTTGAATGCATTTCGCAAAATTCCTTCTCACTACAGGTCACGTAGTTCCCCCACATGTGATTTCCCATACAACCAGTTGAGCAATCACTTCTTCCTACAAAATATGCTACGCAGAAACGCCATTCTCCGTATGGCATTTCTTGCAGCTAGCCCTGACCACAGTGTACCATGAAAGTTAGACCAAAAGGATAGCAGCCAGGGGTTAACATCCACCTGTGCCACGGATGCTATCTGCACACTGCCTTACAAGGCCACGAGTCTTAGCCTTTTTGTCAACCAGTTTTTCCTTACTCGGGCAGCGCTACAGGCATCGAAGCACCACCAATGATAAAGAATCGGCAGTTCCCACGTTACCTCTTCAGAAGTGGTGCAGGGTGACGAGAGTGAGTCACTGTGCCTAAACACCACTGCTACCTCGCAAAGTATGAAACAACTTCATGCAGCAGAAAGGTCATAACTGCATGTTGCACGAGAATGCAGAAGGATCACACCAGATCATACTGCAGTGGAATCAATGAACTTTCAGCTGTGCCTCAATAAATACCCTACAAGTTCAGCATGCAAAAGAAACTGGGTGATACAGTGACTTGCAACAGCAGTCACTCACCCCTGCACATGCTGCCGCGGACCAGAGGCAGCTGTACTACAGAGCACCACAGACACAGTACCACAATGTCTGGATTTAAAGCCAAGCAGGCATTTGAAAACACAATTTTGGCTAGTCTCCTCTTCAATTGCTCCCACCAATGGCATGCACCTTCATAGAAGAACAGAAATTAAATGGTAGCTGTAAACGTGAACTACAAAAGAGCACTGCCCTGCAGTAGGACCGTCAACAGGCGAGCTAGTAAGATGTCATAATTGAAAAAAAAAAAGAAAGAGCATTGCCATACATTTCTAGCTTGCTACTTGCCAGACTTGGAAACACAGCACACAAGAGGCCTATGCAAAACACGTGTGGAACAACATTATGCTCTTCCGGTGGTTCTTTGGAGTCCTCTGATTGGAAACAAACACACAAAACCATTGCTACACCAGTACATTCAGAATTGGCCAGAGTTGTCCACAACCTGCTTGTTCACTACTGAATTTGCAATGTGCGCAGTAGACATCAGAACAACCTCTTGGTAGGTGCAGCTTGATGCCTTGGAATGCAACAGTTAGCAAGGACGTGTTTTAAGCTTTATTGAAAAGTTAAAAGCAATATCTTGCACCATGCAGAAAATGCTTGTTGAGCATAATGCGCATGGGGACTAGCACTAAGAACTGTTTTCGTTTATTCCCCGTTCTTCCATTTGCCAATACTAAAAGCCAAGAAAAACTAGACTCGCATGGCTCACAGCCTAACAGGAAAACAATATTAATTTTGAGAAGCACTGCAGCTGCCACGGCTTGCATGCGGCAACAGTTGAGCTCGGCACACACAGCGTCATCTTTTTTTACTCCCTGTAAAAAGCACACAGACTCAAGAACACCTGCCTTCGATACCGTTTACAATACCCTCTTCGATTTCTCTGCACAACTGCAGAGTAGCCCACGTCTCAAGGGAAGACAACCGCCAGGCGACAGCGAGGCAGGCTGACAGACCGCATTTCTAGGCACTCCACCTTGTCGAAGCACTTACTGCAAGTGTGCCAAAATGCTCAGACAGTGAGGGAGCTCACAGCGAGTCGGCACACAAAATGTGCATGCCAAATGCAGTCCTCGACTCTCTCAATCCACACGAGTGCACGCACCACACTTCAGCTTTGCATCTGGACCCCCCGCCCACGCATACGCACACACTCACACACACACACAAGGGAAGGGCCAGCCAGCCAACCATACGCAGAAGACACCGCTGCTCCACAATGTTCACAGTCGGTGAGAAAAATCTAAAATGAATGCACGTGCACCACACGGCGACGCAAGAGAAAGGTGCACTCCTGTTGTCACAGTGGAGAACGATGAGTTCTGTCATGCTACTCTTGGGTGATGTACGACACAATGTCTGTTACGCTCTTCAGCTCGTCTTCTTCTCCGTCACCGGTGTTCCGTTGCCGAAGAATATTGGTAATGGTGAAGCCGCCGTCCTGGCCCTGTGGGGTTGCGCCAGAGGGAGGCGGAGGTCCCGCCCCCCACTGAGGCTGGTCAGGGCCCGGAGGGCCTTCGGAGTAGGAACTGCCTTGGGGTGGTGGCGGCGGCGGGGGATGGTGAGGAGGGGGCGGCCCATAGCCGCCTTCCTCTGGAGGAGGAGGTGGTCCGTAATAGCCGGGTGGCCGATTGTAGTAACCAGGATGCGGGTGTGGGTACCCCGATGGAGGCGGATGGTGATGTGGGTATCGGTAAGGACTGTGTGGGCCCGCAGGAGGGAGTGGCGGAGGCCCTCCACCGTAGTAACCGGGTGGCGGTTGGTAAGTGTCGGGAGGCCGGTACTGGTCCCGATACTGGCCTCCCTCCAGGGGCGTCAGATGGCGACCACGACCGTGAGGCGGCGGCGGCGGTGGGTGTGGAGGAAGCGGAGTGTCGAGGCTGGTGAACTGGGGAGGACTGGGTGACCCACGTGTGTACGGGTCGACTGGAGTCGGTGCAAGTGGCCTCCCATAGGCGCCATCCATGGGCACGCAGTCGCCGTACGGGTCCTGTGGCCCATACGGTGGCCTGGGACCCATGTAAGGGTACGGTGGCCGAACCGATGGATAGTGGCCTGGTGGTGGCGCGATTCCCCTGCTACTGCCTGTGGGCGGGACTGGATGTGGCAGTGGTTCTTCCGGAAACCCTTTCTCCTCCAGGTCTTCCTCTTCAGGTGGAAAGCCCTTGTTAGAGTCTTCCTCCTCTTCGTCTTCTGGGAAGCCCTTCTCCTCACCGGCTACTCGCATGGGGGAAGAGGAAACACTGCGGGAGGCTTCTGGAACTGTTAGAAGGTGTCGACCCAAGTTGGGGGAGCCTTGTCTCATAGCCGCCACTGGCCTGCTGTTTGTGTCAACAGGAGGGGCACTGTCCTGGGGAGGATTAGGCTGTAAAGGTACAGGATGCTCCAGAGCAGGGTGTTTCGCGGCAGCAGCCTCTGTACAGGCTACAGCAGGCTTTTTCACATCAGCTGCCTCTGCATTGCTAGGCGTTTGTTGCTGTGGCTCTTTGCTGCCAGCGGTGGCCGCCTTTGGATCCGCTGCTTCCTTGGCCTTCTCCCCTTCATCACTTTCGTCGTCTGACCGAATAATGCGACGGTTCTTGGCAAACTTCCTTTCTCCATCATCGGAGGGGGCGTCACTGCTCTCGTTTTCGTCTTCTTCCTCGCTCTCGGTCTCGTCAGTCTCTTCATCCTCCGAGCTGCTCTGCAGCTGCTTCTTTGACTTCTGTAGTGCCGGCTTCTCCTTTTCAGATTTGCTGGTCTCCTTCTGCGACTTCAAGGCCTTCTTCTTCGTCTTCTTCTTCTCGGTGCTGCTGTCATCTTCCTCGCTGGGGCCTTCTTCTTCCTCCTCGGAGGAACGTGGTTGACGCTTGGCTGCCTTGCGCCTGCGATTGTCGTCGGAGCTCTCTTCCACGGTGAACTCGGCGTCTTCCTCCTCGGATGTGGAGCTGGCTCGCCAGGTGCGCCTGCCCTTGCCTTTCCGCTTTTTGCCGCAGCGCCACTCCTTGTCACTCTCAGAGCTGCTTCTGGCCTGGCGTCGCCTGGAACTGAAGCGATGAAAATGCATCAGGCAAGTGGTGCGTGCTCCTTGCGAACACCAACACTGTTATACTCCACAAACATCTTTGCAAAAAGTAAATAAGTAATAATAATAATAACAGAAAGGGCAGATACCAGATGCTGCACATATACTCAGAAATCATGGCAGCTTTTGAGGAAAAAGTTTAAGGGTTTTCAATGACTTAGAAGGCCCCGAGAAAGCATTGCAAGTAGGAGTGTGCGAATACTGAATACAGTAAAAGCTTGTTAATTCACAAGTCGTTAATTCGAAATTTCGGATAATTCGAAGTAGCTGCTGCGGTCCATCCAGCAATATTTTGAAAGCAATGTGTAACACATCTTGCTAATTCACACTAAAATCCGCACCGCCACTGATAATTCAAACTCTGTGCCATTGCCAATGGGGTGATTGCTAGTGCGCGGGAGCATGTTGGTGATGCTGGTTTCGCTGCGCGGGCTGTGCAGCTTTGCTTTTTCCATCTGCAGCCCCTTCTTCAGGCCAAACCAAAGAGAGATGCGTTTGTGCCTGGCCAGGCATGGCCAGGCGCAAACGCTGCAGGTCTCCTCTCTCCCGTGAGGTTCCGTATGAAGCTCAAGGATGATAAAATCTCTGCCGTGTGCCGTATTTGCGAGCGAAAGGGTGCGAGGGTGAGCCGGAAAATGTGGCCATATCTCACGTGCATGAGTGAAGAAGGCAGGGCGGTTGCACGCCCTCTTCTGTGCACGAGGCACGGGGATGTTCTTCTCCGGTGGCTGCTGCTGCTTACGGCGCAGCCATGCGGGCACCGTATCATGAAAGCGATCTGCGACATGGCCAAAGCGTGCGCCTGTGTGGGCCTCATCTTCAAAGCGATCTGCAATGTTTGCAGAGCGCCTATAGCATCGGTAGCTTTGTACGCGATGTGCTTTCTACGTTTCGTTCGCGCTGAAGCGAGAGCTGTACGAAGGTCGATTCTATCGCTGCTGCTGCCACGATTCCTCACTCCAGCGTTTTTCAGCGAGTTTCTGCGGTCATCGAGTGAAATGTGTTCGTGTTACCTGTTTGAGTGTGACACTGTATGCTGAAAAGCGTCTACGCAGTCAGCACTCGCTGCGGAAGATCGGAAGTTCGATGCTCGTGCAAGATGCATAATGTGCTCCCGCGCACCGAACATCTTCACTGTCTTGGGCTTTGCCGGCATCGCGTGCAGCAAAGAACTAGCGAAAAAAAAAAGAAAGCTGAGAAAATAATCTAAAGGATAGCGCAAGGCAATGAGCAGCTCGCAAGCTCATGTTGAGGCGGACGGAGCAAGGGGCAACAATGACGCGAGCGTGGCGGGCGCGGCATCAAAGGGAGCAGCCGCCGCCGCCCGCGCAGCAGCCAATGGCAGGCGCGCTTTAGCCCGTGGGATTTGAACGCGCTGGATGGATGGATGGATGGATGTGGATGGATGTTATGAGCGTCCCCTTTGGAACGGGGCGGTGAGTCGTAAATTGTTTCTTTCCTGATTTTGTTTTTTCCTGTTAAGTAGTTACTCATGGCGGGTTCCCTTTCCATTGCTGCCACCCATGAGATTATTTCAGCCTCTCTGACTTTCCGCTTGACCGTCTTTGTTGCTGTGTTGCTCACCCTACAGGCCACATACATGCTGGTAAGCTTCCTAGTTTTTTTCCTCCACTGTGAATCAATGTTTTTGCTGTACAGATACCTGAACACTCTCCCAGCTCATTTACTTTCTTCCATATTCCTGAGCCATTCTTCATACTCAATATTACTGCGAGCTTCCCTCACTTCAAAACTAGTCCAGCCCGTATCACCCTGCAAAGCTTCATTTGTAGTCTTCGCGTGAGCGCCCAATGCGAGGCGACCCACTGACCTTTGGTTCCAGTCGAGTCCTGATTGTACCCCTGATTTATAGCAAACAACCGCATTTCCAAAAGTAAGTCCTGGAACCACTACACCTTTCCACATACCTCGGAGCACCTCTTACCTATTGTATCCCCATATCGCTCTGTGCTTCATTATGGCTGCATTTCTCTTCCCCTTTACTGTTATGATTTTTTCCTGTGTTTCCTTATATCTATTGCCTTCGTTTATTCATACACCAAGGTATTTATATTCTGTTACCCGAGGTATTTCTTGGCCCTATATCTCCACTGTCTGTTCACTGTTTTCATTGAATACCATAACACCTGATTTTCTAACACTAAATTTCAAACCTAAATTGTTGCCTTCCTGTCCACAGATATTAGCCACACGTTGCAAATAACTTTGCTTGTCAACTAGCAACACAATGTTGTTCGCATAATATAAACCTGGGAGTTGCTGCTCTACGACTGTACCCGCCTGTTTGTATGAGAGATTAAACCCGATATTACTTCCTTCTAGCACTCTCTCCATCCTCACCACGTACATCATAAACAGCAGCGGGGATAAAGGGCACCCCTGCCTCAGTCCCTTGTTGATATGAACTTTCTCCTCGCTCCTCATCCCTTCCCACCCAACACAAATGGTATTTTCTAGGTAAATCTCTCTCAAAAGCTGTAGACGATCATCCCTTAAGCCTTCCCCTTTCAGAATATCCCACAAAATTTTGCGGTCTACGTTGTCGTAGGCTTCTGTAATGTCTAAAAAGGCCACATACAACGGTCTGCTTTCTGCTTTTGATATTTCAATACACTGAGTAAGAACAAACAAGTTATCATCCAAACGCCTACCTATTCTAAAGCCATTCTAAAGCTCTCCCAAAATGCCATTATTCTCTGCCCATGCTTGAAGCTTTAATCTGATTGCCTGCATTGCTATCCTGTATATTACCGATGTAATGGTAAAGGGTCTATACAAGTGAATTCTATCTTTCTCTCCCTTGCCTTTATAAATTAAATTCATTCTACTTTGTCGCCAACCGTCTGGCATTTGTGTATCTTTTCAAGTTTGTTCCACTGCTTTGACCAGAGCTTCCTTACTTATTGGTCCTAGTTCATTTATCAGCCTAACGGGAACCTCGTCTAGCCCTGTGGCTGTGTGCTGCTCCGGCCAATCAGTGCTTCGCATCGCATCGCGGGAAAACGCCAATAGTGCCTCACCCGCGCTGACAATGCCATTTTGCAAGGCGGCAAAACAGAGACAAAGAATTCACGGTCAAAAAGACACCAAGATGGCGCGGGCAGGCCGTGTGGGCCGGGAATGGCGCGCGCACGAAGTTTGACTTCATTTCGGCATTTGCGCGTGTTTTGTGGGCCACGGTGGCCTCAAAAGTAGTGTTTTTTTTTTACTTTGTGGTTGAATCGGGTGCTGATAATTACAGAACAGGTAGTTTATGAGACTGTGATGTGTGTGGTGCGTGACATGGTGCGGTGGTCGGGACGGACAGAAGCAGACGACAAGGAGTGTGTGCGCCGAAGTGAATTTCGTGCTGGAGGAAAACGACGACGCCAAAGAGCGTCCGGCACGTGAACGCGTGGCGCAAGAAAAGAAAACAAGACTAAAATGCCAACCAATTAGGAAAGACCACGGGGCGTCAGGCAGCCAATCGGAGAATGACTAATCGGCCAGAGCGTAAGAAAAAGCGAAGCGCGCTGGCAGAAGGGGGAGACACCGGGAGAGTTCCAGGAAGTGACACCAGGAGAAGGTAGGCCACCAGACCGGGAGTTGAAGACGGGCCGTCGGGTTTCGGACTCGAGCCACCAGGACTTCACCCGACCGGGGCCTCCTGCCAACCCGTTCCTGTGCGTTGCCAGTCTACCCGAGCGTGCCGCCAGCTGCCCAAGGCTGGCGAGCTTCTGCGCCCGTGGGCAAGACGAGAGCAGTCGGGCTACGGGCCCGAGCTCTACACCCAGCTGGCTGGCCAGAACGCCGCCGCCGTCTGCTCGTGCGGTCAAGCCGCCTGTCTTCTATCTCCAAGCCAGAGCTAGGGCGCTCCTGTCGCCCGGTCAACCATCCTATACCCCGACCTTTGGTGAGACCGGCGCAACTCCTTTCATCAACTTGTCGCCACGTCTCTGCGTCGAGACTGTTATGCGTCCCTGCCATCGTGGCAAGCCCGGACACGCACACTAGTTAACGTCATACTAGCCCCAAGTGTGTTTCTTACTGCCGTGATGTCTGTTTGAGTGTTTATTTTATGCTTTCTATTTCCTTCTATTTGTTTTAAGCCTCTTTTACGTTTCATTAAAAGTTTGTGTGTGTTTTCAAAACCAATGGATTTGTCCTCAATTGGGTTCTCGGAGGCTCCGCCTAAGAGAACCGTCAGAACCTTTGAACACAAGAACCTTGCATCACAGAGACATAAACCCAAAAATATGGTTTTTCAAAAATAGACTTTTTTGCGATATTTCGGTTTTCGAGGGCTGCATCCCCCTTTAAGGAGCTTTTACTGTAGTACATTTCAAATTGTATCAAGAAAAAAAATAAAAAGCCAAATATCGAATCGAATATCAAATACCAGGAAATTTAACACAAGCCTTAAAGCCTTAACCTTCAAAATTTTTTTGCAAAACACACGGTGCTGCAAAGTGCTCAGAAGGCTAATCACATTACTTTAAGGTGCAGTAAAGTTAAATATCAGGTCCAGCTAAAGTAACAGATTAATGCTTGAGAATGTCTAAGGCATCAATATGATTGTGAACAGAGCTTTAGTAATCTAGAAATTTGAGTAAATGCTGGACAGGACTTGAGACTCCCCTGAGCACTCTTCATAGGCACTCTTCATTATAATTCTGTCACTAGTACTCAAACTTATAATAAAAACATCATTGCATTGCATTATAACATGGAAGAAAATACTACTTGTCGAGTTCCATTCGACTCGGCATTCGGAACTGTTCCGCATGGTTTGACCGCGGTCGGCACCCAAGGCAAAGAGTTCTCAAATCAGGAGGCTCAGGACAAGTTGGTGTGAACTCCCCTCTCCATCCTTTCTTCCATGTCCATTTGCCATATGTGTAAAGGCATCTGCAGCCATGGGTCAGTACGCTGTCACATGATATTTTCGAACCCAGCATGCAAATTCAATGCTAGTTCTGCGATGGGTCGCTCAAAGCTACGAAAAGAGAGCGTTGTGTGCGAGCCTACGACTGCTGTTCAGAACAAGGGGCCACCTTGGCGCTCTTTGGCCATACCTGGCCCTTGTGCCATTAAACAACACACATTCATTCAACAAGGGGCCACCACGCGGTATTTTGCAATGATGGCGGCCATGAACAACAGTCATACTGTGCACCCACTTTTGTTGGCGAGGCGGTTTGCCAGCTTTCTGAGAGTCATGCAATCGCTGTGACTAGATCTGCTTTGATTCAGTATGAAACCGCAACTTCCGTTGCTGACACCTGACGACGGCATAAGCCCAGCGGGTTAGACAGTGTGGCCAATGGTGCAAACGATGAAAATTCGCCACCGAAAATGGGCCACAATGCGTCGCAGAAAGCTTGTCACTAATATGTTTCTATCAGTGGCTCTTCAGTGAATGGCCACAAAATTGTGCATACAGATTAGACTGAAGGCTGCTGAAGCGGCATTCACGAGCCAAGTTTGTCTGTGTGCTCACATGAGGGTGCAAAGCTTCGAACTGCACGAATGTGCATTGCATATCCAATAGGATCAGTGTGCCTTTTGGTACCTAATTGGCCCGATCTTCACAAATGCTTCCGTGCTTTCCACAAGCGCGGATTTCATTGTTCCCTCTGCTCGTGTAACGTTAATTGTTTTGATCGGCCCAGCTGACCTGGTCGAACTTTGTACCGACAGAGACTGTGCGCCGTGAAACACTGAATGCGAGCAGGCGTCAACCATGGCCGAGTCATTCACCAATGGTGCCAAATATGAGAAAAATTTAGTAATAGATATTTGATTTGCAAACCAAATAATTTGAATGTTCACTATTCGATTTGAAATCTAATATTCGAATATTCGCACACCCCTAATTTCAAGAATTTAGAGCACCATGATGCCGACAGCTTGGAAACAAAACACTGCCTTAAACAAGAAGAAAATGCTTTTTCACTGCACACAGAATGAAAAAAAAAAAGAAGGCGCTTGCTAAGCCTTTTTTGCAAAATTTTCGCTACACTTTCGTTATACCAGTCAACACAAAAAAGATGGCTCCTTACTGCAGAGATGCTAATCTTATTAGATTAGCTTGCCTCTTGGCTTGCATAAATGTTGCAGTCAAGACACTCAAATGAAGTCCACCAAGCTCAGCCGAAAGCACAATCCACAAACTTTTAAACACTCTGCAAAACCTAAAAGGTCTTCAAGGCCTCCCCTAAAATTGAAATAATGATGAACTAAACTGAACAGAAAATGGCAGTTCCACTTTCAAGGGTTTCCAAAAGTGTCTAGGACCACCACGAAGCCTGCACGTTATTATGTGTGTGGTGCATCCGGACAGTGAGTGCTCTTCTTCTCTGTCAACAGTTGTGCTTTCGGACCATGATTATTCTACCCCATTCCAAAACATGGCAGTCTAGCCATGTTATACACACCATCCTGAAAGTGGTTTCATCAAACGTTTGAATTGACCAATGTGTTTGAGAATTACGGGTATCTTGTGAGATTTATAATCACACTAAATGAACTGATGCTGACCTAACAGAGAACAGGTCTGCTGCATAGGTTGAGTGATAAAGTATCAGTGAGTCTTAGAGAAATAAGACACTACCCACCATAGTAACATGAAGTAAGAACCACCACATAAATAAGCTCCTACTACTTTTACTTACGTGGGCACTTGCTCAACACCTGAAACACAACCGCAATGCATGAGCACAGAGGCTTATCATTTTCACTAAGGGGCAACGGTAAGAAAGTGTTCCATCTACGAACATTCATAACAGTGTCATACGGAAAAGCTTATCGTCATTTTACAGGTATGCATTTAATCCAAATGTTACATGACAATGTTTTGTGCCAGTAGCATACAATAACAACAATTATGGTCACAATTTTAATATTCATAAATCTAAATCCAAATCTGCATACTTTAACATATGCTTGTGTTAGGGCCACACACTTTTTTTCATCAACTTAGGTTTGAATTTCTAAAGTGAGGCCTACATATGAGCTAAAGGTAACTAAACGTACATGTGCTTCGAAATGCAGATGTGCTTGCTGCCATATGCGATGATCTTGCGAAGCCTTTATTTTAATCTTGTAAAGTCCAAACAGGCTTTGGGTATTAGAAACACAAGGAAAATTATAGCTTATAGACTTTTGTTTCTGGTCATTAAGAGTACACTTGTGCAACAAGAATAAAATGCTATTTGAGTAATAACTTAATTAGCATAGTAATTAATTAATTAGCAGTTGTTTTTCTGTACTATCCACAACTGGAAACCTGCTCCAGCGTAACAAAAACACCACTACAGGGTATGCATTAGGATTTCTGCGCTTAAATCATAATTTTGAGGGAGGCATCAAAATGGTGCAGCATACAGTGTGACAAGTGGGGCATGGCAGGGTTAACAGGAAACGAATGCACTGATAAGCAGTTACCCAACAGTAGTACCGTCACTCACCTGCTCTTCTTTATGGGGGGAGCCTCTTCGTCATCAGACGATAGCTCCCGGTAGTTGACTTGCTTGGTAGCTGCACGTCTGGCACCGTAGCCACCATCACTGTCCGACTCGTAGTCGTCGTCCATTACTGAAAACGGGAAAATGAAGAAATAAATTGTGCAGAAACCATCGATGATCACTGTCAATGTAGGCAAACAGCGAAGTGTTTTTACAAAGCTACTCGCTTTATTAAAATAATAATGGACTCGTAGGTGCACATTCGTTGCAGTGAGGACATTTACATAGTGTTTGTTGTTTCATTCCGTAATTCCGACGAGAACAGAGCCATCAACGAGTACATTTGTAGCAGTAGTAGAGGTGGCTATATATGTGAAGCCAATTCATCGTACGAGCGTTGCCCCCAGCGGTGGAGGCACTGCCATAGAAGGTGACTGCCATCCTCCTTTCCCAAAGCCGCCACAGGGGGAGAGGGCACCGGGAGAGGAGGAAGGCCGTCCTGGCCTCCCCCTCTGAGCCCTTCACCACAGCATCTAAACATCCAGACACCCCAAAGCTATCACGCGACAGCACACAGGTCTCGAAGAGCTATGATAATTGGTGGTTGGCGACTAATGCGTCCTCCAACTCACTTGCGTGGGAGTATGTGCCCTTTGCGTCAGTGCCTTTGTATCGACGGTGAAAGGCCGACTGCTGACCACGTGACCACGAAAACGGGTGAAGGAGTCAAAGAAAGCTTCTATTGCCTTACAAGTACAGCTAGGTAGTACTAGATATCTGCAGGTGCAATTTCTGGTGCAATCATGTAAATGTGGTAATTAATAAGTGCTTTATCGCACATGCTGCAATTTACAAATTGTAACCGGTGAATTCACCAGGTACAGCCACTTGGAATGAATTTTCAGGATGCCACCAGTTTCGAGATGGCATTCATTCCATAAGTGTGGCATGAAATACATTGGTGTTTCAGTTATCTTTGTGCTTTAATGCATAAAACGTCACTTTTCTAAAGAGTGCATTTTGACCATGAGGTTGAGGGCGCATATCTCGAAACCAGTGCCGTCTTCGGAACTTGTTCCGAGTGAATATGCCTTGCAAGCTCACCAGCTACCATTCGTAAATGTGCCATAAAGTGATTAGTTAAAAAGTTAATCAGTGAAACTTTGTTATTGGTCATTATGCATTTTGATTTCTTGTGCAAGTAATGCTTGCGTCTTCGAGAAATCCAGCTCAAGGATTAGAATTGTGTGGGTGGCCCCAGGCAATTAAAAAAAATTCTGTAGGGTCTAAAAAAAGAAAAGGAACACCCGTAAGGAAGGGGTTCTATGTCTACAACTTCAAACGGGGTCGTTATTCACCCCGGTGCTGATGAGGCACGTGTTTCCAAGTGTTTATATATGTGACCTGTGTTGTGTGTGCCAAAAGGAAAGAGGCACAGCAGCTCACATCCTTTGGGACTGTGCTAAAGATCCGTACGAAGTTGCAACGAAAGCAACGATCCCGCCGTGGCTCGAGGCCGCAACAAGGTGCTATGATTAGGATGTCCAAGCCCAGGCCGTCCAGCAGATCTCGGCGGCCCTCGAAAGGCAACAACCGAGCGAAACCGGAGGGAGGCTGCCACACCAAAAGAGGAGCAGGCGCGGTCGACCAAAGGAAGTAGCGTGGCCACGGCCGAAGCAGAGGCGCCACACGCCGCGAAGACGTCATAGCCGTGTCACGGTGACCCCTCCCTAACAGGGGAGGGCTAACCGTTCTGCAGGCATCCATAACAAAGTTTCTTCACTCACTCACACCTGGTACCGGAGGCTCAAGACAAAAAGCAAGCTTATTTGGCTTGCAGTGAAGAGCTGTGCGGCGGATGAACCTTCACTGCTCACTTATCACAGGCCTGCAATTGAGACACGCAGCTTAGACGCTCGTGAAGGGCTGTGCAATTCTGAGCAACGACAGTGAGTCCAAGGAAAGTAAGAAAACACACATATTCGTGGCAAAGAGAAAACTGCATCCATTTCAAAAGTGGACCTGGACAGCGATGCACTTTACGTTATGTGTCAATGTAGCTTTATTGATGTTCGCATGACTGCAAACTTTTGCTGTGAGAGTACCACATTCAGGTCACATCTCACACAACTGACGTTCATTTCGCAAAGCAATGCATAATGCCCAGGACTGCTCAGCAAAGTGCTACCCCACACGTTTCCCACAGACCGGCAAGACTTGACACAAAAAGAATGACTTGTACGCGACATGATTCAAGCAAATAATGAAGGCCCTACCAGGTTCGTTATCCTGCCCAATTCACTGAAAATTCTCGGCAAGAATAATGTTTTTCTTGTTGCACAGCTTGAATTTCATGTGCTCTCTCCGAAACCCCCCCATGCAAAATACAAGTCAACAACAGCAAGGTCCACGCGATTGGATGCCGAAGCACAAGGACTCACCGAAGTCATCTCGGCGGTAGCCAGAGCGGGTAGTCTTGCCCTTCTTGCGAGCAGGTGCGCCCCCTCCACGACGTCGACGCCTCGAGCCGGCTTGCCAGTCTGAACCTGATGACGGCGGGCCGTCGCTCATCACGGTCGATGCACTCGCCTCTGACTGGCTTGCACTGAGCATGCGAAAGGTTGGCACAATGTTACCGCTACTGCCTACAAGGGGGCATTTGCAACTCCAGTGGCTGACGTTATTAGAAGTCTACACTGTATACACGTAGTAAAGCTGATAGAAAATGTACGATACTTAGTGAAAATTGGCCACTGCCATGACAAGACTTGTACATGTTTTTTTTTCATCTGCTGTCATGTTTTAGCGTGTGCAGTTTTCGCAACAGGGTTCCTAGTCTGTCTGTCTGCGCAGTTTTCTGCTGTTGCACCTAATGCCCTGCAAATGCATTACAATGAAATGCAGTCGACTTTCATTAATTTAACTCCGTTTAATTATACTTCTCAATTAGTTTGGTTCTGACTGAAGGTCCCAGCTGGTGCCTGTACTTTTGCCAAGACTTTCGACTTTTTAAGACTATGTGCCAAGACTTTCGTTATTTCAATTTTATTGGATTCGGGACCTCAGTTCCAGGTTGATGGAATAGGAGGGCGAGACCTAAAGATTAGCCCTCGTCAGGTAACTTGAACTCAACTGGTTGGCATGTATGCGTCTGACCCAAATGGTGACTCCCAACGGCTGCGGCATCTGCCTTGGTGGCGCCAGGGGAGAATGGATGTGCCAGAGACACGCTTATCTACCACCAAAAAACCCAAATTCCAGGCCCGCTTTTGGCTGACAATAGCAGCACCTAACCGTAAACGACTACAATGATTACTTCATATCAGCACGTACCTTTAAAAGAAAAAAAAAACTATTAAAGGATAAAAATTACTTGCCCATTATGATCAGGTACAAAGCTGAAGCTGCGTTTGCAATGTTGGCAGCAGCCTTTCATCAGAGCCAGTGTCACCTCAAGTCGTCACATAGGTAGCATAGTGCGGCAATGATAATGCACCCCTTTCATTAGAAGAGCTCTTTCATAAAAACAGTTATTTTGCATGTTAAGCTAACAATAGCAATACCGCATCATTTCCTTTTGAAGTGTTGGAGTTTTGTGTAGCATGTCTACCATACAAGTGGTTAGTTCATGCAATGGCTGCACGCTCATTCAAGAAATGCGAAATGCTGTATATGCTCAGAGAGCATATACAGTGCTAAATAGCGGGCACGTCCTGTGCTACCGGGGCTTAGCGGATAGAAGAGAACTAGGAGTCGGATTCCTGATTAATAAGAATATAGCTGGTAACATACAGGAATTCTATAGCATTAACGAGAGGGTGGCAGGTCTTGTTGTGAAACTTAATAAGAGGTACAAAATGAAGATTGTACAGGTCTACGCCCCTACATCCAGTCATGATGACCAGGAAGTCGAAAGCTTCTATGAAGACGTGGAATCGGCGGTGGGGAGAGTGAAAACCAAATACACTATACTAATGGGCGACTTTAATGCCAAGGTAGGCAAGAAGCAGGCTGGAGACAAGGCAGTGGGGGAATATGGCATAGGCACTAGGAATAGCAGGGGAGAGTTATTAGTAGAGTTTGCGGAACAGAATAATATGAGGATAATGAATACCTTCTTCCGCAAGCGGGATAGCCGAAAGTGGACGTGGAGGAGCCCGAACGGCGAGACTAGAAATGAAATAGACTTCATACTCTGCGCTAACCCTGGCATCATACTAGATGTGGACGTGCTCGGCAAGGTGCGCTGCAGTGACCACAGGATGGTAAGAACTCGAATTAGCCTAGACCTGAGGAGGGAACGGAAGAAACTGGTACATAAGAAGCCGATCAATGAGTTAGCGGTAAGAGGGAAAATAGAGGAATTCCAGATCAAGCTACAGAACAGGTATTCAGCTTTAACTCAGGAAGAGGACCTTAGTGTTGAAGCAATGAACGACAATCTTGTGGGCATCATTAAGGAGTGTGCAATGGAAGTCGGTGGTAACTCCGTTAGGCAGGATACCAGCAAACTATCGCAGGAGACGAAAGATCTGATCAAGAAACGCCAATGTATGAAAGCATCTAACCCTACAGCTAGAATAGAACTGGCAGAACTTTCGAAGTTAATCAACAAGCGTAAGACAGCTGACATAAGGAAGTATAATATGGATAGAATTGAACATGCTCTCAGGAGCGGAGGAAGCCTAAAAACAGTGAAGAAGAAACTAGGAATTGGCAAGAATCAGATGTATGCGTTGAGAGACAAAGCCGGCAATATCATTACTAATATGGATGAGATAGTTCAAGTGGCTGAGGAGTTCTATAGAGATTTATACAGTACCAGTGGCACGCCCGACGATAATAGAAGAGAAAATAGTCTAGAGGAATTCGAAATCCCGAAGGTAACGCCGGAAGAAGTAAAGAAAGCCTTAGGAGATATGCAAAGGGGGAAGGCAGCAGGGGAGGATCAGGTAACAGCAGATTTGTTGAAGGATGGTGGACAGATTGTTCTAGAGAAACTGGCCACCCTGTATACGCAATGCCTCATGACCTCGAGCGTACCGGAATCTTGGAAGAACGCTAACATAATCCTAATCCATAAGAAAGGGGACGCCAAAGACTTGAAAAATTATAGACCGATCAGCTTACTGTCCGTTGCCTACAAAGTATTTACTAAGGTAATTGCAAATAGAATCAGGAACACCTTAGACTTCTGTCAACCAAAGGACCAGGCAGGATTCCGTAAAGGCTACTCAACAATAGACCATATTCACACTATCAATCAAGTGATAGAGAAATGTGCAGAATATAACCAACCCTTATATATAGCTTTCATTGATTACGAGAAAGCGTTTGATTCAGTCGAAACCTCAGCAGTCATGGAGGCATTACGGAATCAGGGTGTAGATGAGCCATATGTAAAAATACTGGAAGATATCTATAGCGGCTCCACAGCCACCGTAGTCCTCCATAAAGCAAGCAACAAAATCCCAATAAAGAAAGGCGTCAGGCAGGGAGATACGATATCTCCAATGCTATTCACAGCGTGTTTACAGGAGGTATTCAGAGACCTGGATTGGGAAGAATTGGGGATAAAAGTTAATGGAGAATACCTTAGTAACTTGCGATTCGCTGATGATATTGCCTTGCTTAGTAACTCAGGGGACCAGTTGCAATGCATGCTCACTGACCTGGAGAGGCAAAGCAGAAGAGTGGGTCTAAAAATTAATATGCAGAAAACTAAAGTAATGCTTAACAGTCTCGGGAGAGAACAGCAATTTACAATAGGCAGCGAGGCACTGGAAGTCGTAAGGGAATACATCTACTTAGGGCAGGTAGTGACGGCGGATCCGGATCATGAGACGGAAATAATCAGAAGAATAAGAATGGGCTGGAGTGCGTTTGGCAGGCATTCCCAAATCATGAACAGCAGGTTGCCGTTATCCCTCAAGAGAAAAGTATATAATAGCTGTGTCTTACCAGTACTCACCTACGGGGCAGAAACCTGGAGGCTTACGAAAAGGGTTCTACTCAAATTGAGGACGACACAACGAGCTATGGAAAGAAGAATGATAGGTGTAACGTTAAGGGATAAGAAAAGAGCAGATTGGGTGAGGGAACAAACGGGAGTTAATGACATCTTAGTTGAAATCAAGAAAAAGAAATGGGCATGGGCAGGACATGTAATGAGGAGGAAAGATAACCGATGGTCATTAAGGGTTACGGACTGGATCCCAAGGGAAGGGAAGCGTAGCAGGGGGCGACAGAAAGTCAGGTGGGCGGATGAGATTAAGAAGTTTGCAGGGACGGCATGGCCACAATTAGTACATGACCGGGGTTGTTGGAGAAGTATGGGAGAGGCCTTTGCCCTGCAGTGGGCGTAACCAGGCTGATGATGATGATGATTTCTCAGAGAGCCTATTTTAAGTTTAACTGCACTTCTCCACTTCAATAAAATGTGGATCAGGAGCCCTTTTACAACTAAATATAAACAAGGTATTTGTTTTGGGAATAAAATTGTTTGAACATTCCCTATTAGACTTGTACACTCCAGTATTTGCGTGCACCCACTAATTTACAGCTCGAATTCATCCTCAATTTCCACTGCTCTCATATGCTGCAAGGGGCACTTGTCTGCATGGATGGCTACACTGCAGTGCATGCCTTCCTACACAAGAACCAGCCCACTGGCGCCCACCTGGAGCCCTGGTACTCGTCAGTTTCGTCGTCTCCCTCTTCTTCAGACGTGAAATCGAGGCTGGTGAGCTTGCGGCCTCGCTTCCGTTTCTTGCCCCCCGCGGCTGCGTGCCGTTCCCCGTCCTCGTAGTCTTCGTCGTCTCCGTCCTCATCCTTGCCCTCTTCCTCTTCTTCCTCGTCATCCGGGCCCAGAAGGTTGGACATGTCCTTGCCCCGGCTCACCCCTGGAACCCGTGCCGCTGCGGGAACAAAAGCACAAATGCTACGTCGGTAAAGGAGCTGTTGAGAACATTTATATCATTATAGTCGCTTGTGACTGTGACCGCTGCACCCTCCCACTCGAAATGATGGTGCTACTGACAATGGTTACGGTTGATGTCGCTAACTACTGGTCGACCAAACTTTATTTCAATTAGTATTTTGCTGCTATAAGAAAACTAAAAATGCATATAAGCTATGCATTTGGATTTCGAATGCCACTTCAACAGCCATCAGTCTAACCTGTACACGCCCAATGAGCGACACTTCGTCAGATGTCGGCGACTACAGCTACAGTTTGCTGCTGAATCAACGTACATCTATTCACAGCACCCACATATCTGGAAAGCCAACAAACCACCTTGCCAACGTGGAATGGCGCCAATGTTGTTCACGGCCGCCATCTTTGCGACACACCGTATTGCAGCTTCTCATTCCGATGCTGTTCGTGGACACACATTGGTAATTTTTTTGTAGCTTCGAGCAAGATGAACTTAAGATATACAAGTGGGCATGCAAGTGTCATGTGACTACTAGTGTGCAGACCGCCTGGCTGCAGATGGACATGGAAGATAGAGGGGTGTCTCTCTTTCCTGAAGCTGTTCGTAGACGCACATTGGTCTCTATTTGTAGCTCTGAGCAACCTGTCACAAGACTAGCTTTGCATTTAAAGCGCGAGCGCGGATGTGTCATTAGCTTGTTGCATGCATTTGCGCGGACGGCACATGAACAAGGGTGGGTGGGAGGAGGAGCGAGCGTTGTGCGAGCTTGCCTCGACCTTTCAGATTTCAGAATCTGTGACGGGTGGCAAGTCACGGTGAACATGACAATGAAACAATGCGTACGGCACCTGTTCTTTACTGTCGGCACTGGTCCCGTGATCAAGTCACGTGATGTGCGGTCCTTTTGTATGACGTGCATATTGGCTTTATAAGCCACCTGCCACAAAGTTGGCGCAGCCCTTGTCTATTTTTGGAGACAAACTGAAAGCAATTCTATGCAACAAATAAGAGATTGCTGCAAAACGCAGGTCCACTATTAAACTGAGAACCTCTAGTATTCAGTATAGCAGAATGTCACTAATGCATTAGTTTTATGAGGAAAAAAAAAACACTTGATTCTATTCAACATATTTCACACTGCTAAAATAAAATTTTGAAACTTTCATATCCCATAACTGAGCTATAAGCAGTGCTGGCATACTAATTTGGTAGGGGTGTGCGAATATTCCAAACTTTTGAATAACAAATCGAATAGCGTCATATTTGATTCGGTCGTCAAATTGAATAGTCACTATTCGTAAATGCGAATATGTTTCGAACACCTTTCAAACATTTCAAAACGTCAACTGCACCCAAATAAACATAATGTTGGGGCAAAGTACGGTAAATTTTCACCAACATGGGTTAGTAGTATAGACATAAAACATGACAACTTGCGTAGTGGAGCAGGTTACGTCACTTAGGCAGCCATACTTTACAGGCTGTACAGCCATCATTTGCACTCTTATAAGAGCCCCGTGCATGTGGAGAATCTACTTGTTTGCTCCTAATGCTCTATTTGTGCTTTTAAGAAACAAAGCTTTATAACGTACTGTGTAATGACAGAAACTTGCTAACATAAGAATATTGGGATATGAATATCCTTTTATAATAATTATTATAACGGCTATTCATTATTCGAAAACTATTAGGAAAATATTAAATATTCAATTCGGCATCAAAAATCACTATTTGCACATCCCCATAATTTAGTGTTCCTTGAAATAAGACTAAACCGTACTGTATATCTTCATTTATATATATAGCTACGTTACTGACAGCCTGCTAAATTCTTGCTGTGCAATGCTAGGAGGGTGCCGAGCATCTGTAGCATCATATTTTCGTGCCCAATATTTTAAGCATTAAACTTTGAGAAAGCTTTTCCGATATTCGATTCAACATTTCACTTCTTTTTCTTCATTCGATTCAATATTCAATTCAAAATCTACCATTCACTATTTACACATCCCAACAAAGTTTATAAACATCAATCTTCATGATGAATTTTCTGATGCTTGATATTCAATTTGATATTCCGCCTTTATTTCTTGATTTGATTCGACATTCGATTCAATATCTACTATTCAGCATTCATGCACCCATACTTTCTTGTGATAGGCTGTACAAGCAAGGCACACACGATTAGACCAACTCTCGACAGAAGGCACACTGCTTTTACTTAAAGGGTCTTATCAAAATCCGCAATGCCTAGCTTTTAGGTGCACTCGTGATAACAAATAGCACACTAATAAAATGACTTCTCTGGTGGTGGCCAGTAGATGACAGTTGCTACGCGAGAGATATTTTGCAAACGCAATTTTCTTTTTCTTTCTGGTGGGGGATGGGGGGAGTCAGTTCTGTCAACCTCACAACTAAGAAGACGAAACACTGGCTTACGCTTGGCACACTCTTCCACGGCCACAAGGTCCGGCTGCACGGCCTGCAATATCATCTCGTCGTACTCCTTGAACTGATAGCTGATGGTCTTGCGCTTGCGTGATGACCGCTTGGTCAACAGCAGGTGCTTCCGGCTGTCTTCCTCCTCTTCTTCTTCCTCCTCCTCTTCCTCCTCAACTGCAGACTCCTCTTCCTCCTTCTTCTCCTGAAGAACATAAACAATGCCCTCACTCATTTACAGCTGTTCCTGCATGCAACTGTCAATGCTTTGTGAGCAAAAGCGATGTGTTCCTTTATTACATTACCATAACGTTTCAAAACTACTGAATGCCTTATCTCTATTACAATCATGTTCTTTTTATTGGAGTCTACCAACAGTCCTTCATAGTCATCAGCCTGGTTACGCCCACTGCAGGCCAAAGGCCTCTCCCATACTTCTCCAACTACCCCGCTCATGTACTAATTGTGGCCATGCCGTCCCTACAAACTTCTTAATCTCATCCGCCCACCTAACTTTCTGCCGCCCCCTGCTACGCTTCCCTTCCCTTGGAATCCATTCCGTAACCCTTAATGACCATCGGTTATCTTCCCTCCTCATTACATGTCCTGCTAATGCCCATTTCTTTTTCTTGATTTCAACTAAGATATCATTTACCCGAGATTGTTCCCTCACCCAATCTGCTCTTTTCTTATCCCTTAACGTTACACCCATCATTCTTCTTTCCATAGCTCGTTGCGTCATCCTCAATTTAGGCAAAACCCTTTTCGTAAGCCTCCAAGTTTCTGCCCCATACGTGAGTACTGGGAAGACACAGCTGTTAATACACTTTTCTCTTGTGGGATAGTGGCAACCTGCTGTTCATGATTTGAGAATACCTGCCAAACGCACCCCAGCCCATTCTTATTCTTCTGGTTATTTCCGTCTCATGATCCGGATCCGCCGTCACTACCTGCCCTAAGTAGATGTATTCCCTTACCACTTCCAGTGCCTCGCTACCTATCGTAAACTGCTGTTTTCTTCCGAGACTGTTAAACATTACTTTAGTGTTCTGGAGATTAATTTTCAGACCCACCCTTCTGCTTTGCCTCTCCAGGTCGGTGAGCATGCATTGCAATCGGTCTCCTGAGTTACTAAGCAAGGCAATATCATCAGCGAATCGCAAGTTGCTAATGTATTCTCCATCAATTTTATGCCCAATTCTTCCCACTCCAGGTCTCTGAATACCTCCTGTAAACACGCTGTGAATAGCATTGGAGAGATCGTATCTCCCTGTCTGACGCCTTTCTTTATTGGGATTTTGTTGCTTTCTTTGTGGAGGACTACGGTGGCTGTGGAGCCGCTATATATATCTTTCAGTATGGCGGCCTGCCCGGAGTCGGCCTGCCCGGAGTTTTTAACTTAACAGTCCTTAACTTTGGTATTATTAACTATGAGCAGACTTCCCTGTGCTTTTCTCTTGTACATGAATAAACTTGAACTTGAAATCACAATGCAGATAGTATAACTCTAGAAGAGCATTAGCGGCAGCACTGAATGCTTGCTGATGTCCTAACACAGAGCTGAAGTTCTAACATTTTCATGACGTTCATTATGAAGGCTTCATGATAAGTCCATGGTCAACAAGAAAAGGGAAACAATGTAAAGTCCGTGGTCAACAAGAAAAGGAAAACAATGTACGGCATACGAGGGTTAGGCAACTGGCGGGATGAACCCTATTTTCGATTTTATATGGGCCAATCTCCTACAAAACTTCCCACAGGAAAGATATTCCAGCAGAACTTTTTGTTGGGCTAGTTCGTGCATGTTACTGATGTACTAAAGCGCCAAACAGACGACACAAGAAGTGACACGGACGAGCGCAGTTCATCAGTCGTTAGTAAGCGCTTGTCCGTGTCACTTCTTGTGTCGTCTGTTTGGCGCTTTAGTACATCAGTTCCCACAGGAAGGCCGAAAAATGCCTCACTACAAGTCCCACTTAGGCTTTCATTAGACACATGCTCACTCGTGGCACATTTATCAGTTTTCCCATACCACATAAACATTACACAATGAATAGCACGCACAAATTTGGTAGACTTCACAAGAGCCGCTGCACATTTGATGAGAACTCGCGAACCGCAGTACAAATCAGGATGACAACATGTGGTAGAATGCAAGTCGCACTGGAATCAAGCTTGGCAAGAAGTGTAACTGCCTTGCACTCACCGGTTTCAGCACGTTGTCCAAGCTGATCCCCACATAAGCCAGCCTCTGCTTTCTGCACCGAGAGAACAACAAGGCCATTTGTTCCGTCGTCCATGGCAAGCATAAGTAAACAATACGCAGAATGGTTCTCACAATTTCTAATTTCCAAAAAGCAACACGCTGTGCCTTCAGTAACCTGGATGCATGTGCATCAAAGGTGACTGCTGTAGGGCAGTGCAAGCCACTTGTTTCAGTGATGACTATTTCTTTTCAATAAAAATAGTGGACTAAGGACAAAACAATAATTTTTACAGACCAAGTCTTGTAGCTGTGGCAGATGTCGTGTGATAAGCAGCAGCATGACTAATGATTACGAAAATTTTCTTAACCTATTAATTATTGACCTTAGGGAGCACATTGTTGCTGCAGAATTGAAGTCACCCGGCACTCGAAGCACAGCCTTTAGCTAGAAACTACAGCCCACCATCGTTAATTCGACCTCAATCAATTAAACTTTTCACTCAATTCGAATGCACTGGAAAGCCCTGGTGAAAAAAGCATATGCTGCTATGAAAGGAAATCTCATTTAGTTCGAACTCCAAAGCATGCCGCTTTGGTTAAATTGACGCGCACAGGGGCACCTTCATGCGTGCAGCAATTACTAAAAGCTTGAAAACAAAAGAAATTCAGCAGACTGTACTACTGGTTCAGTAGGCACGACGCTTTATCAGAGTACCTCGTTATCCATAATTACTTTGTTTAGCGCAAAGCAACGGACACAAGGAAGACGACAGGGCAAGGCGGACAAAGTAATTATGGATTTGCACCAACTAGCCCGCCAATGCACTGTGCTGAAAACTTTGTTAATTTGACCCTTCTTAATTCAGAGAATCAGATAATTCTGACTCGTACTTTTGGTCCCGCAAGGCGTATGCATTATTTAATGCAATGAAACTCTCATTAATTCAGATGTATTTGGCCACACATCGGTTAATTGGGACAACTTTCGGAGCTTAGTGAGCGCCACAAACGTACAACAAAAAATTGCAAAAATGGCTTTAGCGTCCACCGAAATGAAGCGGTGGAGTCCGCATTGCCAGTCATCAGTGGAAGTCGTACGCAAATGACAGCAACACCAGAATGCACCAGGATGAAGATGCGTGCCGCGGCTGTGCAGAGAAGGAAGTCACGAGGCCTTCGCCTCTGAGAGCGCTAATCAGCCACGACGCGATGGGAATCGCAGCTTCCGCACTGCTTTTGTGCAAATGAAAAACAGGATCGGTTCGTTCATTCAGTACATAAAAGTGTGTTGACATAGCAAGCATTTGTTTGTTGTTTTCGTGATGCCCTTGATAATTCATCAATTTTTTTTCGGTCCCATGAAAACCAAATTAACAGGGTTTTAAAATAAAATGTTTACTGTATTTAATTTCATTTTAGTCTTTTGGTGGCCAATGCTCCTTTACCCGTGAAGCCACTCATTGCCACTTGCTTCATGTGTCACACTGAAGCAGCTTTTAAATATGTTGGTGGCCCCTGCCTCATGCTGGTTGAGACGTGCTTCAGGAGCAAGAAACAAAAAGATGCTACAGACTACTTCAAGCAATCAAGAAGATTTGAATTCATTCATTTTTTGCTGCTGTTTGTTAATTCGACGCTTCGGATAACTGAACCAAGTGATGCAGTTCTGCAAAGGTTGAATTAACGACAGTTTAGAGCACTTCATTTGCCCCAGTTTTGAGAAAGAAACACCTAATTATGGAGCAAAATGCATTACTGTTCCTGTTAATATCACCACCATGCATTCCAAAGTGGTTAATGGCGATTGCACATATTCGAGAATCTACAACATTCCTCGTGTCATGCATGAAATCTGATTAGACAAGCCTCCTTCAATACAACACAGACAACAGCATCCAACAATTTCCGAAAACAGTAGGTTCATCTAATGCTAAGTGCTAACTTGGTAACAGTGATATTCCAGTGAAAAACAGTGACCGGCACAAAGCGAAACAATACACGCATGACCATATGTTTTCATACTGCGGAAAAATGCAGCCCAGATAAAGGCTAAACACCATGAGCACAATTTTGTGCGCGACAGCGACAAGCAACGGCTTCGAGCGATGGATTGCGTCATCGCTTGAACAGATTGCTTGGTCTTGTCGCGTGATCGCTCGGTTCTGCAAATCTAGAATTCGTCGCTCATCGCCCGGAAGTGCTATGAGCGACTAGCCAATAACGCGAAGCCAGAACTGGATGTAGATCACTGAAGTACTTACTACCGATTGTGGCACAGAATGAGCAAACGATTGAATTTTTATAGTGCAAGGTTAAGAACCTACTGCAAGACTCTCATAAATATTTTGTGCTGCTTTTTACAGTAAAACACATCAACTTAAGTTAATAAAGCATGCATCACGCTAGTTTTGACGCCAATATTGCTAGCCTCATACCGGCAACACTGGGGTGACATCGCTCGAAGTCGTCGCTCGCATGGGGTACGACTTGTAGGCGACGAGCGAACGCGATAGCCATCTCCATCGCGTCGCTTGTCACTGTCGCGCGCAAGATCGCTTGCACGGGGTTTATACTTAACTGTGAACTGAGTCAGCAATGCATTATCCAGCACGTTCTGAGCCTGCTTTTTCCAAACTAGCGCTAGACACAAAGTAAGCTGTTTTTGGAAAAGCTCATGGGGTTTTGGGTAGTGGCTGACTTCAATTCAGGAGTTGCAACATGCCCCAATAGCCAACAATTAAAAGATTGCTTGTCAATGTAGAGAACTGTCATTGCAGAAACACAGGATTTTAAGATAAATTAAAAGCAGGGGGTGCGAACAGGAGCTACTTACCTCAGCTCTTCCCGGTCCCTCTTTTTGGAGAGTTGGTCATACAGTTTGAGCTCCTCCATCAGCTTCTCGCACAGCTTCTTCTGCAGTTGCAAGGAGGGCATGATAAGACAATACTGGTAAGGCAACATGAGGGTTAGCAGGAGCGACTGGAAATTTGCTAAATCTGCACAGAAAGCAGGCACACCGTTAAGGTAGTTGTTGTGAGGAGTTTGATGGAATACTATGAGGTCAGGTAAAATCAGTGTGAACAAAGGTCTGCATAGTTCTTGATACCTTGTTTTCTTTAGATTACATTCTGTGGCCAGCTTCATTCCCAACCCCGATAAGAATGTTACAGGCACGTACGAGCAGAAAGAGGCAAGGTGAAGCCTTTAAAGGTAACACACCTAATACACCTCTCTGGCTGCCGATGTACAGTCAAGGTCCAGACCCAAAATAATTCGCAAACGTGAAACACTTGTAGACCGGTTGCGCCATCAACTCACAAGTAGGTAAACTAAAATTTTATGGTAGTTTTTTTTTATGACAAGTGACGCGACAAAACTTATTAGCTGTAGGTGTTTCTTCCGTCTTTTGTTTTCCTGACATGCCAGACCAGTGCAAAAAGCCAGAAATTCAAGAACTTTGAACGATGGAGAAATTGAACTTATTATGAACTCCAATTAAGAGGTCTTTGTTGTTGATTAGAAGGTGTCTTAAAGGGACAATGGCAGCAATGAAAAGGCCATGTTCCCCAAGTAACACTAATTATCTTAATTACTATTATTAGTTAGCATAAATCCTAATTATCTGAATTTTCAGATTAGGAATGTGTTAAATGTTTTGCTATGTATCGCCAATAAACAGCATTTGGATTTAGAGCCTAATAATGTATTACATAGACTGAAATTGGATATGTTGCACATTGAAGCATTGTAGTAACCAATGGCTTAAATAGTAATTGTGTTGACACACAGCAGCAATGTGGGCAGGGAAGATGTCAACAACGCAAAAAAAAAAGCAATTTATAACTAAAATTTATAAGTGTTCCTGTTAATATTATCACCTTACATTCTGAAGTGATTACTGGTGATTGTGTACAGTCGAAACGCGTGATAACGAAATCCAGAAACAATGAAATTCTTGTGACAACGAAACATTTTCGTATCCTCAGCGAACGCCCATAGGATTCAATGCATTTCGTACCTCTCGGCAACAAAATGCCACTGTACTGCAGTCCCACATCAACGAAATTTGCTGAAACGTAACTCCGCATATTACCTACTTGCTTAAGGCTAGCAGGCTCCAAAATATGCTAAAATGTGATTGTTTTGCACTAAAATTGTGTAAAATACCACCACAGTACACTTGTGTAGGCGCCGCCATTTTTGTTCACAAAACCAAGCAAGTGCCGGAAGCGATCAGTGTGCTGGAAACACGTCATGGCCGCCATATTGTTTGTTTGTTAAGCGTCCGTTTGAAGCGGCACGCGTGTTGCTACCGACATGTGACGACTGTCCTTGCACGCCTACTAGGCGAGATCGTAGATCGTTGTTAGAAACGCGCGTTCAGTTTCCGTTCCCCGTGGCTGACGACTCGGCGATGCCTATGCCAATTGCGTGAGGCGAAACTAAAGCAATCTGAATGTGTGCTTCGAACAACAATCGCAGACCGCGGCAGTGCACTGCGTAAAGTGCGCCTCAGTGAGAAAAATGCAGCAAAAACAAGGGAATCCACGTCACACCGACATGAAATTGTTTATGGCACTTGAGATGCCGGTCGCAGCATATGGAGTGTCATTGGAGTGCGGTAGCTAGCTGGGCGAGTCGGTACATCTGCGTAATCATTGCACACAGCGCGCACAAAAAAACAAAAAGCACGGACAAAGAATAGAGATGACGTACGAGCGCTGACTCACGACTTTGAGTCGTGAGTCAGCGCTCGTGTTTCGTCTCTATTTTTCGTCCGTGTTTTTTAGTGTGCGCTGTGTGTAATAATTATGGAGTGTCATGCATTGGGCCGTGGTTGAGCGACCATCCGGGAATACACATCCATTGCTTCAAGAACACTGGTTTTGATGCCATCTGACAGGCATCACTTGCGGATTCGGCGCCGGACATAGATTTGCGCAAAATGGCCATTATCTCGATCGTCTGCCTTCGGGTACAGGAGATACCATCTCTTCTGCGCTCGGCGCCTACGAACAGCAGCATGCACTGTTGCTCTGTGTCCGGTGCCGAGTTACGCAAAATCTCGCAAAAGTGATCGCATCTCCTACAGCAATTTACCGAGAATGCTGCGCAACGGCACTACTGCCACTACTGGTCAACGCATGCGGCGCACTTTGTACTGTTGGCAATGCAGTTATATATCTTCGAGCAAAGCTTGCCAAAGTAGGCTAACGGATTTTCGACAGTAAAGTTCTGTTCTACGATACATTACTTATCTGTGCTGTCTATTTTCGCAACAATGAAGTTCTCGCGAAGGCAAATTTTTTCGTGCTCCCCACCGATTTCGTTATTGCGAGGTTTATCTGTACTAGGATGCCACAAGGGATGACATAGTAGAAGGGATCTATATCACATTTTGGCAAACTGGTCATGTTCAGCTGAGAGTCATAAAAATGCAACAATATCCAGGCTGGCAGTAGTTACCGCATTTACCTGAATCTATCAAAATTTTTTTTTTCTGATAGAACGAGTCTGAAAATTGCGTGTATGTTAGAATCGAGTACAATTTACGGAGGAAAGAAATAAAATAGGAGAGGCCCTGACATCATGTTTTTGAAGCCGGAAGTGCAGCCATGTTGGTGTGCCATCTCCTTTGCGCCTCTAATCAGCTCGCCAGAGCAGATAGGCGGGAGCTTCGAATTTGCATTGCTATGAGCCGCCAGAAGTGTGTGCTGCCGACATGCGTCAGAACAAAGGCTACAAAACTTCTGTAACAGTGTTCGTGAGACAGATGTGCTGGCACGTTGAAGAAGACGACAAAGACATGTGCAGCAATTACTTCAGTGTCTCCGTTGCTGGCAGACACTTACAGTCATCTTCAAACACAAATTTCAAGCTTACACGCCACACTCCAAAGTCAGTTTGTCTTGTGAATAGAATGTCTTGTGAGAAAGATGCGAGCCAGAGAAACTTATCTCCCTTTTCTGAGGCCTGGAGCAGCAGCGAGACCTTCAAGAGTGCGGTTGCTATGGCCACATCGTTTGGGGTACCAGTCCCAGTGCTCCTTTGCAAAAGATAGCATGTGACTTCCACCACACTTCCTCCAATTTCTCCGTGCCAGCTTGGGCCTCTCCTATGCTTTCCTTCCTCCATGAGTACGACCGTAAATCTGCACTACCATGTCATGATCGGCATTTAAAAATGGCCACCTTGTGGCACCTTGAGCCTAGCTGCCCTAGCTTTTTCCATGTGCCGTAGTACGCATGCTTAGGTTAGTCCACCATCTGCCTTCCCGTTTCCTGCGTTTGCTCTATCAGCAATTGGCGCTGTGAGGACATGCCGAATGCATCATCACGCCACATTTAAAAGTGATCACGGGTGCAGAGACGGACAGAAATCAGGCTGTACCGCGGGCATTCAGAGTTCCTGAAACTTGAGTGCGGGACTGGCACAAACAAAAGGAGAAGTGATCTACTCCGGTGGCTGCTGCGTATGGCGAGGCCACACCACTAGGTGCACCGTGCTGTGTTCTCATTCCTTAGTTCGTGTTCAAACGAGAGGCAGCGCGAACGTCAACTCCCTCGCACCTGCTACTGCACTTCCTTACTACAGCACTCTGATAGCGAGTTTCCGCGGGCATTGAGTGAGACGTGTTCATGTTTGCTTGTGCACACCTGGCACCATGCTTGTTAAGTTAGTCAGTAAGCAAATGTTTACAAGTTTATACAGCCAACAAAGCTACTATCCTTACTTTGTCTAGTTGTCTACTAATTTGCTATCGTAATCGATGCTTTGACTTTCAAGTGAAACTGCAGTTTCCTTTTCTTTTTCATCGCAACTTTAGTGCACTGGGAGCAAACCCATGTTTTTCCAAATAGGAGAAAGTTGTATTTCTGTATGAAAGCATGAGGTGCATGGTACTATAAAGTACTATTTCTTTGGGTCACGGACAATGGGTGTGCGTTGCAATCGAGGGTGCATTAGAATAGAGTAAATACGTTATTTGATTCCATCCACAATCAGAACGTAGTTGTTGCAGGCAGTAATGGAACCTGCGATCTTGCGCTCAGCAGCAGAACGCCACAGCTGCCGAGTCGATGTTGTATGCCTAGTGAACATTAACCGATCACGCAGCACGAACGAAGCTACACTGCATGACAAGCAACAACGAGGGCAAAACGTGGGAAGCTCACATGATCACAGGGTGGACAGTACCAGTCGCCGTCCGGGATGATCATCAGTGCAGGCTTGAGGCAGGAGGTGTGGTAGCCCGCGTCACATACGTCACACAGCAGGATCTGGAATGCACATGCAAAAAGCTCGTTTTTCATTAAGTGCCTGATGCAACACGACCAGTGGGCTCTATGACCCACAAGTTGTGCATGGGCTACAAAGAACTTTGCATTAACTGGCTTCAACGCTCAGGGTTTGCCAGATTTTTCTCACTGGCAGGTTAAGGAGGGACTTGGAGCAAAGTGGCCAAGAAATGCACTTTTGTATTATGGCAGTTTCGGGTTTCTTGACTGACTGAAACTGTATCATCACAATTTTATTAGTGTCAGTGCACTTTGAAGGAGTGCTGAGAGATCATTTTGGACTCTTCAATTTTCTTGCGTTACATAAACCTCCTGGACCTCTACACACTAGAAAACACAATGCTCAGAGAACCCTGAATAATTTAGTACAACCGCTATTCTGGAGACAGATTTTGTTTCATTTCCCAGGATGTCAGTGTAATGACGCCAAAGGAATAGAACAAACACTGTAATGTTATGACGCTCATTTTGGCTCATTCAGTTGACGCCTATGCCGCTACTTCGGGCCTCACAATGAGTACCAACATAGGATGCGACCAAGCCAGCCAGAGCAAGTGCCAAAACATCATGATGTCCACCTCCCATGCGACCAGCTTCTTCATCGTGACGTCTCGACACAGTCAGCTCCTGGGAAACGAAACTGTAAATGGCTGTAGAAAAGCTATGACAGTAAACTGTTGAGGGTGCCTTGAGGCTTGCTAGTGGTACTCTTTACAGGGTTTAAAAGCCCCAGGCCTTCATTTATTGGAAAAGGTTGACGAGTAAAAAAAAAAGTATGATGTCATTATGTATATACTCTTTTAAGAATTTCTCCTCTTTGGTGAACCAACATCATCTGTGCCATCCTGGCTGAAGGAAGTGCACATTTTAAAGCACGCTAGCAAAGTGTGGATAAGGCCGAGTGAAACGTGCCCCTATCACTACTCAGGGTTAGGAAGTTCAGGGCCTTCCTAACCAGGGCAAATAGTCTGCCAAGCTACTGGGTTCGTCAGACTGCACCACGGAAGCCCCAGTCAGCGGTGCCACAGTCAAGTGACGTAAAGCGTATTAACAAGAGTGAAGGGACTGCTTAATTAAATGTGGGCACATGCCTATTCGTTGCAATAGTGAAAAACATAAATGCATTGCGGTCCGTTTGCTGGCAGCAAGGCACGTCTAGATCCCTTGACATTTTCTGATGTCATATAATATACACTTCAGCCATGCAATTTAATTCACTCACATCATCCTTACATTTTCAAATGGACTGTGTTTACCTAATTCTAATGCGTACACAGTTCTGTGGGTCCAAAGTTAAAAAGAAATACTATTAGTACCTGAATCTACCAAATACACACCTGATATCTTACAAAAGGAAGAAAAAATTAGCTTCCTTCGATTTTTGCAAATAGGAAATACTGAAACCTGCAGAGTTTACTGTCACAGAGGGAAAAATTATTCACGCTTAACGTGCGTCGTCATCACTGCATTTGATATTTCACTTTCTTGAAGAACTCCGTAACTACTGTAAACAGGATGGTGGCCCACGCTTCAGCTAACCACTTCACATGACTTCAATTCTTCCTGTGATGCACGCGAATCTCTGGACCACCTAAAACACATGTAACGGCTCTGTTGCTGCTGCCTGAGCATGTAAAATAATGATTTCTTTTTTTATGAGTTTTGGCAATGAACACGGTGCATCATCACCAATCTACATGAAATCTTGTTCTGTTGCCATTCTGTGACATCGCTGCTCACGACGTTGGCTCTGATGGCGGAGTGTTGTTTTGATTTCGTATCTGATTTTAATGCACAAGCAATCTCCAAACTCATTTTCATGGAAAAAAAATTTTAATGCACACGCGTAGCACAGTCACAGTGTAAGCTGGAGGAGTGGCTCCATAGCAGCTCCATTTTCGACACCACGCACCACAGGCTCTATGTGGCGAAGCCTCTTGGCATTGTCTTCACGAGAACAATCTGAACTATCAACCCTGTGTTGACGGCGACCTGCGGCTTGTGCTGCTCTCTGCACAACGGTCTGTTGAGCCTGATGTTGCCTGGTTGCAGGCGTGCATGTAGCTTTACGATTCACTTTTTCAGCAGTGGTCCATAACTTGCAAGGGGGCGCCATAACGTGTACCAAAGAGTAACTACATGATGCACATGTCACATCCCTTGACATGCAGCACGATGCGATACTGTTGTTGATGATGATGATGATTTACTCGCATCCCCTCCGAAATGGGGTGGTGACAAATACTCACCTAGCCTCCTTGAGTTAACTAGGTCCAGCCACGTGCAGCATGTACCTGCTATATGCAAATGCTATACAGTCGCCGATTGATTTTTTGGACTCCAAAAATTTGGACATGCTCGATTATTCGGTCTCCTTCGCGGCACCGCCATTCTCCTCATAGACTACTATAATGTATAACAACTGCCGAAAGTTCGGACACCTTGCAACCTCTTGTCTGATTTTTCGGACACTCCTTGAGCCAACTCGATCGAGAGCACCATGCGCCGACTCTGACCGGTGCATGGTTTGACTTGCTGAACGCCATTTTTGTTTTGAATGGAGCCTCTTTGCTGCCCCACCAAGTGGCACTACTGCAAATCCCTGCTCATCATCATTTCTGCCTGGTTCGTAGCTACAGCAGTTCCAGTCTCAGCTTAGTAAGCCATGTCAAGACAATTCAGCAGCTGATTTGTTTCTTTCTTCGTGCACGACGCTGTGAGTAGGCCACCTTTTTCATTTGTGCGACTGGTGTCGGCGTGACGGCGTGGTGATGTTTGCTTTGTGTGCTGTGTCGAGGTTGCAGTGATGCAACGCGGCATATGGAAACATCGCGTCAATTGTCTAATGACGCTGACAGTGCCCACGCAGACTGCGCTGGGGAATGCAGCAAGCGGGTGCCGGAAGGCCTAGGATTCGTCGCCTTCCGATGTACTCTCTACCGATGCCGAAAAATGTTCTGCTGAGACCTGCGCAGTGGTTGCAATGCGATTCCGGACACCGTCTCATTTGACAGTTTCACAGGTGCTGATACTGCTGTACTGACATGCACAGAACTCGACGACGGTGAGATCATTCGTCAGGTTTCTGCTGTGCCGCTGGACGATGACTCCAAGTCAGAAGATGACGCACCATGTGCTACGCTGCCGTCATATGCGGTGCGTGTACAAGCAGTGACTGTGCTTTCAGCCGCCTATGGTGACCGTACGACCCTCTCCGAGATTCAGGCTTATCTGATTGTGCCTAAACTGAACAGCGTGCAACAGTGCATTCACGATTTCTTCAAGCTTACTGCCGAGCCCGAATAATTAATTAATTATAGGGCTTTACGTGCCAAAACCACTTTCTGATTATGAGGCACACCGTAGTGGAGGGCTCCGGAAATTTCGACCACCTGGGGTTCTTTAACATGCACATAAATCTAAGTACACGGGTGTTTTCGCATTTCGCCCCCATCGAAATGTGGTCGCCGTGGCCGGGATTCGATCCTGTGACCTCGTGCTCAGCAGCCTAACACCATAGCCACTGAGCAACCACGGCGGGTTAGACCGAATACCGTATTTATTCGCGTATAACCCGCACCAAAATGTGAAAAAACGCGTTTAAAAAGTGGGGGTGCGGGTTATCTGCGAATTTTTTCCTTGGGAGGGGGGGGGGGGGGGGGTCGGCTTCACCGCAATGTGCGGCGGCCTCCCCGTGTAGTCCGACATCCCCATCGTCATCGACGCTTGTCAAGCCGATGAAGGGCCAACGAAAGGCCAGCATTGTTGAGCCTCGCGTTAGGCGCTGTTTAGTGTACTTACCCCAGTTTGCACTGTTTGCCTGCTTTGTTTTGGCATCATGAGTGCGACTCGACGGCAGTGTTTCACAGCGAAAGAGAAGCTAAAGATTATAGCCGCTGCCGAAGAAATCGGCAACAGAGCTGCTGCAAGACAGCATGACGTCGACGAGTCGTGCATTCGCGACTGGAGGAAGAAAAAAGAGAGTCTCGAAGCAACGAACCGGAACAGGCGAGCGTTTCGGGGTCCGAAGACTGGCGCGTACCCCCACCTCGAGACGCAGCTTGCGAAGTTCATTGAGGAGCAGAGAAGTCGTGGCCACGCTGTTTCGACTGAGATGGCGCAAATGGAAGCCCTGAAGTTGGCCCGGGAATTGAACATTCCACGTGAGTTTCGTGCAAGCCGTGGATGGCTTCAGCGCTTCATGCGAAGACATGGATTTTCTATGCGGCGGCGAACAACCATGTGCCAGCGGCTTCCTGAAGCCTACGAGGAAAAGTTGTTGAACTTTCAACGATATGTGATCGCACTTCGGAAGGAGCACAGCTATTTGCTGTCTCAGGTGGGAAATGCTGATCAAACACCTGTGTACTTTGAGATGCCGACGGACACGACCATGGAAAAAAAGGGCTCCAAATCAGTCAGCGTGCTGACCGGCGGAAATGCCAAGCTGCGCTGCACAGTCATGCTATGCGCTTTGGCTGACGGCACGAAACTGCGCCCGTGTGTCATTTTCAGACGCAAGACGCTGCCTAGCATTCCACTGCCCCCAGGAATCGTTGTGCGTGCGGAAGAAAATTCGTGGATGAACAGTGGCCTAGTCGGTGACTGGCTTCGAGTAATCTGGGAGCGAAGACCAGGTGCCTTGCTGGCACGCCGGTCGATGCTCGTACTAGATTCCTTCAGAGGCCACTGCACTGATGCGGTGAAGGCTCGCCTTGCCGAGACCAGCACCGACCTCGTCATAATACCTGGCGGCATGACGTCCATGCTACAGCCACTCGACGTGTGCCTGAACAAGCCGTTCAAGGCACACGTGAAGCGGCTGTATGCCCAGTGGATGGCCGACGGCATTTACGCCCTCACACCGACGGGACGCGTGCGAAGGCCTGATATTCCATTGCTGTGCCAGTGGATCGTGGATGCGTGGAAAGCGATACCGGCCGATTTGGTGCGCAAAAGCTTTAAAAAATGTGCGATCAGTAATAGTCTGGATGGTTCCGAGGACGACTACGTCTTTGAGAGTGGCGATGAAGCCTCGGATGGCAGTAGTGAGAGCGGCGACGATTAAGAATCGGATAACCAGTGACGTGGTGGCGGTCGTTTGAATAAATGTTCTGAAAACGAAATGATCACTGAGTGTGAGTTGCATCTTTCTAGCGCTCATTTTTTTTTTTCAGGTAAACGTGCGGGTTATACGCGAGTTTTTTTTTTTTTTTCCGCCGAGTTCAAAGTTAGGGGTGCGGGTTATACGCAGGGGCGGGTTATACGCGGGTAAATACGGTAAGTGCATGGAAATAAAGGATTTCTTTTTTTTTTTTCTTAATCTGCTTTTTCAGACACCTGTTTATTCGGACATTTCCGCAGTCCCCGTGAGGTCTGAATAAACGGTCGGCGACTGTATGTTGGTACACGCAACTGCAATGCAAAGTTTGCCCGTATCGATGCGACGCAGCGTGCATGTCACATCGTGTGACAAAGGACACAATACGATGGTAATGATGATGATGATGATGATCTAATGGCATTCTCTTTGGAATGGGACAATGACAAACAGTCACCTAGCTTGATTTATATAATCAGGTATGCTATACATGTTTTTCTTTTTATTATTTTTGCATATCATCTCCTTAACCTCCTTTTTCTTCCTCAAACATTCTCTATCTATCTTGTACAACTCTATGCAATGGCAACATGTGGCTTGCCACCTGGTGTAACAATATGCAACTGCAATACAAAATGTGCACATAACGATGCTATGCAGAGCGCATCTCACATCGCCTGACAAGTGGCACACTGTGATGCTAACGAAGAAGATGATGATGATCTATTGGCATCCCCTTTGAAAGACAGCGACGACATAGTCACTAAGCCAGCTTGACTTCATCAGTTACACAATATATATATTTTCTAGCATTCTTGTATACATTTCCTTATTTTTCTTCCTCAAACCTTCTTTAAATGGCTTGTACTGTTACCTGTGCATCTTCTACATGGCGCCATACCTGGTGTAATAACATGCAACTGCAATGCAAACTGAGCATGTATGAGTGGATAGGGGCCACTGTCACAGACCATAGTATGTGTCCTTTAATTATGCACGCTCACAGAGCTCGGTTTTCGTGGCTTTCATTTCTTTCTTTATTTTTTCTTTGTGGGGTCCATTTAAATATGTGTCAATGGGGTTCCGCTCTATATTGAAACACAACACTGAGCAGCACCTTGTAAGTTAATTTTCTATGCTGCTGGCCATACTGCTGGCACTGTAAATAAATGTCGAACTTGTGTTTTTGCATGAAGTACCTGCATAACAGCACTGAAATTCAACTTGCCATCTATGGAACTAAGGTGCTTCTTCCCCTGCCCGCCCTCTGTTTTCCAACTTCTGGCTTTTGCATCAAGGTTTCATGCAAAGACCACAACTATTCACTTTGAGTAAAAAAAAATTGTATTTGTATATTTGTATTAGCCTAATTAGAGCAAATGCTGCCGCATTTTCTTTCACAAAAATGTGTAGTATACAAAGTATTAAGATTCAAACTATCTGATTTAAAGATTATTCAAACAAATCAGTATTCAATTCGAATTCGATTCGAACTTAAAATTTACTATTTGCCTATCCCTAGTTAATAGATAGCTGGATCATGAGCAATTACACCAACTGTGCTTTCTTGCACAAGGTTTGTAAGGATAAAAACTTCGTGTTTAATCTTCCGATATTTAATATTCGATTCGATATTTGGCTTTCTTTTTCTTTTTTATTCGAATCGACATTCAATTTGAAATCTACAATGCACAACCCTAACATTTTTATCCTGCCTGTCTCCCAGCTCACTCACCCATTCTGGGTGGTCCCCCTTGCCGCATTTGGCACAGGGCTTCTCATCCTGCTCCTGCTCACTCTCCTCTCCTCCACTGCTGCCGCTGGCCTCCTTCTCCTCTTCCGTGCGTGCTGCACAAGTTGCCAGAAACACGCGCAACTCCACCATCAGCAACACAGCGAGCCTCGCGGAGCAAGCACACAACTGGGACTGAACAACACGAACACTGCAAACGCAGCAAACGAAATGAAGGATGATGCGCGCAGGTAATAGGCGCAAAGTGAGGTTGCACTTCCACGGGCATTGCTGGCTAGGTTTCTTGAGTTTTGATTTCGGTGACAACTGCACCAGGTTACGTTCACAAAAATTTGAGTGTTGTGGTGTGAAGCTGTTCGTGCGAGTCGTATGTGCACTCTTTTCACCTGTGCCAAGGATTATAGCAGTCAGTGCCAGTTATACGCAGAAGCAGGTGTGCAGGCGGCATGTACAACAGCCACTGCCAAAGAGCTGATAAGCATTGTTTTAAAAGAACACTGGCTATGTGAGGCAGCATTATGGTGTAGGCTAGCTTCAAAAGAACAAGCGGCAGGCAGCTTTCCTTTACCTAGAGAACTTGAGTCTTTCCTCCAAGTTCTTAACATCGTTACATGTAGTGAGTGACTTAAAACTTGGCATGTCCGGAGAAGAGTGAACCTCATGGTTATGCAAGCACCTTCATGACTATTCAGTACAACATAAAAGGAATAATGGCAGTGTGTCAGCAAATTACGAAGGGCAAGAAGAATGAGAACTGCGAGTGAATAATAAAGTATGGTTCTAAACTATTTAAAAAAGGTGTGCCTAAGACATGTCTAGTGACATACCTTTCTTGACAGTGCGCGCCCTCTTGACTACCACCACCTCTGCGTTGGGGTCCACCTCCTCGCAGGCAAACTCGTCCTCGTTGTCGTCAAAGTGCAGTTCCTCGTCTTCCTCGTAGGCCTCTTCCTCGTAGGGCTCCTCCTCATCCTCGAGCTGTGAGGATGAGTCCGAGTCCGACGACGCCTCCCAGGGGTTGTGGTGTGCCCGGCGCCGGTATGTGCCGTTTACCCCGGAGCCACCACCGCCATGCTTTCCACCGCGGCGCCGCTTCTTTTTCTTCCTTTTCTTCATCGCCTTGCGGCCCTTGGCCTCGTCTTCCTCCTCCTGCTCCTCCCCCCCACGGCCCTTGCCGCCGCGCTTGCCCGAGCCCTGGGTGCCCTGGTGGGCCTCGGCCTTCTGCAAAACCATCCAATGTGCAAGTCAAACCGTTACCGTATAGTATTTTTGTGTAAGGACCACAACCATAAGTGCAAAATGTAACCTGTGCTTGGGTCACAGTCCCATTTTTCCAAGCGTGGACCTCACCAGCTGGGCAGCGCTATCTCTATGTGGTATTGACACAAAACACAGAGGACCATGCCCAAGTTAAGCAATGCATCAAACAGGCAATCAGTTGCCTGTTTAATGCATTGTTTAAAGCATTAATGTTTAATGCATAATCTACTGTTGCCGACCGATAATTCAGACATGCTCGATTTCTCGGATAGCTTCACAGCGCCACTACTGGCCCCACAGACTTCACATATAAGAACGACCAAAATTTCAGACCCCTTACCAGTGCACAGTTCGATAAATTAAATACTGTCTGCACGACCACACGCTAATTTGGAAGCCGCCTTGGGTGGAAAGAGCAATATTCTTTTTATGCGGCACTGGCTCCATGGTTGCCGGCGCGGTCCTCGCCATGTTCCAGCGTCTTTTCGAAACCGAAACTAGTGAAGCCTAGTCGATCTGGAAGTCAATGGCCAGGCCCATAGACATGACACGTCAAGCAGTGTTAGTCATGTCAGCAGTAAGGGTTCAGAACATCAAGGGTCAGTTTATTTACACTTTATTATAGTGACAAGACCCTGCATGACTTTCTTAATTACTATTATGAACTTTTGTTGCTCGGCATCATCAAGCAGCTTCAAGAGGCATCAAGTCCACCTTCGATGTCTGCGCCTATGAGAGTGGCAATTAAGGAAAGCCACTGAGTAGAAACAGGCAATTTTTTTTTTTAAATACAGTCAATTCTTCCATTTATTGCCTAATTAGATGGGCAATTCACTGGAGAATGATGAATAAAAGAGAACGCCGATCAAGAACTAAAAACATTAAGGGAAAAGATTAAAAGGTCATTTGTGAACATTTAGACTGCAAACAAGGGAGCCAAAACAGCCTTTTAATTTTTTCACTAAATGTTCCTTTCTTTAGTTCTTGGTGAGCCTTCTCTTTCATTCATCACGCCTTTTCCTGACCAGACCAGATTCCATCAAACCCCGAATTTCATTCACTGGGCAACATATTGGAGCAAAAATTATGTTTATGCATGGTCTCCTTGAAAGGATATCGCAAAACTTGTAAGTCCACCAAGTGTCAATGAAACCTAAACTGAAGGTACCAGTTTCATGTGTAGCATAAAAATGTTCCAATTGTGTCGCATTTTCTTTCCCTTTCTTTCTTTTTTTTGAACATTGCTATTAAGCACAGACATCTATGGCAGCTTAAAAGCATTTGCACCATCCGTGATCAACACAGCTCTCACATAGGGGATGCACCACTTGCAAAACATGTTGTTTGCACTCTGTAGGCTTTTCGTGCATTGAAGGAGCAGCATATTGGCTTTTTTTGTTGCGCTCATACGGTGCGTTCTCATTTCTACTAGCAGCTACAGTATGGTGAGGTTTCGAGTGCACAAGTGAGGAGAGCAAAACTTTGCCCAAAATCAATGCACGAAAGTCGTAGTGGCCGAAGGATCCAGTGGAAGGATTGCTTCAACAAGTGCAGTGAGACTCTGTAATTAATTTGGAAGGTGGGTGGCTGCCACACTCTGGAGTCGAGCTCCGCAACGGAAAGAAACATTCACAGATCTCGACATTCCGCCAAATGACGTCTAGCCCTGAACAAGTGCTTCAACAGTATGAATTGGCAAAGGGCAACCGACACTCAAGCCTGAAGTATTCGACGTTCTATGTCGTTTCAGCAATGTCAAGAAAGGCACACTTGATGTGCTAAACTAGTTAGAATGGAACCTGGCTTTTACACAATGAGAACTCTCCTCATAAATCACCGGCCATCCAGTGCAAAGGCCTCCCGTTACAGTACTGGTGCTGCAAAACAAGCTGGCAAAGAAAAAGAAGAAGAAAGCTCAAGGGCCCCTTGTGCAAGATTTAACATAAATAAGATTGCGGAGGAGGCAAGCTGCAAAAATAATGAACTTTAGCTATCCTGAATGTTTTTGGTGAGTGCTTCATATATTTCAAATCTTTCTTTGCAGATTTTTCTGAGAATTAATTTTTTCTCAATTTTTTTATATGTCAGCGTGCATAACTGTTTTTCTAATAAAGATATTTACATAAAACTTTGTACATATAATTATTTCTTAGATAGCTGGCCATGCGATAAACCACCAAAAATAGGATAGTACGATAATGTTTGATATTTCTCCATTTTACAGCAAGGCTTACCTCTTAGAAGATCATGTTTCTTTTGATTATTTCACATTTACACTCGCATGATATGTCAGACCTCCTTAGTTTTGGTTCATTGCACAGATCAAGGTCTGTCCTGTCTGACCGCCTAAAATTGTTTCGTTATGGTGAGCTAAATTTACGTTATCCTGGCTGGCGTGGAACCCATATTTGTTAACAATAATTAAAAAAAACACTGTTAAAATTTATTACGCATTACATATCAATCGATTTGAGTAGAAAAATTTGCGCTATAAGATATAGTACTGATGACGTGTATTCTTGCTCTGCCCTGCTGCTTAAAAAAAAAGAAGAAGAAGAAGAAGAACCCCACAAATTTGGAGCCACATGTAGTGAGGGATGGACACTCGGTGCATTTGTTGACTGTACTTCTGTCTATTTGTAGCGACAGCATGACAGTGGTTGAAATATGGAGTACCTGAGAAATAAAGTCGCATATTTCCTGGTTAATCCAATAATTTGGGCTTCTGATTATGTTTATGTTGTGGCAGTTCGCATTGAGTCTGAATTATCGATTGGCCACTGTGTCAGAATAATAACATAAAAAGCCGCAGTTTTGCCCAAAAGGCGAAGCATTGATTGCGATAGCAAATTAGTGTACTGCTTTGTCAGCTGTATAAACTCGTAAACATTTGCTTATTAACTAAATTAACAAGCAAGGTGCTGCACACACACAGCTAAACATAGACACATCACAGTCAATGACACTCGCTGTCAGAATGCCAGAATGCTGGCGGGAGGAAGAGCGGCAGCAGCAGCGAGCGAATTGACCTTTGTGCTGCCTCTCGCTTCAATGCATACTACAGTGGCGAGAACAAAGCACACACGAAGCTATGAGCCCCTGGCAAACCTAGATTCCGTACTCATCACATTTCGCTTTAGAGATAGAGCCTGCGTGGCCACACCATATGGAGCAAAGCCTTTCCATACCCCATCTTTGTTACTTTACATTTCCATCACAGCTATGTCCTTTTCAGCCACTTGTATCATGTCAACACTAAACTTTCCCACTGAAGTTTATTTGCTTTCATAATGAATTAGAGCTACGCATATACTAACCCATTTATTGTCATATTTTTTTCTTTCCCCAATGAACTTGAAACCATAAGTTCAAAATTCTGAGTCGGCGCAAAAAGAGCTTCAACACTCGCTTGTTGCAACTGCTTTTGTCACAATCATACTGCCGCTGCCAGACGGGTGAAGTTAGTGTCACCTTGAACACACGCACTTTGCCGTTAGTGCCATTCGCAGGTTGTCAATGCTAAGAGTTCTAGTGACACATGGCATGGAAAAAACAGGCATGCCAACACAGACACAAGAAGAACAAGAAGGACAGCCCAAACGCTGCCCTTTCTACTCTATTTGTGCATTTTGTTCTATTCGTGTCTGTGTTTGTACACCTGCTTATTTCTTTGCCTGTGTGTTTGTACGCCAGACAAGTGTCACCTGGCAACAGAAGGTGCACAGAGGGGTGTCCCTTTCTTCTTTTGCCTTTTTTACGGTGAATGCCTCTTTATTTCACGTTTCTTTCTGTGCGTGCGGAGAATGTCTCGCACTGGTGCCACATGGTTGCATTGTCTGGATGGTGGCATTGTCTGGATGGTGGCATTTACATGGGCTTGAACTTTGGAATAGTTCAGGAGTCCACCTCGAGCGAGACAGTTACGGTGTCCGAGGCAAGGAACGTGAAAAACAAACAAACAAAAAGAAACGCTGCGCTTTGAAGGCGACACAGAGCTTCCGCATTGTTGGTGGTTTTCTCGGCGTCAGTGTCTCAACTGCGCATGCCATCTTAGTATACAGTGCTTTGATGGCGCCTGACGGTGGAATCTATAGCAACAGCATGGTCCAAGAGCCAAAAGCAACCTTTTTGTGAGTAGTTCATACGATGACAACTGATGGGTTGATGGGCAGAACGGTTAATTTTGGAGCTTTCATTATAACGACTTTTTAGAATAATGAACAATTTGCTGTGGTCCCCGAAGCTCGTTATATCAAGATTTTACAGTGATATAATCCTATATACACGATCAGCACTAACTTTTCAACAAAGTAACCCTGTGCCATCTACAATGGAAAAACAAGCTCTCCCTTTACAAACTAGGATGCAATGCTGTCGTGTCTTGGCCTGTGATAATTGTTCATGCTAATGCAGTTGCAATGAGTTACTTAAACTAGAATTCATGCCAAATACTGTTCCTTAACTATAATGCACTGCTACTTTAGAAATACTGCCAGAAATACCAAATACGTACTATATAATTTTCATGCTGATTTACCCTTCAGCGCTGCAATCAGTTCCAAAGATGTTCCATTCACATGTAGCAGAATGCTGGCTAAAATAACGCTCACTGAGCTTAAGTGTTCTTGGCCCGTGGCACTAAATTTGCACTTGCAACTGGGGTACCTTAGTGCCCAGCTCCCTATCTACTCAGATTTAGACCCAGAAACACCAATCAACAGGCTCTCACCTTCGACCTCCGTTTGTTCTTCTCTGGAGGAACATAATCCTTGTCAGCTTGACGACTCCGCTTCTGCGAAACAAAATCCATAACACAGGAGTCATGAGAAAAGTGATGGGAATTGAGCATTAAGCATGCCACCAATGATAGGTTAGCCTCACAAGGGGCATGGTGAAAGGGGGAAATTTGCATCCACCTGTCAGCAGCACAAAATTACAAAGGAAACACCAAACGGCTTTCTCAGAAAAAAAGAAAAGCTTCACAGCTGGTTGTTTTGGCTAACCTCCTAGCGACAGCAGAGCAACCACTTCGGGAAGGCGTTGGTCTCGGGTTTGACGCACCAGACCAGGACGAATTTTTCTTCAAATGCAAAGCTTGCTTTCTGAGGAATCTGTACGTGTTTCAACTGTAGCTTCGCACTACTGTCAGCTGAGCGACAATTTTTCCCTTTTACAGTCTGGATTTGCCAACCTATCACTTCAAAGTTGCATGCACACTAAACATGTTCAATGTTTTTGTTACATATTTGCCTAGCTATGTCTAAACATGCTGCTCAATGCAGGCATTTGAAAGGAGAATATGCATGGCATGGCTCCAGAATTTCTTTAGAACTCGGATATCACTAATGGCATTAGGTTCAGTTGCCACTACATTTAACCATGAGACAGTACACAAACTGCATTCAGGCTGTGTAATCCGTCCACCTCGTATGCATTGTGAGGCATGCTGATGAACAAAGACCGACTCAAAGGCACATGCCTATTCACTCCCGCATGCCAGGGCCCCACGTTTTTGGTGTACGGGCACAAATTAAGGGGCAAGTGGTGGTTTAAAAGTGGCTCTGTAGTGTCTATAAATGCCTATTTTGGTCCTTTGTCCCTATATAGGCATATTTTTGCCTTGAGCACCTAAAAATGTTCTTGGGTGCTCTTTTTGTTTGAAAAGCACAATCAGTTACTTCATCCCACAAGAGCTGCAGCATTGGCTGATGTTTCTACATTGTCATTACCATTTATAGCATTTGCACTGTCAACATTAGATGCTTACAGTGATGTTGCTTTGGAATCGTCTGCCAGTTTTACTAAACAACAATGATAATGTAAGGTTGAAGTGTGTTACTGTATTTTGAGGGACAGTGGGCCCTAAAGAGCTTGCATTATTATAGCCATCATTTACAAGAACTGTAGTAAAAAAGTTACAAGCAGCTGGCAAAAATGCCACAAAAAAACTTACAAAAAGAATTTTATTTTAGCCTTTGCATCTTTGAGATAACGAAGCAAGCACTTAAAACTCAATTTTGTTAGATACTATTAGGCTAATAAAATAATAATATACTATAGCAGGATAAATAGCACTGAGCGTGACAGTCGAAAAGGAGCAAGATCTTGAAACATGTCAGAAAAGTGTGATGCCCATGCTTTAGGGCAGGGGGTTTTCAATTTGGGTTGTGCGGAACCCAGGGGTTCCATGAGCAGAATCTTTGGGTTCCGTGAGCAGCCAGAACAAATCTGACACCATCCCATTTTTTCCCCATTCAATTTCACAATTTAGCGATCTAGAGAAGATATTTTGCACTGCATTTTGGATTTAACTAAGCTGCTGAAAGCCAGATCCACACTTTGGCATACCGTGAGCTGCGAAAGACCCATGCAGCAGCAGCGTGCAAGACTCATCTTGCAGGCCTGCAGTGGCCGCTGCTCTGAGTGAGAGCTTTTAAGTCACGCTAACAGGCACAGCGGGAATCAACTCGGAAGTTCTGCAAGCTGAGAGTCGCTTTCTAATTAAGCACTGTCTGCCTGGTTGACTCTTGTTGCTGATAGATGATGAAATTAGTTATTTAAACACATTGTACACGAGGGGCGCGTTCACGTGTTATTTGTGGTTTAGGCACATCAGTGTCGGTACAGCTCAGTTTCGATGCAGGCTGGCTTGCTACTGCACTGCGAAGCACCGCTGCATGCCAGGCAATGCGGGCATTTCGGCTTAGCCTTTCAATCGGTACGTCAAAGACCACTCTGCAGTGCTAAAGACTTGCGACATTTGTTTGCAATAAATAATAACATTTGTGCACCCACGACTTCATTCTCATGATGAAGCCGTGCTGTTTATGGCATGCAGTGGCTAGAGTGGTGGCCGCATGGCCGGCGCGCTCTGATGGTGCTCGAAGTGGTGCAGAAAGGAAGAAAAAGAAAAATGAAACTGCTTGTCTATGTAGTATTACCGTGAATGCCTTGTTGAGAGTGATGGCTTTCGAGATTGAAGATAACCCGCTGAACCATAACTAATGGAAGCCACACGTTGAGGTGGCAACATTGCTATGCTTTGGTTCAGTGGATTTTGAAGGAACGAGGCCCCTCCTACCCACCTTGAGACATGGCGGCACTCGAGTGCTCCCAGTACTGAGCATGCAAGAAGACCCTCCTTGCCCCCCTTTTCATTCTCCAATGAGCCCTTACACTGAGTTCCCACCACTGCCCCCTCCCTCATACCACTGATATGTGCATAAGCACATCAGTGGGGAGTGGCACTCCAGGAAAGCTGGTGAGATTCCCCAAGGACAGAAAGTTTAAGCCTTGCTATAGGGCATGGGTGCTGGCTAGACCAGATGATGCTGGCTTTTCACTGCAGTCTGGCTTTTATTGTATCTAATGGTATCCAGAGAAAGCATGGCGAGTCAGTACTTATGTGCTCTGTCTCATTTATTGCCACTGGCATACTACAGCTGAACTCACGTACAGTCGAACCCGGATATATCGAACCTGCATATTTCGAATTATTGGCTATGTCGAACACACAGATTACCCCCTTGAAAATACTATGTAAAAGTATAGGACAATTGCGTAGTATACTGAATTTCATTTTTGTCGGACATTCGACATATCGAACGCCACGCCGCGCCGTGCCCCTGGAAGGTGCGCTTTTCCCAAAGACATTCATGTCCAGTCCCCAGGGGAAAACATTTCTGCATAGTCAGTCAGCATGCGTGGTCGTCGCCTAGTGACGGAGACGCAGAGCCTTTCCCCCATTCTTGCGCCCCACCGGCGCGAGCTCTCTCGCTCCTCCTCTACCGCCGGCGTGTGCATTGGGCAAGAGCATTGGAGCTCAGCGAAGAGAGTGCGCAACATGGAGATGCAGCGACGTTTCTAAGCCACACTTCCTGGGAAAAGGGAGAGGGAGAGAGTGAGGGGTCGGCACGGTCGCTCATGGGCCAGGGGAGACAAGAGAGCCAGAGAGGGCTCAAAAAACGAACACAGCGCCTTAGATGGCATATTCCGCCGATCTTTTTTCCCGCTCTCTTCTTTCTTTTCCCTTTGTCGTTCCTTCGCAGCCCCGTTGACTGCCGCTCGAACAGGCTTCGCTCAGACTGCTCCATCTGCACATCGCGCGTTTTGTTGTGTGTACCTCTGTTTCAACGTGCCGTGTGTAGCGTGTGTGATTGCGGTCATATGGTGAGCTATGGCATCCGCGGACATAAAAAAGAGGAAGAATCTGGACTTTGCAAGAAAGCTTGAAGTAATCCGGCGTGTCGAGAATGGAGAAAAGAAGTGCTCCGTGGCAGACGCATTCGGCATTCCGCGGAGTACTTTAAGTACGTTGTTAAAAAACAAGCAGGACATCAAGCTTAAAGCAGGTGAGGAAAGTCGCTCGGGAGCGTGTCGTGTGCGCCCTGCTGCTTTTGACAAAGTGGAGAAGGCACTCTATACGTGGTTTCTTGAAATTCGAGCGAAAAATATTCCCGTGGATGGCCCGATGTTAATCGAAAAGGCCAAATGGTTTGCTACGGCTCTTGGCGAAGAGAACTTTTGCGGTGGCACTGGATGGCTGCAACGGTTTAAAAACCGCCACGGCATTGTAGGAAAGGCCATTTCAGGCGAAAGTGGGGCTGTCAGCAGCCAGGGAGATGCAGCAGTGGCTTTCTGAGGAGTGGCCGAAGATCACTGAGAAGTGTTCGCCTGCAGAAATCTTCGATGCAGACGAAACTGGTCTCATTTGGCAAATGTTGCCGAATAAGACACTCGCTCTTCATGGAACCTCATGCCACGGTGGTAAAATGAGCAAAGTGCGTGTGTCGGTGCTGCTTGCAGCCAACATGGACGGCTCGTGCAAGCTACGGCCATTCGTGATCGGGTAGAGCAAGTCACCACGCTGCTTCAAGAACTGTAAACAGCTTCCCGTCTGCTACGGCTGTAATAGGAGGGCCTGGATGACACGTCAACTTTTTGTTGAATGGCTGCAGGCTTGGGACGCTGAGTTGGGCAAGTCGGGCCGCCGAGTTAGCCTTCTGGTAGACAACTGTTCGGCCCATCAAACGACTTGCAAGCTGCAGCACATCGAATTGAAGTTTCTCCCGCCGAACACCACAGCGAGGCTGCAGCCCCTCGACCAGGGTATCATAAAGGCATTCAAGGTAGGCTATCGGAAGCGACTTTTTCAACGGCTCCTCATAAACCTCCGCATGGGAAATGATCTCAAGATTGACCTGCTCGGCGCGATCCAGATGATTACCGGCGCTTGGGGCGACGTGAAGCAGCCCACAGTAGCCAACTGTTTCAACAAGGCAGGCCTTGAAGTGGCCGGAGATGAATGTCCGGAAGCTTTAGATGACGATGAGTATTTGGAGGACGCGTTCCGTGACTTGTCCAATTTTCCCGGCACCGTCCCGTCCAAAGTTACTGTTCATGACTTCATTAATGCTGACAGCGAAGTTCAAGCGGTAGCCGACCTCGCTGATGAGGACATTGTGGCCGGAATAGCTGGTGTTCAAGACGGCGATTCCAGCGACGACGAGGGCAACTGTGTTTTCGAAGAAACGCGTCCATGCACAGCCACTGAACTGGCGTAAGCATTCAGCCTGATTCGGTGCTGTTGCGGCGAAATGGAAGGTACCGGGCTCTACCACCTGGACAGTCTTGAGAAGATTGAGACTAGTGTTTTAAACTTTATTTGCCAGAGGAAAAAGCAGCCCAAAATTAGTGATCTTTTTTTTCTGTGAAATAAAGCACTTTCATATTGTGCGCATATGCTATGTGATTCGCGGCTGTTCCAATCGGTAAGCCACAATTTTTTATGATCGCGAGTGCTTTTTTGGCCTATACCTGTATATCAAATTTTCGCTATATCGAACTATTTTCCAATCCCCGTCGAATTTGATATATCCGGGTTCGACTGTGTAACAATATTCAAGTGCCAAGAAAATTCCATTGTTAGAACCAATAATTGTTATAGCCGGGTTGCATGAAAAAAGCAGAAGGGACAAGCATCGAACATTTAAGTTAAAGTTATATGAAAGAAGTACGGTCGAACTCACCTATGGCATTTCTGGTGTTAACAATAGTCGGATGTAAATATGAGCAGTTGCTACACTGTGAACCTTCGTGTGTACTCTAGGGCAATATAAACCACTTGCCACAATGTTCCCATGCTGCATTATTGGTTACAACAATTAAATCTCGCTGCTGAATGTCTGTACTGAAAAATAAAAAAAGAATGTGAAATCCAGGAAAAAAGATATATATATATGAGCCGTTCTGCCACTACTGTCTTTGTGCCACGCACCCTTGATGGCACCCCAATAGGCAGATATAATTGTTATAACCGATAACACGGCATGGAAGCAATGTAGTAAGCAGTTTATTTTACCATAAAACACACAGTACCTTCTGAAAACCAGGTGAAAGCTAGTGCAGATGCTTGTCGTTTATCCCTTGGTTTGAAAACAGTGCTAAAACGGCATACAACTGAAATGGTGTTGCCATGCTGCAGCAGTCTATAGAACAGGCCAACACACCTTGGGGCTCTTGGTGACCGCTGTCTTCCCCTTGGCGGCAGCCTCTTCCTGCAAAATGGTCTCCTCCAGCTGCTGTTCCAGAGCCATCTGCTGAGCCAGCTCCGACAGCCGCTTTTCCTGCTCCCGCTGGATACGCGAACTCCGACGGCGGCCTTGGCTGTCCTCATCTGGCGGCTCGCCTTCCGGTGCTCCCAGGAGGCAGGCTGCAGCAGCACCCAGCTCTCTGGCCAGGCCGCGACCCCTACCCCTTGAAGCGCCGCGGCCCCTGCCCCGACCTCCCCGCGACCTTCCCCTGCCACTGCCCCTAAAGGCAGAGGCAGCTGCAGGGGCGGGCTCACCTTCTGCGGGTGTCGCAGCGTCGCCGTTGATACCGGCATCTTTGTCTCCTTCCTCACGGGGTTTCTTGGGCGAGGGCCCTTCCGGCGGCCGAACGCGCCGCTTTGTGTGGCTCCAGCGGCCAGCACGACCCCTACCCCGACCTCTCCCGCGACCTCCGCGGCCTCGGAAGCCACCCCGCTTCCTAGCTACCGATGGAGTGTCCTGTGAAAGCTCAGCGGTTGCCTGTAAAGCATCAACTGCTTCCTCATCACGGGGTGTTGCCGTGGAACCTTCGCATACTGCTGATGTTGGCTCCGTCTTGTTCATGGTAGAAAGCGGAGGATCGTCCATGACAGCTCCATCCTTGGCTCCCTCGCTTTGCTCGGCAGCTGCGGAATGAGTGATGCTCTCGTCGCTGGGTGTCTTTGCCTTGTCCCTCCTCGCTGTGGCATCACCTCTGAGTCTTGTTGAGGCCCTGGAGCCCTGTTCGCCCTTCAATCTACTCTTGGGTTCATTCTTTGTGTCTGCTACCACCTGTTTGTCAGTGCCGTCTGCATCTTTGTGACCAATTTCGACACCGCAATCCCGAGCGCCTTCGGTTTCACTAGGTTGTTTGGTACTGCTCTCAGTTTTGCGTGTGGCATCCACAATAGTGTCCGTTGCCTTCTCTTTATCACCCTCCACAGCGTCACTGCTTAAAGCTGGAATATCACTTTCGCTTTCTTTTGCCTTTGTACACTTACTAGACACAAGCTGCTCCTTACTAGATTCCATGGATGTGTTCCCAGAAGGTGCCTCAGGTGAACCAGCCTTCATCACAGTATCACACACAGATGGTGATGGAGCATCACTCTTCAATTCACCTGCTGCCTCCCTGTCACTGCGACCATCACTGTCCTGTTGCCCTCTTCTCTGCCTTTTGCCTTTCTTTAAATCTGCAACACATGATGACAGTGTCCTGCCTCTCCTCTTTTTTACCAAAGTGGCATCACCGCCGGTCTTTCCTTCTGGCGTCACCGTGTCACCACTACCGGCGTGTTTCACCTGAGCATCTTCTTTGTGTTGTTCTGCTTGCATAGCCTTCTCCTGCACTGTGGCTTCTTTGTTGCATACTTTTTCAGACTGAGGTTCTCGTGCAACCTCATCATCAGCTGTACTTTTGGTCTGCACACTGCTTTCACCCAGTGTCTTGACTGTGGGTTGGTCTTCAGGAGTAGCTTTGGATTCAGCTTTACTGGCACTCACGTCTCCTTGCTTTCTTTTTTGCTCCTCAGAATCCTCAGCTTGGGTGCTGGGAGAAGGCACCTTACTGCTCTCCACACTAGCTTTGCCTTTTGCAGCACTTATGGAAGTACTTATCTTTGAGGTCTCCTTGCAGTGCTCTTTGCTAGCACTTCTTGAGTTAGGCATATCATTGCCTGTATCTGTAGTAACACTGCTTTTCTGCTTCCCACCCTCCTCACCAGACGACGAAACACTCGTACTCGGAGGAGAGTCAGAGGTCACCTTGCTTACACCGACATCTACACGGTCAGATTTATTGCAGTCAGAATTTTTGCCAACTGTTTTGAGCTCTGGTGCCACGACCTTCGATGAATCCCCTGTGCCTTTGTTGTCTCCTACACTGGCTCCTTGATCGGGAGTAGGCAACTGCACGTCGACAGCTGGTTCGCTGCGTGGCGAGTTTTTGCACACGCTCTTTTCTGATTCTGTCTCTACTTTTTCACTGTTGGGATCAACCACGTGCAGTTCCTCTGCTGCATTCTTTGTTTGACTTTTCTCTTCCAGTTCACAATGGACCCTCGTAGCGTCAGGCTTTAATGTTTCCGAGGCACATTTGCTCTGTACATCTGAAGGTGATGATGCCGCTTTATTGGTAGGTGAATCTATAAGTTTAGAGTCTGGAGATTGATCTTTAACTCTTTCAAGATGCCGTTGCTTTTTGCTTTTTCTTGAGCTTTTCTCAACAGCCACTGCACTCTCCTTGCATGCATCAGGTAGGTGAGGTTTCGAGGGCTTTGCAGTCGAGCTTGTTGGCGAAGTTTCAGAGTTTCTTTGAGCATTTGCGTCCGCCTGTGGCTCGGCTGGTATTGAGAGAACTGTGCTTGGGGAATTAGTGACCTCTCCTGCCACTTTTTCATGGGCTGCACTAGTCTTTTCCCCCACTGTCTTGACTGATGCATCAGTGTCTTTCGATGGTGAGCTGCCAGCAGTGATTTTCTCACTAGCAACATCCTTCCCATCACTGCATGGACAACTGTCTATGGGTTTAGCTTCTGCAGCCGATGCTGTAATGACAGTACTCCCCTTCTCTCGAACATCTCCACTAGCAGATGCAGCTGAAAGCTTAGCACCTTCCTCTACATGTTGGGCAGCTGCCGATGATTTTGATTCAGGGGTAGCCACTGCATCAGTTACCTTACTGCTGGGTGTCTCCACTGAGCCATGTTCCGAGTGGTCTGCCCCCAAGTAGCCTTTGCTCCCTGGAGATGGATGTTTGCTATCGAGCTTCTTGGAATTCGCATCAGTAGACTTTGTGCCACTGGCTAGTTTTTTTACCATGCTGGCAAGGTCCTTCTTTTCCCTATTTTGTTCTGTCCTGGTTGGCTTAGCAGATTCAAGCTGATTACTTGATGGCACGGAACCCCCGCTAGAACACATTGCCACACTTCCATGCGTCCTTGGAGTCACTGCATCAGCAATAGGCTGCAAACTCCCTTCACCAACACCGGAGGACATGGGAAGCACCACAGCTTTGGCACCAGTTGCACACGTGACATTATCGGATCCAAGCACAGAAGTTTCCAGACCCCCTGTGCTCGCAGAAGGGCTGGAAATGGGTAGCAAAGCCGATGCCTTGTCTCCAAGCGACGAAGATGGCTTTGAGGAAGCCCCGTGGGCGGTCGCAGGTTTGTCTTGTTTGCTAACTCCCGGTAGGTCGCCAGATGTGCAAAAATCCTGGGAGGCCAAGACAGCTGACGTCGTCGCATCGACTGAAGAAGCTTCTGGTGGGACCCTGGTGAGGTCAAGTGCCAGTGGCTGCTCCATGGCACCAACCCGCCGTATGTTCGTTGTCGTTGAAGACACCACTGGCGTGTGGCGAGTTCCCTCGTGCGCATATGGAATGCTGCTCGGCGACTCCGGCTGGCCGTTCTTCTCGGATACATGCACTTCCTCCGGTTTATCACCGGTTCGCAAGTCCTCAGCGCCAACGTCGACGACCCGCCTGACTTCTGCGGCTTGGAGCACTTCTGAGGATGCGGGTGGGTCTCCTGTGGAAGAGTTCGACTCCTCCCGGTGGACAACTGAGAGGTCACATGGAAGGGATTCTGACACCATTGTCGTGCCATTACCGTTGGCATTTCCAAACCCGTGAGTGGCGGCTGGCTTGTAGGTCGGTGGAGGCGCAGTTCGACTCCCAGAAGTGTGTGCTTGGTTTTGTGGTGGTGGCGACGACGGCCTGGTGGGTGGCTTGGTTTCACCGTCTTCAGCTGAAGCCCGTGTGCACAAGTCCTCTGCATTGTTTTGCTCGGCTACGGATGGTTTTTTGCTTTTGCCACCACTGTCACCTCTCTTGTCTTTTGCACTGTCCTCACTAGGTGGAGTGGACTTCTTCAATTCCTGGTGGCTTTCTCCTGGAGGGCGCTTGGAGAGATCATTTTCACTTGCTTCGGCGTTCTCGTTCACGTGGACAACTTCCCCCTCCGACGGCGATTCATGCTTATCCAACTTTGAAGTCTCTTCTAAGGAGATGTTTTCTAGCGGCTCTTTTTTGATGACGAACCTGGGGAAGGTTGTCTTGTCTGTGGTACCAGATGCAGAGAGGGTTATGGAAAGAGTTTCTTCGTGGTGAGGCTCTTCATTCTTTATTGATGGCGGCTGCCCCGTGTCTGTCACTGCAGGTTTTTCGTCACCTGGTAGCCCGGAGCCTGGTTTTTCTGCAAGCAAATGAAACAGAGTAGAAGTTACTACTAGTTACTAATAGTTATATCAGTTGATACACTAAGCCCAATAACAGCACTACAGCTGTGTGCCATTACCATACAAGTGATTTTGTCACAATGTCATGAAAACTATACACTGTTTCCTCGGCAAGAAACCGTGCAGGTGAAAAAGAAGTCACACCTTCCTAGACATTAAACATGGGATTGCTGCTTAACCAAAGCAGTTTTTTGAATGACAGAAGCAACTAATTAGGATGCAAGAAGTGATAGGTAAAATTATAATTGGGAACATAAAGCGATCAATACTGATAACTGTATAAAGTATAGCTCGTACTTGTCAATGAGCATCGATCACCAATACAATGTTGACGTTACCTACTGTTGTACAAACTTGCTTATTTACTCCTTTCTATCAAAAACCGAGTCTGAGTGGTGTACGTATTGGTTAGCACATAGTGTTTCCACTTTTCGTTGCGCAATCACGCCGGTGCATTGTCCCCATCGGGTGGCCCGACAGAACAATGGCCTCCAAACGCCCTTTACGTTTTTTGAAGTCACATTAACATCAACATCATTTCGGCGTCGTGCCAGAGAGCGTTGTGGCGTCGGACAAGGTAGGACTCGTGTCATGGCTATGGTTGGATAAAAAACACCGGGTGCTCAGCATAGAAGAAGAATTAGACACTGTACGTGCTATCGAATGTGACACGAAGAAGTCGGCACTGGCACGCGACATGGGTCTGCTGTTGACTACTGTGGGTGGCATTTGGAATGCAAACAAGTTGCTTGGCAGTGCTGCTGCGATCGCGAAGAGATGCCAGCTATGAGGTTCGACTTTTCACCATCATTGCCTCCGTTGTTGCCGAAGTGTCGCCTAACGACAGTGATGAGGATGACACAGAAAGCGATAGCCCGAGTGATTCAGGCCTGACAGTGGCCAAAGATGCGCATTACGTCAGCCTCATGAATGCAGTCGTTACAACGAGAACAGCAACCCGTAATGAAAAAGGCGCCCTGTGACTTCTGCAGTGCTGCCATACCCGTGCATGGAGAATTTGCAACGCCAACGAGGAATCTGCCATGGGAGTGTTTACCAAGGAGAGGGGGCTGGCTGAAAAGCTGGTTTGTAGCTTCAGTAAGTTTGAGGTCGCTGTCGTTGCTGCTAGGCTGCCACAGCGTCAAACGAAAATAACACTTTTGTCGCGCAATGTAAATAAATACCGCATGTTTTTTCCCCTTTCATCACATCCTCTCTGGGTTCCGTTTTTGACAGGTAAGTGGGCGATCTCATGCTATTTCGGTTAAGCAGTACTACCGTTTAGTACGTACTTTTTCCGAGCTCCAGCCAACTACAGTTTAATGAGGTTTCACTGTAATAGAGAAACTGAGGTAAACACAGGACACAATTAGCAACTCAACCGGAACATTGAAGCACTAGTCCAATGACGTGGGCACTCCTCATTCTTATTTTGTCACTACTACTCAACCTCTCGTAATGAAAAGATAATTGAATTGTGTTATAAGACGGAAGAAAATGCTACTCGTCTAGTTCTATTTGATGCTTAGAAAAAAAACTCACTGACTTTACCACTGGCAACGACGCAAGTGGTTGAAAGATTTCATTTTCACTTGGCTCTGTGCTGCCCATGCTTTTGCGTCTCTGCAGTTTCATTATCACGTAGTGCTGTGCTGGTTTTGTAGACTCGCGAAATTCCCACAAGCTGCAAGTAGCAGAGAATATTGTGTTGATGTGATGCCGTGAGATGCCCAAACAGTCCATGCCACCTGACCAAAACCAGATGCAGCAGCGAATATTTCAATGCTCTGTCTCTGCTCGGTTTCTCCATAGCTGCATATTCGCATTTTGCGCATAGAACCGTAGCTCTGTCTGTTGGGTGCCGTTTTACCAATGGATTTTACCTATGGTATTCGCCTGTCGCACTAAAGGGTGGTGATGGCGCCTCCGATGTCACCGCTCCTCGACTTGAGTGAGGGCAATTTGAATTGTGCTAAAGGTATGTGGACCCTCCAAACGCGATTTCCTCTTAGATTAAGTATTTTATTGGCACGAAACAAGCACTGCGTGGCTTCTAGAATGGTATTCTAACAGTCCACACTGACTTAATATTGCCTTGAACGTCTCTTGAAGGATTCCTCTGTACAAATGTGCAGCACACAGCGTTCGCATGTTCGCGTTAGTTTCGGCACACTAAGCAAGTGATACTGGCCCCTATCTCTCAGTGACACACACGAATGTGAAGAGCATCTACACCTTGCCAACTTTGCTTCATTGATGACGCTACTCAACTAGGCCTCTGTTCAGCCTCGTTGCAACGTGTCGCTGAGGAAATAGCTAGTGTTTACAGGCACATCGAATACAGCAGAACCTCGTTCATACATTTCGGGAGAAAACGCTAGAAAAAACTTACTATCGCAACAAATTCTGCTTTTAACGGGCATGGCTATGACGTACTATCAGCTACAATGAACGAACGTTTGGGCAAATCTTATCTATATGGTGTAAATACAATTTACTCTGTTGCAGCAATGTACGTGTGCAGCAGGGCACTGCAGGCAACTATATTTCTGGCCGTGTGCAGAATTTGAGAAAATGCCCTTTCTTTTTTTAAAGGATGAACACACTAGTGGCAAACTTCTTGCAATGGCGTGGGGTGCAAAGTCCCTGCTGCAGTGAGTTTTCATGTTGACCACACAAGCAAGTGTTGATTATGCCGCTAGTACTAACCAGTTTCAAAGCGAAGCCACGTTGACGGAACGAACCAAACTCGTCAATGCAACTAATTTTATTTATTTACTGTTTAATTTATTACCTCAAGTGCTCCACTTAAGAGGTATTGCTACATAATGCGTGGTTCTCCGTGATACAAATGTACTAGCAAGAGAGCATCTTTGGTAGTTTAGTGGGACTTCCTACTGTGGCATACCTACTTAGCATAACCCCACTGGCTTTTAGCAGCTCTTTTCCCAGAATCGGGTACCAATCAAAGGGCGAAAAATGAAGTGGCTTGCATAGGAATTCGAACCAAGCACCTCGAATACATGAACCTCATGCTCTACTGCTAAATCCATGCCACCACCACTGTGTTACATTATGCTGTAACTTAGTTCCTTATCTATCTCCACTTCGCTGATTGCTGCTGAACTCATTTGATAGCCCAAGGGCACCCACTTACCCTCTGTCTTGGCACCGTCTGGCTCGGTGAGGTTGCTCTCACCCGTCTCGCTGTCCATGGAGGAGCTCTCCTCCTTCTTAACCACCGAGAAGCTGCCCTCGAGGTCGGCAATGAGCTTGGCCAATTCATCGCGTGTCCTGCGCAGACACCACCAGCATTACATCACATCACATCACATCACAACACACACACACTCAGTTCCTCCTGCAAGGAAGGAACAGACATACAATGCCGGGCTTGCAACAAAGCCTGCAATAGATGCAACCTGCAAACTACACAGACCATATTCAGGGTTCCTCACACAATGTAATCCCATGGGAAGTGGAAGGACAATGGCAGAAAGAAAGTGCAGGTACAGCTGCAAGCTGTGCCTTGATCTGCTCGTGTAGAACAGGAACGGATGTAAGGCTTTATGCTTTTACAATGTCCCTTCTGACTTTGTGATGTTTTGTTGAAGCTGTGCATGAGGAAAATGCATGTGCATGTGGAAAATGGAATTGCTTGACCTCCAAATCTGCACTGTGCATGACATGACCTTATCTCAGGGTCCACGGTTTCGGAATACTATGGCCGTCAATTACTTTGCCACCCGAGACCCATAACATTTCCCTGACAAGCTTAAATGCACTTCTAGAACAAGAGTTAGTCGAGAGCTCAACTGAAGCCCATCTGGTCAGGATGAGACATGACAAAGAAAGATGTACACCGACCAAGTAAAACTTAATAAAAAACACGACACTTTGGCTTCCGTACGGAAGCCTTGTTCACAATGGGGCGAAAAAGGTTGAAGTGCCTATTTAAATTAAATAGGTTTTGGCATGTGACTCAAGCACTGCGCATAAGACAGGGCAGGGTTCCTTCGCTTTGATTGAGTGTGTGTCCTGTTGATTGTATCTTGAGGGAATCCAGGTAGAGACGTGACTTCCAGTTTCTTTCCTGGCCGATTAGACTAGACTTCATCTAGTCAATATTGTGCATAGTCATTGTTGCATGCTCTGCCAAAGCATTTGAAAGCACTATTGTTTTACCCACATCATTTTGATGTTGGTACAGCCACTGTTTAAAATTGCCCGTCTCCACTATGTGGACTCAATAAACAGGAAAGGCTTCCTTCGGCAGCTTGCCCTTCCCACCAACAAGTGTGTGCCTCAGTTTGCCCACAGGAACGTGAGCCACCTCAACGTCATATTTACACAGCACGCATGATAAGCTCTCGCTTATGCTAGGCATGTAAGGAATGGAAGTGCGTTTCTTCGGACAGGCACTGCAGCGCGCAGCAACAACTATGCACAATAGTGACTGGACGAAGGCTAGTCTAATCGGCGAGGAAAGAAACTGGAAGTGACATCTGTACTTCGAGGAGAGACACAATCAACAGGACCCACACACACCATCAAAGTGAAGGAACACTCCCCCTATCTTACGCGTGGTGTTTGCGCCACACGCTAAAACCTATTTAAACAGGCACTTCAACCTTTTTCACCCCGTTGTGAACAAGGCTTCCGTATGGAAGCTGAAGCGTCTAGTCTTTTAATAAGCTTTACTTGGTTGGCGTACGTCTTTCTTTGTCAAGAACATGAGTTATGTGTGTGGCCTGCTTTAGGGCCTTGGCTGGCTGGCTCAATGAGGCTACAGTTCCTATGCCACACACCATATTGATTCGAATGCAGACTTGTCTCCATTCAAGGTTGACCCCTCAAAATTCCGAAGGCCAGGAAGAGAGAGAGAGAGAGAGAGAGAGAGAGAGAGAGAGAGAGAGAGAGAGACCTTCCTGGGAATGTAAGCTGAACAAAAAAATGCATTTGAGTGCGAAAAGAAGCACGTGCAATGTTCGCTCGTCGTTTTTATCAATATTGCTCTCAGCTCATTTCAACTCTCAGCTTACATTACAGCAGGTACATTCAGCAAGGAAACTTGAATGAAGGAACTTGAAATGAAGCAGCGTGCAATGAGCCATCGTCTGACTGTCCAGAAACGGCGGCTGCAAGGCTTCTAGTATCACAGAGAAATCATGTTTAGCACTAGAGAAATAGATGCACATCCTGTGTTGTGTTTTTTCAGTTTTGTTTTATGACGGCTGTTTTCAACAACACTGGACACCGATTTACTACTGGCCTTTAAACCCCTCCAACCACACGAGGTCTCAAATTGCTAACTGAAAGCAAGGAAAACGCACATGCACTGCAACCCCTGCCACCCACTGCACCAAAGTGCACAAAGCAGTTTTAATCCAGCAACAAGGTAAAAGAAATCTAGTTTAGCAGAATGCGTTGTTGGGCAAGTTGGTTCATTGTATTTGGAAAGATTGGATGCGCTTTGTAGACGATCACAAGGAAGAAGACAGGACAGGCGCCTGTCTGCGCCATCCTGCGCCTGTCCTGTCTTCTTCCTTGTGATTGTCTACAAAGCGCATCCAATCTTTCCAAATGTAAAAGAAGCGATGTTATACTGGCAGTTGTTCAGTTTCTATGATGTGCAGATGCTCAAAATTGTGCAGCCCTTCCAAAATTTGTGTGTTAGTCTTAAAGGGCCCCTCACCAGGCCTCATAGTAAATTTTGGTCATATGCTAAAAGTTGTTACGTGTCCTCTAGGGAGCGTTCTGCCAGAAAAAAATTTTCACATCGGCTTATTAATAGCCGAGATAGAAATATTTCAGTGCCGCGAGCCCATGATTTTAGGAAGCGAGCTCCACTGCATAGCGAGACACTCTCTCCGTCGCGCCGCAAGTGGAATTCCTTCCTTGCGTTCTCCCATACCGGACCTCGAGAATTGCGTGATGCATACGTGACGGGCCATGCCTTTATTTTTTTTGCCTCCTTGCTTCTTTTTTCTTTTTCAGCACTGTGCACGGCCTCTTCCGATTGTCTGGTTTCACGCGGCGTATGATTTTGCGCGCTGTGCACGAGGACACATGACTAGCAGTATAATTAAGTGCTACACGAATGCTAAGGCAAAACTAGCGGATCGCAGAGCATGATCACGCGTTGGAACACGGTAGAAAATGGCATAGTTTCGGTACATGCGCACGTGACTGCATGACCGTACGAACAAGCAGATGAAGCGGAAGTACATCTCTCTTGCTTCGGTGCAGAGTAAAACAAAAAACATGCAGACATTCCATTTGTGTGTTTTATTAGTTCTCTAAACTTCAATTCGTCAATTCAAGCAACAGATTACACAAATAACAGATGGTGCCTTGAATAATTCTTGAAGTCATGTGTCACCACCACACTGCGGACCTGAGTACGTAGGCGCAGGGATACGAGTATGTCCCCGTCCGGCTTGGAGCGTAGCGGCCGTGAGGAGAAGGGAAAATGGCGTTCAACTTGAAATTTCAGACCTTTCCACGGCACGTGGCAATGTAATTCTTTGCAAACACGATCGTTGGCGCGCATTGTATGCTCTGCGTTTGTCAGCTCAAAATGGCCAGACCTGGTGAGGGGCTCTTTAAGAATCAATGCAATAACTCTCACCCAACTTGCAGCTTTATCATTGGATAGATGTTCTCAACACACTGCAAGCTTCACATCACATGGCGGTTAACAAAGATTTGTTCGCAGAAAGCATTAAAAAAATAAATTTGGCAGATTTCCCGCACATGTGAAAATTGGCGTTAAGTAAAAATCCCTTAGATATTAGGCTATTCACCCAAATGTTAAAGCAATTTATGGTACTATCTGTGGAGAGCCAACTAATGGTATCCTAGCATCGCACACAGGTAAGACAGTGGAAAGCCTAATGGGTAGTGTGGCAGTTAGCCATGGGCTTGCGTCTACTTGCCGAGAATACTGCCAGCACCCATGAAGCAAGGGGGAAGAAGCAACTTCGCTTTAAAGATCCAACACAATGGCACTGCTCATTAAAACAGAAAGTCCATGGCAGCAAAAGGTGTGTTTCTTGACTTTTCCCCTAATCCATTTCATAATATAGACTTGGGATAAGGCAAACATTCCTCGTAGTCTCACAACACTTAAATCAAGAAAGCTGAAGACTCAGGCACACACTCACCGGGAGATGAGTATCCAGGAGCGTTCATCATCGGGGTGCTCACGGTAAAGACGCAGGTTCAGTTGTGGGTCGCGGTGCAGCCAGTAGAGGTGACCGCGTACGTCGCGCCCGATGGGCTGCAGCCGCAATACGTCCGCTTCCTGCTTGTTGAGCTCCGCCTTGAACTTGCTGTTGGCATCAAACTGCAACTCGAGCAATCGCTTGAGCACGGCCAGTTTCACCGACAGCTTGGCCTTGCGGTAGCCAAAGCGCTCCAACTCCCAGCCATCGACATTGGACCCCTGGTGGCAGAACTGGAAGGACGAGGCCGCAGCAGAGATCAGTGCCCAACTATGGGCAGCACTGCCGGAACAGTCCGTTGGTGTGTTCAATTAGATTTCAGAAAGCAAAACTTGACGTCTATGAAGACGGTGCCTTCTCTGTGTGCCAAAAGGCACAACATCGCTTCACACTGCTAATTCCATAATGCCCAGTTTCTGATGCCAAGGTAAACCGAAACGTTAAGCGAGTGATTTTCAGAGACCCATGGGAGTAGAAGCCCACTTAATTCTCTCACATTTTATCTTAGGCTATTGACGTTGCTTAGTCAACTCATAAACGATTGGCTACAGATCTATGCAGCTTGACAACTCACATTGCTTAGCAGAAGATGCATTACCCTAGGATGGGAACTTCTTAACGAAACATAACTCCACCTTAAGGTTCAATGCCTGTCACGTCAGTGGGCCTTAAATACTACCACAAGCCTGGTCAAATGCACTTCCTGCAGTATCACCTGTCAGTGTCGTGTGCTTGCTAGACAGCAAAGTAGCCTACATCATTGCTAATTTTGACACCGTCTCTTCATATATGTGTTATTTACAGTTCGGTTTGTCCGGATTAAAACAGGCCTTAAGAGAGCAACTGTCTGGCAAAGATAGCAAGAGAGCTGTGTATGTCTACATTTGAAACATATTTAATGCATCGTCACCAAGAAGCAAAAACATTATTAAATGGACCTAAAGGGAAACACTACATTACTTGAGACAGGTAAAACATCTTCTAAAAACTCGACTAGCCTTTTTTTTTTTTTGATGAGACAAAAGTTATTATTAATGAGGATTATGATACCTGAACTTTCTGCTTTCAATTTCGGCTCAAACCACAGTGAAAATGAAGTAAGTGATTTAGAATTTTTTCATATCTGGGTCTTTCCTTTTGGGGGAAAAAAAAAAAGAAGTCTACGAAGAGCTGCCTGATTCAATTTCTGTCAACTTTGGCTGCAATATGATCTCTTTTCAGTGTAAACAGTAACTTGGTACTGAGCCAGACGCTGTCAAATCACCAACCTTTCCCATCACAGTAAACTATGCTACTTTTCCAGATAACTTCTGTATATGTTTCCTGTAGAAAAAAATTCACTGACCTTCAACTGCAGCTGTAAAGACATGACAGGCAACATCCATCAATCTGTAAACTACAGGGAGCGCTACTTTTCATTTTTTCCCTTTCTCCATTCTGCTCTCCCAACCTCACTGATGTCTCTACTGAATAAACCACGAGTTCTTCACAAGAATCACAATTTACACATACTTTCTCTGTTCTGAATCTCAAGCATTTTGCATCAAAGCTGAAAAATGTGAAGAGTGTTCATGCACAGGGGAAAGAAAGCATCTACAAGAGCTCGGGATAGCAGGAGTCAAAATATCTTGATTGCAACAGCAGCATGCCAGACACCCTCTGCTTTCTTTAGTAATTTATGTAACGCGAGGAAAAAGTCAACAACAAAAGAGCTTGTGCTGGTTGGAACTTGTACATAAGAACTAAAATGAAAGTGCTGTGTTTCTATCAAAACACTGTAACAACAAATAACACTTCCCATGGTCGCCAAAACTGTCTGCGTGCACTTGACAAATTCTCTCAAGGTCTGCCAGTCCAGTTTCAGCTGCTCAGCCCTGTCGGGCAATACCAGTGACAATGCCAAGGGGGGGAGGGGGGGGAGTTAGCCAGAACACTTTTGTTGCACAAAGCGTCTTCACTAGATCAGAAGTATATTATAATTGAACTTTCCCTCAAAACTGCCTAAAAGAAATTGAACGAGGTGCAGGAGAGATGCTTTATTACTAAAACTGATGTGCACGGCACTTAATGGCAGAAAATGCTGAGTTAAGTTTACGTAGCGTAACCCAGATAATCACACTCTTGAAGTTCGCCAAGCTGTTGAGGAGGTGAGAGATGAAGCCCCTAACAATTGGGGGGTGCAGCTGGAGGTTTGCTAGCTTTTTGGTCATCCCCACCAATAGAGGCCTCCTTTTTCGGAAGTTGTTGCACCTCTCCAGGAATTACAGCAATGATTACGCACCTTACGCTGGTGAATGCCCACGCAGCATTCTCCCCAGCACCAACTCGTCGAGATGCTGCTTCATGGTTCCTTTCGTTCATTGTAACTGAACTAAGCTGGCTAACTGGTTGTTATAAGTGAGCGGACATATAAACTATCTTTGCTGTGCCCGACATTCATTATTAATTTAATTCATTATTTCATTCATTATTTTCCCTTCATTAATAAGCAAACACGATGATATCAGTGAAGAAAAAATGTGAAGATGTGATTGGGTATATGCGAAAGAAATGCAAGCGTGATGTCTCTCACGAGACATTAAAGGGTCTCCTGTTGAGTTTGATGGCCCGTTGGCAGCTCACCAATACTGTATGTGGCACATGGACAACCCTAAATTGCAAATGTGCTTTGCACTGAATAGGCAACCTTGCAGTCTGTGTGATCCACGAGAGTGGTGTATTGACACTGAAAGTTCCTTGAATGTTGTTGCTTGGCTGTGTGTCAGCCAGGCCAGCCAAGGCGTTGGCCACAATGCACATGCGAGTCCAGAATGTGCCGCTTCGAGTCGTTCTTGCTGAGTATTGGACATTTTTGCTACCAGAATACATACTTACAAGTGCAAGTGAGCAAATATTCGCTTTGCTGTAACTGATACTTGTTTTGTATCTTGTACTTTTTCTTATAGCCCAAGTATACTCACTGAGAAAAAACATGGGCAACCGAACATCATGATACCTTTGACATATCCAACAATTTGTTATATTCAAGTCCGTTATGTTGAGGTTCAACTGTATACGTAGTGGACCAGTTCCTTTACTAGTCCCCAAGTTTGATTTTACTCTACAGCGATTCCCTTCACTCTGCTCCCCCACCCACGGCTATGCGCTAGTCTTATGTTACACCTTCTGCCTAGAAAAGTGTTAGCGCCACCAATGCAACGCACTAACTGGCTTCTGCCTGTGAAGGATCCCGAATCGGGGGGAAATAAAAACCCGCGTCATTATACGATGGCATCACAGTAAGGGCACAACACAAATTCAGCAAGAAAAGGAAAACCTTCAGTGTTCTCTCCATACAAGTAATTCAGTCCCTCTCAATAAACACTGAATGTGCTCAAAATGAGCCAGGCTGCTTTGTTTTAGTGTTCTGGTGTGAACAGTACTAGCATCACATGCAACACCAACTGTAGCACGCTCTGTAGCACCAACTGTGCACGCAGGTGCTCCGCTGTGCATGCTAGCACCCACCAACATTTTAAACATTAAAAACATGAGACCTGCCACAAAGAACAGGTCCTTCACAGAACAGGTCTGTTCTCTCAGGTACGTTTCTAGGGCGTAAAGTCAGCTTATACACAGTGACAACTTTGTATGGCAGCACAGCTAAAGCTATGGAGCTGAAGCACATATATTTTTTACTGTGCGTTTGCATGTAGTCCGCTAATGTAAGCAACTAGAAGCTAATTACTTTATATATTAGAACTACCATTTCTGTACGCAGGATTACGTCAAATCACATAGTATTTGTGCACGTTCGTGCTTCCAGTGTGCAATGTGGTATGTTTTGACTGGGAGTGCAAGTGGTGAGCTGTGGCTGCTAGTTGCAGAAAACATAACTCCGCTTGTTTGGTTGTATATATAGGTTCCGAACTCACCCCCCCCCCCCCAGCACCTTCCATGTAATAAATACACCACATTTATCTGTAGTATAATACATAATACTTAAAGCTGTAATGAATTACATGATGCATAGCTACACCTTTCTTTCATCTGTGACGCACTATTTCTTTTGTTTGGTTGTGAATGCTAGCAGTGAGAGCTCTCTGGTGTTCATAGCACTGCCTGCTATGTATGAAACGGAATAAAAGTTTGTGTGGGTGAGGCCTTGTCATGATTTGCTTGTGAGGCCTTGTTACAATTCTCATTACTGACGAGCGCCACTAACTGGCTCGAACAGCAGCGCCCATTCACATGCAACAAGGGCCTGCACACCAACAGCTTATTGTATGACTATGCTCATTGGTGCTGTCTGCCCACACTATCTTCATTCTGCTGACAGACGTGTGAGTGACTGTTGCATTAACAATGCAAAATGCTTTATAACTAGATAGAAGATGTCAGTGGAATGAGCTCTACAAACGGCTATAATTGCAGACTCATTTTTAATTCCATAGCTACCATGCAACAGCAACGAACCAATTTCTCAACCCTGCAATCCAATGAGACACTTACGCAGAAGTTGCAGAAGTTTCACCTCCCTGACCACACCCTGCCAAACAATCTATGGGCAAACTGAAGATGGCGCTTCTGTCGATGACTGAAGGACAGCGCATCAATGCTACAAATCACAACAGTAGTTTCTTCCCTCCAGCTGCTTTAGAAAATCAGGCCATGCCTCCTTGAGGATTGTCTCCATAAAAATGAGATAGAAATAAGCCCAATAAGTTGGAACCTCGCATCACAATGGCACCCATTCTGTTTTCACTACGTCCTGTATCGGTCCAGCTAGCTACAACACTTTCACACACTGAGTCTGTGTTGACATTTGTGTCTTGTAGCAAGGTTTCTCATAATAAACGGTTAATTTAGTCATGTGAGTAACCATAGCACCAGTACTGGGGGTGCTGGCAAGAGAGAGAGAGAAGGGGAGGAAAGACAGGGAGGTTAGCTAGTGTAAGTACTGGCTGGCTACCCTGTGCTGAAGGAAGGGGTAAAGGCGCTGGCAAGCATCGGCCAGGGAACAAACGCAGGCGTTCATTGTGAATTCTCGTTCTTTAAATAGCAGTGTATGGCCAAAACGATCGTGCCACCCTTTGCCAATAACCTACGAGGGCAAGGTTAGGGTGCTGGAGCACAGCTACTTGAGTGACTTCGCTCCACCACTTTGTCTGATCAGCGCTCTCTCGCCGCCACTGCTAGAAGGCACGGGGGCTTAATGGTTTCACCCATGCAGCATCACAGGAGAGATCATGGGGCATCTGCTGATTACAGGCTTGAACAGAATGAACAAGACAGTACCTGCCATCGTGTACTACTATAGCATTTTCTGGCCAAGAAGGTGGAACTACAGAGAATGACTGCAAATATGAAAAGTATGAATGCATTTATGATAAATAATGCACAAAGAAATAAGAACACAATGTGAGGAAGACTGTCCTGACTGAAAAGAGATTTGTTTAAGATGTTTGTAAATGTGGGGTGAATTTTGGTGAGGTCTGCTCTGTCTTTATCACCTTTTAGTATGTTGATGGCCGTGCAAGACGTTGGCACGTACCTTGTATAGTCTCCCTTGTTATTGCAGGGGGATGTGTGACGATGCATTCTTTCTCGCTTTAATGCTGCTGGTTGCCCCGGAACAAATGCTGCTTCTGCCACAAGAGTGTTATGTCCTTGACTTCCTTGCTTTGTGTCCCTGTCTTTAAAGCGAGCTTTCCTGACAAACCCTTCCAGACTTTCCTGATCGTGGCTGTATTGTCAAACAAGTGCGTGCCTCACGTCACATATCATGTGACGTGAGACCACGTTTGCGCGAGAGTGCGCGAGAGCCTGTGCTCAGGTGCCAGCTTCCTTTAGGCCAAGAACATAGAAATGAAAAACGAAAAATAGTGGTCAACTTTACCCCTGTCTTCCGCATCGTGTTTCTCTCACCATACATCTGTCCTCACCATCCTTCCCTTGACAAACATCACATTCATCCTCGTGACATCCCTGTGAAATCCCTCCGTGCACATTTGCATGAACAGCTGTTTGTATCTATGCTTAGACTGTGAACGGTTTAGCACTTAAACGTAAACGCTGTGTCACACTGAAATTGTGACTGGTATGGTGCATAAACATAAGCATTGTGTGAGATTACACATTGCATAAATGACAATAAAGCACCACTTTAAAGAGATTTTGTTGTGTTTGTTAGACCTGCAAGATTATTTTTGTGCACCTCTTATAATGAAACTACGGATGCTGAGCTTCGGCACACGCAGTCCAAGTTGTACGATGGAGTGCGACACAGCTTTAAGTTTCTCTGACCTTACACAGCTTGTTCGACCTGAAGAAGACAGCCACAGTTAAATCAGCATATGCTATGCGCGCCATCTGCTTTGTCGCAAGTCTCCAGGGCAAGCTGAGTAGTGGGATAGCACATGACAAATGGCTGCAGAAAGGATGCAAGTACCATTTTGCTTGTGAGCAATGCATAAACCATGCGGCAATCCCACATATCTGCCAAAGCTAAGCACATTCAAACGATGGAATAGCATAAAACAACCATGCCCACTAGCGAATATTGCACATCCTTGAAATTCTATGCTAAAGCATAACAAATTTCTTTTTTTCCATTTGTTGCATTATGAAAATAAGAAGAAAATGCAAAAAAAAAAATTTCCAGCAATGATCGGTCGGTTGCGTAAATTTCCCTTCATAGTACGAAAATGTTGCCAGCGAGTATGGGAGTTTAAACAGCAAAAGCAAAAGACGTATTTTCATAGTTTCCCAATTCAAACAATGTGAAACAAGCAGGGCCGACCTTGATGAGTGCTTTCTCCCAACGGTCTCGCTGCACTCTCCGGTTTGCTTTCCTCAGGAGGTGAACATGCAGGTCTATCAGGGTCTGGTCCACTGCGTACCGCATGGCAAAAAAATACCATCAAAGCTCGTAGCGATTCTGGTGGATAAATTTTTATGGGTTTTTAAAAAACCCTGTTATGCCCAAACACAATTCCACATCAATGAACATTAGAACACCTTGTTCACCTTTATCTCTGCACATGAAGAGTATGTTTGTACAAATAAAAAAAAACTACGAAACGTTATTAGAGTTGGAACTTTACTAGTACAGTAATTAATTACTTATTCGTAATTAGTCTTTAGGTTAGGATTCCCCCCAACTGAAAGCCCGCTCCAGCATATAAAAAATGCTACAATAGGCTACGTGTTAAGTTTTCCACACTTGAATCACAATTTTGGAGCACCAAACTCAGCGTCACACAAATGTTACACATTGGACATCACAGGGTTAAGGTCTTTTGAGGTGCGACACAGCATTTTCGAGAATCAAAGCAACATTACTAGCACACCTTCAACATAGGACTGTCTTCAACGAGCAAACCTTTTTATTGCAAACATGGGAAAATATATATATAAAAAAAAGGCTTAGCAAGCAAACCACTGCAAAGCTGTTAACTGGATTGGACTGGCTCAATTTTCGCACAACTACTTTGCCCTTAGAAGAGGACTAAAAGGGGACAGAGGACGAAATTGATGGCTCCCTGTAATGTTCTTCAAAAAGCTCTTTGCATGCATTGCAGTTTAAAGGGTCACTAAAGCGGAAAGCTCAGATGTACTCGTAAATTTAACAATGTATCAGGAAAGCCAGCCCCTCCTGCCATGAGGTGACGCTTTACCACAGCATCATGGATTTTGACACTGTTTGTTCAGGCCTAGTTAATCTTTTACCATTAAAGATGGACTACCTCATATTCCAAAAGAGGCAATGACTCAATTAGGCAAGTTTCGAAAACACTGAACCACAATGAACACTTGTGTTTGGGTGACAATATACCAAACATGAGAAAACACTTTGAAATCTGTGACGTCACAGTGACATACAGGCACCAGGTTCCAGTATGAAATTCTGAAAAATGAAAGTTTCACCTTCATTTTTATTACTGTTCAACCTCTTACTGTAAAATTGACGAAAAAATTGCTTTTAACGAATACTTTATCAGTCAAAACTGATTTGGTATTTCTTGTGTGTGCTGCTTTAATGGTGGTGGAAAAAAATATACTCACACATAAAAAGGTGATTCCCAATCACGGAAAGAATAGCTGACAAGACAGATTATGTCAACCCTTGTAATATTGACACGTGTACTTGTTTATCTTTATCTGGCAACCACGTTTCACCGGCTAACAAATGTTATCGCGCAGCGCAGGACGCGCTTGCATGTATCGGGAGTCTCTGGAATGTTATTGATGGTTCCATCTGCTGTCTGTCACTGAACCTTGTGTTCTTCAAAAAGCATGTATGCGCGACGCGAATAGTGTAGGACTTTATGGAAGACAGATGGGTCCCAGCAGTTACTCTGGAACATTCGATGACTGATGTATAAAAGCCTCCACGCTTGACCCGCTGATCAGATTTTGACGATCGCAGACTGTGTTCGCCACTGTCGCTGTTCTTTAAGTGTAGCCTGTTTTTGTGGGCACAGGTTTGCCCAATAAAAACTAGTTTCGTCTTTCACAGTATTGCTACTGTGGTCTTTATACATCACTACCACGTGACAATATTAACATTGTAGTAGAGGGGAGAGTCAGATGTAAGAAAACAATAATAATAATAATAAATGCTTTTAAGCTTGGCTGGAAGGAAACTCCATGATCTTTTTAAGCATCTCACGAAAATTGAAGGTTTTTCAAGGTTCTGAGCACGATGATTTGACAACCAAAGGTTTGCCAGGGTTTCACAAACTATAAACTCTCGCAATGCTGATATTCGAGTTTCCTTATTCTTCCATGAACACTGAAAGTTGGCTGACTAATGACTGGTACATTTCACATCAATTGCAGCACAAAATTAGGCTCTTTTTCTTTACTCACTTATCTATGTGTTATCAGCACTGGCATTGCCGGAAAAGGCGTACACGAGAAAAAAAAAAGAAAACGAACTGAGGCCATGTCATAGACTCAGACGTCACATACAAAGCATGAAAAAAGAATTAATAAGGAGCATTACACACAGCTGCAGCAAAGCATTTAAACCTGAAATAATCTTCGGCATTAAACGAGCAGATGATGTCACGGCTAACGGCACATTAAATTGCTTTGAATCACAAGGTATTCTTTCAAAACCACCTTCATGTTAATTTCCCAAAGAAAGGTTGATTATATTACCAGCAAAAAGGAACCCTTCCTATTGCAATATCATGCACACACCGCACCGTCTGCATGTAAGCGTGAAGTCAACTGTTTCAATGCATTTTTCTTAATTAGTTTTTTTTTTTTCAAAGAAAGTTCTCAACAGAGGCTGCGTTGATTCTGTAACGTCATTTGTAGGTAAACACATAACTGCTTCCGAGCACATATCTGCAGCGATCGCCAAAATCCGTGACTCCATGGGGAGGTCGCACGAGAACTTGAGTAGTTTTGGAAACAGTTCTTCTTTAAAGTTTTCATTTTTTTTTTCTGGCTCACCACACCAATGCTTTTGGCAAGAGTGACAACCTTTTCGCTATATTTTAGAAGTTTAATTTAGCAATCAAGCTTACTATTCTGCTCTAGTGTCTCCGTACCAGCATGCATATATAATGAGAAAAGGTGCTTTATAATACATGCAGAGGTGATAATACCATGACATAAAAAAAAAAGAATGCTACATTTATTGAAAAAATACAGGGGCTGGTAGCCATACAAAGATAAAAGATTTTTCTAGTGTTGTTCACGGCTTATGATGTAATTTTACTTTAACATATGTCGCCTCGGCATTGACGAAGGATCCTTTCGCAGCGCATGGAAAAAAATTAAGCAAATAAACTGAAACAAATTATGAAGTTCAGTAAAAACACTTTTGCCACATTCGGTACAAAATCACAAATAACCAATTAAGTTGAAATACAGCTGTACAAGAGTGCCAAAAGACAAATTAAGAAATATAGAAGCTATGAGCTTGACTGATGTGCACAAAACGTTGATTAACAAGCCCTTGTCCTGTAATGGACATAAAAATAGGCTGCTGCTGCTGATGATGACGATAAAGTCCCAAAATAATATTCCTTAGGGCACACAACAACAGCAACATTCTTCATAAGAAGAAAAAATCTGGATTTAACTTTCCTAAGATCATAGGCTACCGGAAAGGCCGAAGGCAATGTAGAGCTTTAGATTTAGCATTAATTTAGCTGTATTTACCATGGAGTATACAAACGCCCAGTGTGACGCCTTGAAACGAGAAGCGGAACTAATCTGCAGCCCGATCACACGCATCAGCACGCACCACATGACACGCGCTTTCGGATGCGGCGCGCGCAATGCGGTGGAGCCGACAGCCGCGCGTTCCAGTGTCGGCCCGCCCACGGCGTTTCCACACCACAGCGGCCGCGTACACTCGCTTTCTTTTTTTTTCCTGACGATCTACAAGCCGTGGTCAGTCTATGCAGAGAGCACCCTTGTAAAAGAAGAGGCGGAAATCGCTGAACACACACGACACGCAAGGCAACCAGCGCACGAGACGACGGTGTCGAAGCGCCGGCGGCGGTGCAGACGACAAAAACTGCTGGCGTGCGCAGAAGGCGGCTCTAACGCCGGCGCTAGCAATATCGTTACTCAACGCGTCTCTAGAGGCGCCCAAGTCCTTCGGCAGAGCGCAGTCCCGGCACTAGCCGTTAGCGGCGATCACGTCGATGTGATAAACGTTACGTACTACTCTCAAAGCCGCCTTTTTCCCCCTTTCGCTGGCGGCAGCGCCCGCGCGTCGGACTCTTGCGCTCTTGCCAGCGGGAGGCGCTTCCGCTTATTTTTCTTTTCGCCGTTTGCTGTCCCAGTGCGTTCCGGTCAGCTTCGAACAAACAGGTCTCCCCGATCGGCCGTTTCGAAGCGCGCCGGGCACGCACACTTTACTACCGCTGCGGCGAAAACGACAGGTTGCTACAATCACAAACGGGAAATTTCCGACGATGAACACGTGAACCCAGGCCCCCAACCACGCTGTCAGCGCAAACTGCGCGGCTGCTAACGGCGGCGGGCGCCGATGGTCGGCGAGCCGTACTACTCCGTCGGCTTTACGGTGCACCCGTCATCGCTAACCTGCAAAAGTCGGCAGCTGCTGGGTGACCTACGCGCGTCGGGCTGTCCACCGGCATTTGAACCGAGGCGCAGAAAGCGATTTTTCCGCTTGCTGCTGCAAAATGCCCAGCTCCGTAGCGCCGCGCGACCAACGCGATCGCGACGGCCAAGTCGGCGTCGAGCCATGGAGGTCGGACTCGCGATCGTTGCTACACGGAAACATGACGCTCGGCAGCACTGTTTTTGGAGGCGCGCGTTCGTGGCTCAGGTGCCTGCGATCGTGCGATTTCGCGATTCGCGCACGCCTGTCGATGTTGCGTCGTTGAGGTACGAAACAATACGACGCTAACGGGCCACCAATTTTCAAGAGGGGAGAAGGGGGGGACGGCCGTCGGCGGCATTACGACAGTGCAGCAGATCACGTACCGTTTTTGGTATCCTCCAGCATAGACTGCAGCTCGGAGATGGAAATGTTTACGCCACATAATTCACCGAAATTCAATATAAACGAACAGATCACCGCAAAGTTTGGGTCGTCGTGACAGTTTTCTTCGGCGCAGGTCGCCATTTTAGAAACGCTCTTCGACAAAGGTTGTGTCCATCAATGTTGACAGCTTTCGGGCATAAATCTACTAATAAAACAGTCATTTTGTGCCTCACCAAGCTGCTGATTTTTATAAAATACTTCATTCAGTGCTGATATTGCAATACGTAAACAACGACCAAGTTATAATTATTCGTAGACATTCATACACATCGAATGACGAAGTTCACTCTTTAAAACTTGCTAGACGTTGTAATTCGTTCTATACTATTTTTTACTTTGACAAAATATTTGTTTATTACTTATATCGATTTACTGCTGGCTTATAACTTCTCTTGTGGTGCTGCATGTTAAACAGCAGAATAAAAAAAATTGTAGTCATGCAACACTGTAAGAAAGATTACTGAGTTTATAGTAGAAACACTCTTATTTTACTGTGTTACAAAGTTCTCGATATATTGCATCATAAAAAGATAACTGTAAACATTTATTTGACTTTTCAGCTGCAACTTACAAGCTAATTTATTATTTTATAAGAGGCGATAATTTTAAATGTCATGATTTGCTTCACAATTTTGCAGTGAACGGCTTTGTAAAACCAGCAGAAAGTTTCGTACTCTGCATAGTGCTGTCTGCATTTTCGCCACTGTGGTGGTTTAAACGCTACGGCACGTCGTCACCGTACTTCGGTTCAGTTGTTGAGTTTCCGTGGCGGTAATCGCGCGATATGGGTACGTTAGTGAAGCAAATATTAGAAGCCTTCTTCCCTGGAAGATGCTACGACGAAATAATCGTACGGCACAACTTCGGAAATGGTGAGTCGGCGACCAAAGCTGTAGCGTCCTTGTTTACCCATCTGGAACACAGTGACACCCTCGGGGTCGTCTGCTGTGTGTCGGATGATCGCCGCGTCCGTAGAGGAAATAACGAAGGCAAAAAGTCCTCGGGCGAAAAGTAACGAGGAAAAAAAAAAAAAACGCGTGCGCATGTTTAGATGCATATCGCCCCTGTTTTCGCTTCGCCTAAATTTGTCGAGTGACAGTGCGAGTCCAGACTTACGTTTATTTAATGCGAGATGAAACGCGCAAGGCGACACTTTAAATGGTCGTTTTCTTGGGAACTGAAATTACGGGGCGTTTATTTGCGAATGAACGTGCACTTGCTTCAGACATGTGCTTTACCGAACTTTTGCTTCTTAAGTACTTTGTTCGGTGGGGCAAACTTAAAACTTGTATCGTACTGCCTACGGGCAACGTCCGTCCACTTACAAAGCTGCCTCGTCGGCGGTCATGTGTTATCGCGCGATAGTGCGTCCTCGTGAAAGTTTTAAAACTTGCATTGTTCGGTCTTCCCGGTGGTTCCATTGTCGCCCCGAACCGCTTTGAAGGCACCTGCTTCCCTGTTGGCCCCATAATCACGTCTAAAAGCCCACGTACGATGTTTTGTGCCGAGTGCTGCTTAATTATCATCTCCGTTTTTTTTTTCCTTTTTTCTACCTTCTTCTTTTGCAGTGGGCTGTCTCAAGTTGGCGCTGAGCAAATGTCTAGGCTACGGCATCATAGTCGGATCCACGCTGGGTGAGCTGAAAGGGCGCGCCGCATGCGGCTGCTCACCGATCCACACGTACCAGCGCAAAACATCTGGTGGCAGTTTTCTGCCAACAGATGTGAACAGATGTGTTTTCTGCCAGAAGCGAGTGAAATGTCGGCAGCGATGTGTGACACACCGATTTCAGGGACTCCGTGCCTCCCCTCCTCTATTCTTTTTTTTTTAGTAATTCTTTTATGCTGGTACCTACTTGCAGGTGCCTCCACGTAACAGCGGTCATTTGAATTATTATGCTTAATAAAACTGCACCAGTACTTCATCGTTTATCGAGAAAAAAAGCTTGTTTTAAAGTTAAATGCCCGAATGGTGAAACAAGAAATGAAATTGATTTAATACTTTCTCTCGATACCAGCATAGTGCAGGACGTAGAGGTGTTAGGTAGGGTAAAATGCAGTGATCATAGGTTAGTGAGGGCCGGGATTCACCTCAATTTGAAAAGAGAGAGAGTAACATTGTCAAGAAGATATAGGCCAACCTAGATGCAGTAAGGGGAAAAGCAGACCAATTCAGGTTGGCGCTTGCAAAGAAATATGCAGCCTTAGAACAGAGAGATGAAGATGACATAGAGGCAATGAATGAAACAGTAACTAGGCTGGCTTCAGAAGCAGCAATTGAACAACAAAGGACCTAATAAAGAAACAACAAAGAATGAAAGTGTCCAACTCAAGAGATCAGATAGAATTTGCGGAACTTTCAAAACTAATGAACAAGGAGAAAATAATGGATATTCGAAATTATAATGGGAGGAAGACTGAGGAAGCAGTCAGAAATGGGCGCAGCCTGAAATCACTGAGAAGGAAACTTGGCATCGGACAAACCAAGATGTGTGCACTGAAAGATAAGCAGGGTAATATCATCAGCAATCTCAAAGATATAGTAAAAGCAGCGGAAGAATTCTATTCTGACCTGTACAGTTCCCAGAGGAGTCAGGATACCTCAATTCGAGGTAATAATAAGCAGTATACAGAGGCTCCTTCTATAACTAGCGATGAAGTTAGAGGGGCCTTGCAAGATATGAGACTGGGAAAAAGCAGCAGGAGAAGATGGACTACCAGTCGATTTAATCAAAGATGGATGAGACATAATGCTTGAAAAACAAGCGGCCCTTTATACGAACTGTCTACGACTTCAACGGTCCCAGAGAACTGGAAGAATGTCAACGTTATGCTAATCCACAAAAAGGGAGAAGTTGAATTGAAAAATTAAAAGCCCATTAGCTTACTTCCAGTGCTATATAAAATATTTACCAAGATAATTTCCAACAAAATGAGGGCGACACGTGACTTCAGTCAACCAAGGGAACAGGCTGACTTCAGGAAGGGATACTCTACAATGGATCACATCCATATGGTCAATCAGGTAATCAAGAAATCTGCAGAGTGCAATAAGCCTCTCTATATGGCTTTCATAGATTACGAAAAGGCATTTGATTCAGTAGAGGTACCAGCAGCCATAGAGGCATTACGTAATCATGGAGTACAGGTCACTTGAAAATTATTCAAGCTACTAAGAAGTATTCAAGCTATAAAACTGGGAAGGCTTAGGAGTAAGGATCAACTGCAAATATCTTGGCAACCTTTCATTTGCAGATGACATTGTCCTGTTCAGGAACACTGGGGCCAAGTTACAACAAATGATTGAGTACCTTAACACAGAGAGTATAAAACTGGGGTTAAAGAATAATATGCGGAAGACAAAGATAATGATCAATAGTTGGGCAAGGGAACAAGAGTTCAGGATCGCCAGTCAGCCTCTAGAGTCTGTGAAGGAGTACATTTACCTATGTCAATTACTCACAGGGGACCCTGATCATGAGAAGGAAATTTACAGAAGAATAAAAATCCGTTGGAGCACATTAGGCAGACATTGTCAGATCCTGACTGGAAGCTTAGCATTATTATTAAAAAGAAAGGTGTACAATGAATGTCTTCTACCAGTGCTGACGTTTGGGGCAGAAACTTGGAGAGTGACGAAGAAGCTCGAAAACAAGTTAAGGGCTGTGGAAAAAGCAATGGAAAGAAGAATTTTAGGCGTAACATTAAGAGACGGGAAGAGAGTGGTGTGGATCAGAGAGCAAACAGGGAGAACCGATATTCTAATTGACGTTAAGAGAAAGAAATGGAGCGGGTCAGGTCATGTAATGCATAGGTTAGATGACTGGTGGACCATTAGGGTTACAGAATGGGTGCCAAGAGAAGGGAAGCGCAGTCAAGGACGGCAGAAGACTAGGTGGGGTGATGAAATTAAGAAATTCGCAGGTGCTAGCTGGAATCGGTTGGTGCAGGACAGGTGTAATTGAAGATCGCAGGGAGAGGGCGTCGTCCTGCAGTGGACAGAAAATATGATGATGATGATGATGATGACGGCTCCCAATTTACTTTTTATGTTTTGCAGTTAGACTGTTTTTAATCCAAATTTAATACACAGCTTTAGCAGATTTAAATGTCTGCTACTAATCAGCAATGACACTAACGTTAATTAATTCTGTTAAACTTTTCATGAGATTTGGCAATTAGCTGCAAAGCATAAAACTAATCAGTGGTCCTGCTGTAGGGGTGCAAAAAATTATCTATGTAGTTTCACAGGAATACTGCGCCATGACCAGACATGCTGCTTATGCTCGGCGCTCCCAGGGAGCATGTTGGAAGCTTTATAGATCGGCATTGTTTATGTTTTGCTGTGCCCAAATTATCAGCACCCAGACAAAGAGAAAACTGTATTAGGTAAACTCAAATTTTTTGCTAACTGTATTTCAAACAAAAATGTGCAGTCTGCTTTCTGATCCACACCACTCTCTTCCTGTCTCTTAACATTACGCCTAACATTTTTCGTTCCGTCGCTCTTTCCATGGTCCTTAACTTGTTTTCGAGTTTCTTTGTCAGTCTCCAAGTTTCTGCCCTGTATGTCAGCACCGGTAGAAGACATTGATTGTACACCTTTCTTTTTAATGATAATGCTAATCTTCCAGTCAGTATCTGACAATGTCTGCCTAATGTGCTCCAACGGATTTTTATTCTTCTGTAAATTTCCTTCTCATGATCAGGGTCCCCTGTGAGTAATTGACATAGGTAAATGTACTCCTTCACAGACTCTAGAGGCTGACTGGCAATCCTGAACTCTTGTTCCCTTGCCCGGCTATTCCTGATTATCTTTGTCTTCTGCATATTAATCTTCAACCCCGCTCTTACACTTTCTCTGTTAAAGTCCTCAATCATTTGTTGTAACTTGTCTCCAGCGTTGCTGAACAGAACAATGTCATCTGCGAACCGAAGATTGCTAAGGTATTTGCTGCCGATCCTTACTTCTAAGCCTTCCCAGTTTAATAGCTCGAATACTTCTTTCAAGCAGGCAGTGAATATCATTGGAGAGATTGTGTATCCTTGTCTGAACCCTTTCTTTATAGGTATCTTCCTACTTGTGGTAGGTAGCTATTAAGGTAGCTGTGGAATCTCTGTAGATATTTTCCAAGATATTTGCGTAAGTGGCCTGTACTCCTTGATTACATAGTGCCTTTATGTGTGCTGGTATCTCTACTGAATCAAATGCCTTTTTGTAATCTATGATAGCCATGTAGAGAGGCTGATTATACCCTGCGGATTTCTCGATTACCTGATTGATAACATGGATGTGATCCATCGTAGAATATCCCTTCCTGAAGCCAGCCTGTTCTCTTGGTTGACTGAAGTCAAGTGTAGCCCTTATTCTATTGGAAATTATCTTGGTGCATATTTTATAGAATACTGAAAGTAACCTGATGGGCCTGTTATTTTTCAATTCTTTAACATCTCGCTTGTTGATTAGTATAGCGTTGGCATTATTCTAGTTCTCTGAAGCACTTGAAGTCACGAGACATTTCGTGTAAAGGGCCGAAAGCTTTTCAAGCATGATATCTCCTCCATCTTTGATTAAATTAACTGTTGTTCAATCTTCTCTTGCCGCTTTACCCCGATTTATGTCTCGCAACACCCTTCTAACTTCATTGCTAGTTATAGAAGGAGCTTCTGTATCCTGTTCATTACTACTTCGAATGGAGGTAGCTTGGCTGCTCTGGGTACTGTACAGGTCAGTACAGAATTCTTCCGCTGCTTTTACTATATCTTAGAAATTGCTAATGATATTACCCTACCTATCTCTCAGTGCATACATCTTGGTTTGTCCAATGCCAAACTTCCTTTTTACTGATTTCAAGCTGCTTCCATTTTTCATGGCTTCCTCAGTCTTTCTCACACTATAATTTTTGAATATCCCTTATTTCCACCGTGTTGATCAGTTTTGACGGTTCCACGAATTCTATCTGATCTCTTGAATTGGACACTTTCATACTTTGTCATCTCTTTGTTAGGTCCTTCATTACTTTGGAGAGCTTACCTATTGGTTGCTTTGGCGTCTTCCCTCCCACAATTGGTGCTTCTGAAGCCAGCCTTCATTCATTTCCTCTATGTCATCTTCAGCTCTCTGTTCTAAGGCTGCATATTTGTTTGCAAATACCAGCCTGAATTTGTCTGCTTGTACCCCTACTGCATCTAGGTTGGCCTGTTTCTTCTTGACCAATTTTACTCTTTTTCTCTTCAAATTGAGATGAATTCTAGCCCTCACTAACCTATGATCACTGCATTTTACCCTACCTAACACTTCTACATTCTGCACTAAGCTGGGATTGGCAAAAAGTATGAAATCCATTTCAGTTCTTGTTTCACCATTAGGGCTTTTCCAGGTCCACATTTTGTTCCAACACTTCCTGAAGAAGGTGTTCATTATTCGCAGCTCATTCCTTTCTGCAAATTCTACCAGCATCTCTCCTCTAGCATTTCTAGATTCGACGCCGTAGTGGCCAATTGCTTGTTCGCTAGCCTGCTTTTCCCCCACTTTTTCATTGAAGTCGCCCATTACTACAGTATACTGAACTTGCACTTTTCTCATTTCTAATTCCACATCTTCATAAAACTGATCTAATTCATCACCATCATGAATGGATGTTGGTGTGTAGGCTTATACTACCTCTAATCTATACCTCTTACTAAGTTTGATTATGTCTACTGCTACCTTCTTACTAATGCTCTAGAATTCGTGTTGCCCGCTATGTACTTATGGAGTAGGAATCCTACCCCATATTGCTTCTTATCTGGAAGGCCTCTACAACAGAAGACATGGCCATCAGTCAGCACTGTATAAGCCTGTTCAGTTCTTCTAATCCCACTAAGGCTGACGATATTCCAAAGAATGTCTGATAGTTCCTCAAAGAGTTCCGCTAAGAGCCTCACTCGACAGAGTTCGGGTGTTAAAGGTTGACAGGGTCAGTTTCCATTGGCGGCCTGTCTGGGTCCAGAAATTTTTAGCACCCTTTGCTGCGTTACAGGACTGACCGCCGCCTTGATCAGATGCTCCACAGCTGCTGGGGACAGGGCCATGGGTTAAATGTAGGAATCATGAGGGAGGTAGTGGCCAAACACTCCACCAGGGAGGCCAATTCCTGTTTTGGTGAGGGAGTGTCCTTGTTGAAGCATATTGGGCCTTCCTAGTCTAGTTGTACCTGGATTAGTATAGCCCCACTCGCCCTCTGCATCTTTTGCTGGTGTCAGGCACCACTCCGAGCCTGGAATTGTGAGCAATACCAGTTTTGAAATACTTGTCAGAGAACTTTGGTCATAGCTTTCAAAATGATGTGTAAACAGTGCTGGGCACACAGTCTGCTTTTATGTATTGAACAAACTTCTGTGGGAATTGAGATCAAGGCTGTTTTACACACATGGTCATATTGTGTTACCATTTACGCTTCGGTAGCCTCTTTTTCTGACTTTCATATTTTAACAGTAGTGGCACTTAACCAAAGTAATTGTTGAAAGATTGTGGGCATCACATTTAGAATTGTTGCGTAAAATTGTTGCTAACAACTTGCATTAGACATGTTACATTGACTTTTACACTTTTGTTTCAAGAGAAAATTTAAGCCCAGACAAGGGTGACACTACATTTATCTGCTTTTCATTGTTGTTTGTTTGTGGTGCACAAAACATGATGCTCTTTTAGATGGCACTTTTTGCTTTAACATTCCCATTTAATCCCTGATAAAGCTCTCCACTCCTCCTCTCTCCCACATTTTTACTTTTTGGTCTCTGATCAAATGGCAAGAAGTGTCTGTGAGAGTTGAGGACATTGTGAATTCATGCAGAAGGAGTTTTGCAATGTGCCATGTGTACCTTTTGCTGCATTTGCATTGCTAGCCACTTAACAAAATGTTCAAGGAACCTGTATTCTAGTGCAGGTGTGAACTAGGTTCGCTGATGCACTGATATTTTCTTTAATTTTTTATGGTTGACACAGCTGTTGTCCTTATTCGCAACACCAGTTAAAGTGAATTTTTGAGTCATTTGGTCATGAGTGATTTGGTGAACAAAAAGAGAGAGAGAGAGAGGAAGAAGATAAATGAAATACAGGGAGGTTAACTAGGACTGAACCCAGCTGGCTACCCTGCACTGGAGGAAGGAAAAATGGGAGGGAAAGATTAAGAGAAGAAGAGAAAGTTCGCTTTGGAGAATGCCGGTGTAGTAACAGTTCTCCGCGCTGTATCACAGACGGTCACTCAATCCGGATGACGCACAATCACTCAGTCTGATAGCCTTCAGAAATCGCAGCAGTGCGTTTGTGGCCTTTTGTAGCTTTGATAAGCAAGGTCATGGTCTCAAGATTTTGTTCAAGGCAAATTTTTTTTCTGTTGAATTGATTTAGAGCTGGGGTGCAGAGGTCATGGCATTCATATTCAAGGGATGGGCAGTAGCACAGGAGGTGTTCTACAGTGTCCTCAACACTGCAGGCATTGCACTCAGTGCTATTAGCCATTCCAATCAAAAATGTATATGCATTGGTGAATGCAACGCCCAGGCATAAATGGCACAGCATTGTTTCTTCACTTCGTGGAAGCCCAGGTAACAGCCGCAGTTTCATAGATCGGTTGAGAGAATGCAAACGATGGTGAGTGAAGTAAGGTGTGTGCCACTTCTCCAATGTCATACGATGTACTAGCTTGCTTATGTGTTGGGTTGTATCAGTCCTCGGTGAAGGTACAGAATCAAGGTTTGTTCCTTTGTGTGCTTTCCTAGCAGCTTTGACAGCGAGGTCATTGCTGGAGATACCACAATGACCTGGCAACCACTGAAACGTGATGTCGTGTCCTTTCGCGATCACATGATGGCGTGTTTCTCGTATCTCAGACACGAGTTGTTTCCAGCACCCACGACAAAGTGCTCAAAAAAGACATTGGTGGGCCGCCTTGAAATCGCAGAATATTGCCAGTTGGTCGGGGGTTAATTTAACTAACTGCGCCGTAGAGAGCAACAAGCTCCAAACCGGTTGACATTGTGATGTGAGAAATTCTGTATCGGATGCTTATTGGATCGTGATGGGATAACCACTGTGCCAGTGGAGCTAGTCTGAGTGGAAGAGCCTTCCCTATAGATGTAGACTTGGTCAAAGTAAAAATTATGCAAACAATCCAGAGTTGCTTGCTTCAAGGCCAAGGTAGACAGGTCGCTCTTCATTCTTATTCTTGGAACGAAAAGGTGCACTTGAGGTTGTCGTAAACACCACAAACCTGACTGTGAATGTGTCGAGGGTGTGAAGCCTAATGGTAGGGAGGCACGATTAGTGCTGACTACATAGGAGAGTGACGCCTGTGGTCATCGTTCTGGCAGGTGAGCAAGATAGCTTGATTGTATCTGTGAAATGTGGTGAATATGCGCTCTCTGTGTGTAGGTGCTAATGTAAGTCATGATCAGATGGTCTTGAGGCATTATAACTGTTCCTGCTGCTGAGGCACTCTGCAGAAGGCCGAGGCAAATGCATAGTGCGTGTGCTTGCATGCTCTGGAGTGCTTGAAGATTTGACTTGCAAGTTTTAGAAAGCACAGCAGAGCTATAGCATAGAAATCTCGCAAAAAGTAGTCGTTATAACTGTTGCGTGTATCCCACTGATGATCTCCATGTTATGCCCGTGATAAAATTGGAAGACGTGGACAATAGAGGGGAACTTCTTCACTTGACGAACAAGGTGTGACTTATGGCTAGGGCATGATTTTATGGCTGAAATGGAAAATTGCCATCTACCCGAATGTAGCCTGAATCTAGAAAGGAAACCCATATGGGTTTCTTAGACGGAGAGCTTTGCAGTGGTGGAAAAGTTTGTCTTGCTCCGGGTTCAAGATCAATTTCCTCAACTGCAAAGCTTTCTTTCTGAAAAAACTCATTCAGACTTCCTTCGTAGCTTCATGCTACATCCGGGTGGATGGCTTCTTTCCCTTTCATGTCATTTCCTCCACCTTGAGGGATTCCGCAAAACTGATTTGCCAGATTCCATAGGGGATTATTAAACAAACTTTCTTTGCGAAAACCCCTGCGCCTCTCTTGTGTCGCCGAATAGCTATAGCTCACACTCGATGATGATAAAGTGGTGCCTTTCCCTTTGAAATGGGTGGCCGTTACAATGACGGCCGTGCAAAAAAAAAAAAAAGAACTGCAAAGGTGTGTTTCAGGAAGAGTGGCCGGCTTCTTGCCTTCAACGCACACCCACATAGCCACGGACACTTCTCCCCCGGACTTCCATTGACGCTGTTGGCAACGCCGTCGCCGTGATGTTTCTTATAAAGTCTAAGGGCGATAACATCATTGCAGCGCGCCGTATGCTGTAAGCGCGAGTGAATGCGTGCGGGAGTGAGCCGACAGTGGCGGCTCAATCTCGCGCGTGCAAGGGAGTAAGGCGTGGAGGAAGCGCGCTGTCTTCCATCTTGCGCAAGGCACTGGGGGAAGGGGGGAGATAGGAAGGGGGCGTTCTACTCCGGCGGCTGCTGCGTATGGCGCGGTCGCGCGGGCTCTGTCATGAAAGTAGAGTGTATTAGAATAAGGCTGAGTGGCCGGGGCCACCTGGGCCGACTGATGTTTTGCAGTGACTCGTGCGACGATGAAAAATACCCTGGCGTAGCTGCGATCGTATTGGACTGGGCCGCATCAAGGTCGCACCGTTGGAAAATGCTGGTGATAAATACTACTCGGAAGGGCCATTCGCACTTATTCGCGCTCTGGTGTATGCGTTCCGACCGCCCGAACGGGGTTCATAATTCCATATGACACGTATTCATGCCTTAGGAATATATGCCTTTCTTTCTCTTCTTTATTTCATTTTCTTTAATGCCGCCGGTGATTGCGCGTGCCTTGCGGCCGCAGTGTCGGCTTTCATTCTACTATGTCGTTGTACGGTTCCTTTGGAGAGCAGATAATTACCTTGTTCTTCAAGTAGCATGTATCTCGCGTGTATTTTTGCGCATATAGTTTTCCATCAGTATATATATAGGTCTTGCGAAACGCAGATGGAAAGACATGTAAACTTTCTGCTTGCCGCTTCAAACAAATAAAACATATCTGCCCCATCCGGCGCCCTGTACTCGGATTTACGAGAAGTATTCATATATATATATATATATATATATATATATATATATATATATATATATATATATATATATATATATATATATATATATATATATATATATATATATATATATATAAGAAATCAGTGCCATTCCACACTGTAAAGGCGGATGACCAGCGAAGCTGTGTATGTGGACTCCTTTATGGCGAACTGTCCATTGCCGTACGTCAAACGCCGTATGCACACAAATGGAAGGCGAGGCGCGACTAGTGGCTCCTCCACGATGTTGAGCCTCGATCGAAAGATGATGGGCAGTGTGTCTACCAACCGGGAAAACGGAAAACCGGGAATTCTCAGGGATTTTGAGTAGTCTGGAAAAACTCAGGGAATTTGTGCCTCTATCAGGGAAAATTAGCTGTAATTTTCTTGAAAGTGTCGTAAGTCCCGGTAAAGCTGACTCGAGTAGCAGACAGGAATCGCAATGAATCGTCTTTGACGCTTTGTCGTCGGCTGGAGGGGTTTCCAGTGTACAGTCAACGACCGACTTTCCGGATGCTCGATAATTTGGACGGCTTCGCGGCACCACCACGTACTCAGAGTCAATGTATAATAACGCCTGAAATTTCGGACACAAGAACCCTTTGCCCTCCGATTTTCCGGACTTTTTGCCGTGTTCGCAGGTCCAAAACAGCATTAATCATAGCCGCCACCGCTGCCGTTTTGATTACTTCGCCGCCTCGAACCGGCGCTCTCGCACGCAGATCCGCTGGCAGCCGCAGCCACCACTGCGGCAACGCTACACCTAGCTGCTTCGACGTTCGCTATTAAGCTTCTTGCCCTTGGGTGTCGTGTTTTTCATTGAAAAAATTCGCTGCTGTCAGAAATGTCACTGACTGCGCCTTTGTGGTCCTCGCGATTGGCTTAGAAGCTTGGAAAGCACGGTGCGTTGCATAATGCCGGTTCCAGAAAGTCAGCTTCGCCTTTTTACAGAAATGCTACTTGGTGAAGCATACGCATAAGTATTGCAGTGAAGCATAACAAGAGTGGGAAGGGGCTATTGCCACGGGACACAGTATGTATTCTTTAATCATACACACGCGCATCCGGTATCTCCTGTTACAGTACGAGCACCTATAAGCCTAATGCGTGTACCGACAGGCCTTCAGAGCGTTTTCAAAAGTGCCTGTGGAGGTTTGAGCCCTTAAGGGCAGTAAATGACATGCATTTATTTTTTTCCAACTGGCTGATTTTTCGGACGTTTTCGGGGCCCCTAGGGAGTTCGAAAAATCGGACTTGGACTGTGCAACTGACCAAGAGGATGCTTCAAATGGTCCGTGGGGTGGAAGGAGGACAAGAACAGAAAGAACCTACGCATTGAGGAATTAACAAGAAAGGGAGCGTGCTGCCGTCGTTTTGAAGGAGCTTGAGCTTGAGCTCAGAAAATAAAGTGTTGGCTGATGCCGAGATGCAGGTGTCCCTCATTTAAACCAAAATAAACTCTTTCAAGCATTGAAACACAACACTTGTGCGCGGGCTGAGAGCATGTCAAGATAGTTGAGGTTGACTTACGAGCTGTTGAGAGAGAATCTCAATTGTTACAAAGATCGGGCCTCATGCCACTGAGCTTGCTATCAGTTGATAGAAATAGCGCATATTAGAAAATAGTGGCTTCTGTATGCATATCTTTTTTTATTCGTATTTGAGGATGTCCGACTCGATTTGCATTTTTTTTCGAAAATATTTTCACTGTGCATTTTACTAACCCCTCCTTTCTATTCTCTTCTTGAATAACATAAACACTACTCCTTAGTATTCAAACTGAATTAATTAGTTTTTTGTTTTTCTTGTGCTTACTAGAGAGCGAGAGTATCGGGCGACCTAATTTAAGCCCGTCTGGGCATAAAACATAGTTCTTCGTCACTCAGGAAATATTGCAAAGGTACTCAGGGAAAACCCGGAAAACAGGGAATTTGGAAATGTCCTCTTGGTAAACGCCCTGATGGGGCGCAGGGGGTATACGTACCTATGTATTGTTGCAAAACGCGGTGCGTCACCTTTTGCTAACAACTCCCGACACGTACAGGCACGGACGTCACCGCACTACGAGGGCACACACTGCTTCACCGCAGCCAAGGCGATCTCGCGTTGGTCGACGTCCCGCAGTGCAGTAATGGTTGTGAGGTCACTCGAAAACCAGAAGCGGCCACACACAACACGGGCCACAAAAAATTGGTTCTCCACAAGCTCCCTCTGAGACCTGGCCGTTGCTCCGGTGAAACGTTCCAAGTTTGCGGGATCGGGGCCACATGGACGGTTCGCATTTCTTTCCGCCTCGCGGTCCTGGCAGGCAGCACGCTTACGCGACCGCCACCACGGGAGAGCGGAAAGAAAGGAAGGGAGAAACGCCAGCGCTTGGAACGCCGACAAAGAGAGAGCGGTGCGAAGGTAGACATAACCGACTCAGGTCAAAGTGTGGTATCTGTTCCTATCAGCTTAATATGGGTTGTATTTGGACCTAAGATATTAAACTTATTTTTGCAAGTTGGAGTACTTAAAACCTTTTTCACCTCCATCGCGGGTCGGCCCGGTATTGCACTATTTTCGGGATCGGCCCATGTATGGGGAGAAATACTCGATCTTCTCGGCTCGGTAGACGACTCAAATTTTTCCAGAACCTAGCTATATGTAGCTCCGCTGTAAAAACTGCTACGCAACATTCCATTCTTGTTTCTATCTTCCTCGCATAAGAGAATTCGGAGTTATTAGCACGGGTTCTTCTATTGCGATCGGACCTCGGACGCCGAAAACGGTTTATGTAGCCATTATATATGATAATCTTTGGCCCGGAAACCGTGTGAAATTTTTTGTCCAGTCCATATTAAAGAAAGAAACAAAGCAACAGTGGATGTGGCGTTGTACAGCTTAAGCTCGAGCTAACAGGTTCAAATCAGGTCGCGGAATTAGATGGGAACGAAATGGAATAAGACGCGTGTACTTCTGTTCAGGTGCACGTTAAAGAACCCCAGGTGGTGAGAACTGAATGGAGGCGTATTCTGTAAGAGTCCATCTAGTGCAAACCGTCCATTTCAGCCGCTGCTGATTGGATGCAGCTGTATGAGCGACAAGTATACGGTCGGCCCTAGCCAATCAGGAACGGCCGAAATGGGCAGTCCACTAGGTGGACTCTTACAGAATACCTCCCCTGAATAGGGTGCCTCATAATCATAACGCCAGACGTAAAACGCCTGGATTTGTTTAGTTAAAGAAAGAGAGACGATAGCTGCGGCCTTCAGCTTTCTTATAGGGGTGTAAACAAAAGAAATTATTCTCGAACCCGATTTCCGAAAAAGACATGACACGTTTATCTTATATTTCATACCTAAATGTAATGCCGTTCCCAACTGTACTTTCTGATACGATCTCGACCGGCTGAGGTGGGTCTTCACCGCAAGAATCTGGAAACGACGACGAAGCCAGGCATCCGAAGGATGAAAAAAAGTAGGAAAGATTGTATTCACTTCATTTGTACGTGGTTGTGGCTCTCCTCCGAGTCTGGAGCGGTTCTGATCTACCACGGTGGCCAGGACGGCCTTGAATAACCCCTCTTTCCTTCGCTGAGGGAATCCACTGGCCAATCAAAACGCCGAATCGTTCACCACCTCCATCGCCCCCCACTGGTCGTCAGCGTGCTGCTCGGGTGCTGTCCTCTATGAGCTACTCGTGTACGTGGTGCACCTGTCCAACGTGTCACAGTAGGAGGAAGTCACCTGTCGTAGATGCTCTCCCCCGAGAAGGACCGCTTTCATCAATAATTGGCCATTTCTTGACTGCCAGGAGGGCGACGTTGCTGTCTTGAAGCGAAGTGAATGATGAGGCGTGAACATCAACCGTGACAGCTGCGTGTTGCTGGTGGGGCATTCTTCCTTCGCCAGGTGTGGTAGTCGATGGCTTCTTGGAAAACTTAGGTCGATCATAACAGTCCGCTCAACTAAACTGCTTCTGTATTATAAACGGCTGCTTCCAGTTATCCGGTGCACTATCATGATGACAATAATGAAGCAATTAAAGGAACGGTATGCCTCGCATACACGTAGAGATATTTGTCTATCTGCTGTGTTCGTTGAAGAAAAGTGTGGTACCACATTGAGCCCCCAGTTTTAATGTGTTGCAGACATGGTGAGACTCAAAAAAAATTTTCTTTCCTGAATCAAGTTAGCTAATTTACAGGCCGCCCCAAAACAGTGCGTTTATATTGAATGACAAATAAGAACTTGATGAGCAAAACTGATTAGCACTCGTGCGTTAATTTTCTCAGGAACTGGCGCGTCTCTGTGCAACAGCCACGACTCTCCAGCAGAGCAATCATTTGGAATAAAAGTCCTCACTTGCATCAGCCCCTCACTTTCTAGACTTCAAAAGTGCTGTTATGCGTTACATTCGAACGGAAACGGCTATTCTATAATTTTTAATCGTTCATTATAAAGTCGAATACGATCTGAATAGCAAATACCATTCGATTAGACTATGTTTCTACTTCATTTCGCCTGCTGGCACTTGAAGGAGATCGCCAGACAAGCCACGGAGATTACATTGGTAAAGACTTCCCGGTCTCCCCCCATTCAGTCTGAGTACATAGACAATATCTTTTCCCTATACGTATAACACTGTTCATATTAAAGTCCAATAATTGCCTTGATTCGTTTTCTCGGATAGTCGATTGGTTCACCTGGGGCTGGTGCAGCTTTGAAAAAATGCACGTGATTTTCAAAACACGCTTATTCCGGTCGGGAGTTTTCACTTTTTCGATCAGTGCATTTAGAATATTTGATAACTTTTCTCTTGCATGTATGTCGTGGATATAAATGTTTATGTACCCTTAGATTTACCTAGGAGTGGATTGGCCATCTGTATCTCTTCGCACCACGCAGTTAATAAACATGGTTTGTTTCACTATAATATTGTTTTCTTTGGTCATTGTCCCTAATCAATACTTCACCAAGACGCGTGCGTAAAATGACACGATATCAGTAAAAAATGTTTAAGTACCTTGTGTTGCAGACATTCACTACTGATCATGAATCACTTTGTTTAGTATGATAGGGGTAGTCATCATTTATTCATTGTCGTATCTATGAATCAGTTTCATTAAACTTCTCTTTTCGGGATGTGTAGCAGGCACGGTCGAAAAACTGGTCGTCAATAGTGGTTTGTCCAGCGCACTCGACTATTTAAATACAATAAATATATGGATATCAAATAAAAGGTAATTTAAATGGTGATTCATCTGTGATTATTAGGAACAGAGAAGTCTGAGTCACTAGTGATTACAAACCACTTGTTACTATGATTGCCTTTATTTTCGGCATCGTCGTTGGGTAGGATGAGAGTGTCATAAACAAGCCGTTACGTGAACAATATGACAAGTACCGAGAGTGACTAGTCCTAGTCAGTTTTCAAGTTTTGTGTTGTCGGGTATATACAGCCCTTCACTTCAAGGGTATCAAATGAAGAGTTATTGAAAACGAAAATCAAATTTCTACTGTGACAGCTAATGCCGTCATTCGTCCGCGTCGCTATAGTGTCGAGTATTGAAGCGACGATAAATTAAGGATTAGTTGAAAAATATAGCGGAAAACGCCTGGTAGCTATGGATTGCTGATAATATTGAGCTGCTCAATATTCTAGTATTTTTACACAGCATAGCTGTGTCATTCGAGGGCTAATTCATTTCATGTAAAGGGAAATGGTGCAAGGAGGCTGCAACGCGCTGGATGCTTGCCGTTGGCTGACGTGAGCAGAACGTCGCCTCGAGAACCGTGACTACGCGCGCGCGGTAGCCTCTCCAAGTTTTGGTTTCGCTCGCTTCGGTAGCCGAATTTTGTCGCGCTGCAGTTCTGCGAGCGATCGCATTTTTCCAGATCCAAAAAGATGAAATGGCTTCTACCTATGGCTTGTACTAGGATCTGTCTCCGATAGCCCATATCAACGAGCACGCTGAAATGAAAAGTTTAGAAGTTTTTGACCTATCATAATTTTGCTAAGTATAGTGGCTGATTACCTCGCATCACTTGTCACCCCGCGGTCGCCATGGCTGTGAAAGAACTGTCCCTTTGTTTCAAAGGAGATATTTTAAAGTATTACTAAATGTCTTCGTAGAAACACCCGGTATAGGCTCACTGCCAGACAGGCAAGGTAAAAACGCTAACAGCCCATGCACGGACATCTTCCTCGACAGGCTCCGTAACATGACCGTGGGGTAGCGGAAGCACCGTAGCGGCGCTTGTTAGAATGTGAATGACGTATCCAAATTATGCCTTGTCAAACGAGATGCGTGGACGGCATCAGTTTCTAACTTGGAAGGCGACTTGATAGCATCGACGTGGGCCATTTTTTAATTACAGAATGTTAAATATAAGTGTTATAATGCTGTATTGATAAAAAATTATAATCAATGATAATTAATTAGTGCTGTTAATTATAACACCACTAAGCCTTCTTAGGACCTTGCAGGGGCCGATGTAACATAAAAATATAGTTTCTGGGACAGTCTGATACGGTGATTTGGAGACCATAGAAGAACGAGACTTTGAGTAAAGAAGTGAACGTTCCGGTAGGGACGGTCTTATTGGGTCTTTTGCTTGCCGTATTGAGTATTTTGCAGTTTGCTGCTCTATAATACTGTTTTGGTCAGGATTAAAACTCTGCTATAAAGCAGCAGTAAAGTTACTAATAAGTACCGTAAATATTCATGTTATTAGAATTGCGTACCCTTTCGGCTTTGCTAACTAAAAGCTATTGAAATATCATTTTTAAACATGCTGCCTATTAAGTTATGCGTGTACATTGCGGCGCAGTTCAACAGATGGTTCAAACGGTCAAAATATTTCAAAATATTCAAAATTCATTGTTCAACACTCCTGGGTATGTCAATAAGTCAATAAATAAATGTATAAATAAATAGTTTGTTTATCAGAATACCTTGTTGCTTATCTTCATAGCAGAGCACTTTATTATGTGTGAACGTATTCCCCATTATTCCCGCCCCGCTCTTAACATTTGTAGCCACTATTGACTCAAATTATTCAGTTCCTAGTTATCGTAAGTGAATGGCCCATGTTGTGAAGACGGTGGTTTGTGCGGCCACGAATGTATCATGGATGGTGCCGTGCCAGGTGCCGGGAGAAAGAAAGGTCCCGAGCGACGTTTAAGAGAACAAGGTTTATATTCGAAGGTACATGATTGAGTTTTACAAACACGGCTCTAACTCTCGGAGCACACTACATGTCTTTGCACCCGCCGTGATTGCTCAGTGGCTATGGTGTTGGGCTGCTGAGCACGAGGTCGCGGGATCGAATTCCGGCCATGGCGGCCACATTTCGATGGGGGCTAAATGCGAAAACACCCGCGATAGTCGGAGGGCGACGTTATCTTGAAGTGAGCCGTAATTTCGGGGCGTTCTAAAAGCCGAAGATCTGGAAAATCACTGCTTGTCCGTAAGACTCAGGTGACGCTGATTTAGTCGCCATGAGTGACAGGCAGACCAAACTGGCCTTCTGGCAGGCTGGCCGAACTTGCCAGCTCCGTACACACATGGCCCTCCGTTTCTTGGGCTTTTTCTGGCCGGCTAGTCGAACTTGCCGCCTCCGTGCACACTTGGCCTAACGGGCCCTCCATTTCTTGGGCTTATTCAGGTAGGCTGGCGGAACTTGCTACTTCCGTACACACTAGGCCTAACGGGCCCTCCATTTCTTGTGCTCTTTCTGGCCGGCTGGTCGAACTTGCCGCCTCCGTGCACACTTCGCCTAATGGGCCCTCCATTTCTTGTGCTTTCTTCTGGCAGGCTGGTCGAACTTGCCACCTCCGAACACACTTACCCTAACGGGCCCTCCATTTCTTGTGCTCTTTCTGGCCGGCTGGTCGAACTTGCCGCCTCCGTGCACACTTCGCCTAATGAGCCCTCCATTTCTGGTGCTTTTTTCTGGCAGGCTGGCCGAACTTGCCGCCTCCGTACACACTTGCCCTAACGGGCCCTCCATTTCTTGTGCTCTTTCTGGCCGGCTGGTCGAACTTGCAGCCTCCGTGCACACTTCGCCTAATGGGCCCTCCATTTCTTGTGCTTTCTTCTGGCAGGCTGGCCGAACTTGCCACCTCCGTACACACTTGCCCTAACGGGCCCTCCATTTCTGGTGCTCTTTCTGGCCGGCTGGTCAAACTTGCCGGCTCCGTGCACACTTGGCCTACCGGGCTCTCCGTTTCTTATACTTTTTCTGGCAGGCTGGCCGAACTTGCCACCTTCGTACACACTTGCCCTAACGGGCCCTCCATTTCTTGTGCTCTTTCTGGCCGGCTGGTTGAACTTGCAGCCTCCGTACACACTTGGCCTACCGGGCCCTCCATTTCTTGTGCTCTTTCTGGCCGGCTGGTCGAACTTGCAGCCTCCGTGCACACTTCGTCTAATGGGCACTTAATTTCTTGTGCTTTTTTCTGGCAGGCTGGCCGAACTTGCACCTCCGTACACACTTGTCCTAACGGGCCCTCCATTTCTGGTGCTCTTTCTGGCCGGCTGGTAAAATTTGCAGCCTCCGTACACACTTGGCCTACCGGGCCCTCCGTTTCTTATACTTTTTCTGGCAGGCTGGCCGAACTTGCCACCTCCGTACACACTTGCCCTAACGGGCCCTCCATTTCTTGTGCTCTTTCTGGCCGGCTGGTTGAACTTGCAGCCTGAGTACACACTTGCCATAACGGGCCCTCCATTTCTGGTGCTCTTTCTGGCCGACTGGTCGAACTTGCAGCCTCCGTACACACTTGGCCTGTCGGGCCCTCCGTTTCTTATACTTCTTCTGGCAGGCTGGCCGAACTTGCCTCCTCCGTACATACTTGGCCTAACGGGCCCTCCATTTCTCGTGCTTTTTCTTGCCGGTAGGTCGAACTTGCAGCATCCGTACACACTTGGCCTACCGGGCCCTCCGTTTCTTTTTCTGGCAGGCTGGCCGAATCTGCCGCCTCCATAAATACTTGGCCTAACGGGCCCTCCATTTCTTGTGCTTTTTCTGGCCGGCTGGTCGAACTTTCAGCCTCCGTACGCACTTGGGCAACGGGCCCTCCGTTTCTTATACTTTTCTGGCAGGCTGGCCGAACTTGCCGCCTCCTTACATACTTGCCCGAACGGGCCCTCCATTTCTTGTGCTTTTTCTGGCCGGCTGGTCGAACTTGCAGCCTCCGTACACACTTGGCCTCCCGGGCCCTCCGTTTCTTATACTTTTTCTGGCAGGCTGGCCGAACTTGCCGCCTCCGTACATACTTGGCCTAATGGGCCCTCCATTTCTTCTGCTTTTTCTGGCCGGCTGGTCGAACTTGCAGCCTCCGTACCCACTTGGCCTACCGGGCCCTCCGTTTCTTATACTTCTTCTGGCAGACTGGCCGAACTTGCCGCCTGCGTACACACTTGGCCTAACGGGCCCTCCATTTCTTGTGCTTCTGCCTTTCTGTCTTTCTTCTGCCTTTCGCAGGGCCAGCCGAAATGCCCATTTGCTCACTACTTTCGGGGAGTTCTTGGATTTTAAAGTTATCCATGCTTACAGTGCACCTTTCTTCCTCACTAGTAATTCAGCCCGCGAGACACTATATTCTTGGTCTGCGAGACGAAATAACTGAACACCATTACCGACTGCCTGCGCTAATGGATCTGGCGAAAAGAGAAGCAAACACGTAGCACTCACCACAACGATGTAGCCAACGCCGACCGATCCCATAAGTTACCAGCCACTGTTGTGAAACTCGAGGGGTGGGGGTGGCGTCCGGGCGGCCATGGAGGTTCCATGGATGGTGCCGGGAGGAAGAAAGGCCCCGAGCGACGTTTAAGAGAACAGAAAAAGGTTTATATTCAAAGGTACATGATTGAGTTTTACAAACAGGGCTCCAACTCTCGGAGCACACTACATGCTAAAGTCTTTGCGTGTCCGAGCCTTCCCTTTTCACAGCAGTCCAGATCCGCTTTTTATGCGGCTTTTTTCCCTCTTTCACTCGTCAAGGGAATGCACGGGCCAATCACATACGCCGAACCGTTCAGAATCTTCTGTCCCGGACGTCCCACCGTTTTGCCAGCTGTCTTGTCTCCAACGTCCTACCGTTTCGCCGGCTCTCTTGTCTTCAACGTCCCACCGTTTTGCCGGCTCTCTTGTGTCCAACATCGCACAATACAAGGCAACCACGTGGCAAACTGTCAACCCGCCATTGGTGTTATTTCCCCGGGAGTCCTTGACACTGATTCTGTTATCAATTAGTGGCCTCTTTGTGACGGTCAATCTGTCAGAATCGGGAGACTGGCCTTCGTGGTAGTCGGAGGGCTGTTGGTTGTTTTCTTGAAGTGATCCGTCATTTCTGGGCCTTCGAAAAGCCGAAGATCTGGAACATGACTGCTTGTGCGTAAGGTTCAGGTGACGCTGATTTAGTCGCCTTGATTGAACGATGATGCGTGAACAGCACCCGTGACAGCTGCACGTCAGTCTGTGAATCATCCTTTGCTCCGAGGGATGACCAGGCACAACATCCTTTAAGAAACCTTTCACTGGATATCCTAACAGCATTTAAGAAGCATTTCACTTGATATCCTAAATGTTCAGACTTGTAAATAGTCGCGAACACTGAAGTGAACATAATTATAGTGGTTACCACTATTCGACCCTGTCTGCCATATAATTGGAGATCGCAGGGAGCATAAAATAGGCTGCTGCTGCTGCTGCTGCTGCTGCTGCTGCTGCTGCTGCTGCTGCTGCTGCTGCTGATGATGATGATGATGATTATGATGCCATATAGACGTAAAAAAGAACTTTATAAAGACATTCATATGTGGAAGGGACAATCAGTGAATAATCAGGGTGTCTACCAACCGGGCAAACCGGGAATTCTCAGGGATCTAGAGTAGTCTGGAAAAACTCAGGGAATTTGTGCCTCTATGAAGGAAAATTAGCTGTAACTTTATTGAAAGGGTCGAAAGTCGCGGTAATGCTGGCTCGAATAACAGACAGGAATCGTAATGAATCGTCTTCCACGCCCTGTCGTCGGCTGGAGGAGTTACCAGTCAACGACAGACTTTCCGGATGCCCGATAATTTTGACGGCTTCGCGGCACCACTACGTACCCCATAGACTCAATGTATCGGAACGTCGGAAATTTTGGACGCAAGAATCCTTCGCCGTCCGATTTTCCGGACTTCTTGCCGTGACCGCAGGTCCGAAACGGCAATAATCAAAGCCACCACCGCTGCCATTTGGATTATCTCGCCGCCTCGAACCAGAGCTCTCGCACGCAGATCCGCTGCCAGCCGTAGCCACCACTGCGGCAACGCTAGACCTGGCTGCTTCGACGTTCGCTATTAAGCTTCTTGCCGTTGGGTGCAGTGTTTTCATTGAAAGAATTCGCTGCTGTCAGCAATGGCACTGACTCCGCCTTTCAGGTCCTCGCTATTGGCTTAGAAGTTTGGAAAGCACGGTGCGTTGCATAATGCCGGTTTCTGAAAGTCAGCTTCGCCTCTGTACAGAAATGTTACTTGGTGAAGCATACGCAAAAGTATTGCAGTGAAGCATAACAAGCGTGCGATGGGGCTATTGCCACGGGACACAGTATGTATTCCTTAATTATGCACGCGTGCACCCGACATCTCCCGTCACAGTACGAGCACTGATGTGCCTAATACGTGTACCGACAGGCCTTCAGAGTGTTTTCGAATGTGCCTGTGGCGGTTTGAACCCTTAAGGGCAAAAAAGACATGCATTAATTTTTTTCCAACTGGCCGATTTTTCGGACGTTTTCGCGACCCTTAGGCAGTTCGAAATATCAGACTTTGACTGTACAACTGACCAAGAAGATGCTGAACACCGAATGCTGCTGGACTTCCTCCGAGAATCCGGCGTGTATCTACACGTGTAAATAATTTTTTATGCCAGAAGGCATGCTGTCGCAAAAAAAAAAAAAAAAGATGCTTCAAATTGTCTGTGGAACGAACGAGCAGTGGAAAGAGGAGGAGAACAAAAATGACCTGCACATTGAGGAATGAACGGGAAAGGAAGCGTGCTGCCGCCGTTTTGAAGAAGCTTGAGCTCAAAAACAAAGTATTGACTGATGCCGAGATCCAGATGTCCCTCATCCAAACCAAAATAAACTCTTTAAAGCAGTGAAACACAGTGAGGCTGAGAGTAAGTCAGGACAGTTAAGATTGATTGACGAGCTGTTGAGAGAGAATGTCAATTGTGACAAAGTTCGGGCCTCATACCACTGATCACATATTCGAAAATATTTGCTTCTGTATACATGTCCTTTTTATTCGTGTTTGAGAATGTCCGACTTCATTTGGAATTTAATTCGAAGTCATTTTATTTGCTGTGTATTTTACTAGCCCCTCCCTTCTATTCTCTTTTTAATTTACATAAACACTACTCCTTAGTGTTCAAATTGGATTAAGTAGTTCTTTTTTAATTTTTTTCGTATGCTTACTAGAGAGTGACAGCATCTGGCGATATGGTTTCAGCCCGTCTTGACATAAGACATACTTCTGCATCACTCAGGGAATTTCGCAAAGGCACTCAGAGAAAACCTGGAAAACTCGGGGAATTTGGAAATGCCAACTTGATGGACACCCTGAATAAAGACTACTGCTGTCATACTAAACAAAGTTATTCATGATCACTAGTGCTTCAATCATCTGATCTCCTATCTAGCATACTTCAGTCGCCATTTTTATGACTTTTCAGTTGATATCTATGACGCTGTACTGTTTAAAAGTAAGAGCACATCGAACTGAACGTATCATGAATGATCACCAATGACTCGGCATAATCAGTTATCGAAATGGGGACAAAAAAAAAAAAACTCATTTAATCACTGCGTGGTTGATATCAATGACGATGTGCACGAATGAAAGCTACCACTGCGACACTAAACAGTGATTCGTGATGGCTAGTGAAGCAATACTACCATCTCCTAGTTACAATTCAATCACTGTTTATGTGACTTTTCATTTGATATGCATGACTCCATACTGTACGAAACGCGGGAAAAACCAAGCTTTGGATGGATGGATGGATGCAAAACTTTAATAAGGTCCTGAGGTACGCGACTCAGCGCGCTGCGGGCCGCTCCCACGTTGGGACAGTCAGGCCTTGCCCGACCGCCGCATCGTGGGCCCTCTGGACAGCCCATAGTTGCGCCCCGGCATCGGGGCTCTTGATAGCGGAGAGCCACTTGTCCGCATTGATTTGTTCCGTGCCTCGTAACGAGGGGCAACGCCAGAGCATATGGTCTAGGCTAGCGATGTCATTGCAGTGCCTGCAAGAACTAGTGGCATAGGTGTCGGGATAAATTTTGTGGAATAAAGCCGGGTTGGGATATGAACCTGTTTGCAGTAATCTGAGGGTCAATGCCTGCGCTCTATTTAACTTCTTGTGGGGAAGGGGAAAGTCTCTCCTGCCGAGATAAAAGTGCTGCGCAATTTCGTTGTATGTGGTCGGTTGATCTCTATTCTCCGCCACTGCGGGCCGGCGTTGGAGTTCTCCATGGTCGCGGAAAGTGAGACCTCGCGCCTTGGAGTGGGCCAGCTCGTTGAGGTTTGTGGGGCCTCCCATGATGGATCCCATGTGAGCGGGGAACCACGTGAGAGTGTGGGTGGCGATGCTTTTGCCTTCGAGGATGCGACAGGCTTCCTTACACACGGCGCCAACGCTGAAGGCGCGGATGGCTGCCCTGGAGTCGCTAAAGATATTGGCATGTCCGTCGTCCAGGAGGGCCAAGGCAATGGCCACTTGCTCGGCCGCATGCGACGACGTGCTTCGTACCGAAGCAGCGTTAACGGTCGAACCTCTGTGGTTGATTGAAACTACCGTGAAATTGTTGCTGTTTGCATACTGGGCCGCGTCAACGAAGCAGCTGCCGCCAGGGAGTTCGGTTGCGCGGCGTAGGAGCGCTACCGCTCTGGCCTTCCTTCTTTCCACGTTGCGCTGGGGATGCATATTGCGCGGGGCGGGCGATATGATGATGTTATCTCTCTGCTCTTTCGGAAGGCCCTGGTAGGCATCTTCGACAGTGGCCGGGGGGACGCCCATCTCAGTTAGGAGTCGTCTGCCCGCCCTGGTGCCAGAGAGCCTGAGAATCTGTGCCCTTTCTTGTGCTTCTGCAATCTCTTCCAGGGTATTATGAATACCCAACTGCAGGAGTCGGTCGGTGCGTGTGTAGTTGGGTAGTCCGAGCGCGCTCTTGATCCCCCTCCTTATCATGGCATTTAGCTTGTCTCGCTCGGCCCTCTTCCAGACGTGCATGGCCGCTACGTACGTAAAATGGCACAACAAGAAAGCGTGGACTAGCCTTAACAGATTCTCTTCGCTCAGGCCTCTCCTTCTGTTAGCTACCCGCCTGATTAGACCGATGACGCTGTCCGTCTTTTTTGCTAGTTTTTGAATGGTGATGTTATTCGAGCCCGCCCCTTCGAGTGTCATTCCCAAGATTCGAATGGACGCGACTTTGGGAATGGGATCTCCGCAATTGGTGTAGAGATTAATGTCAATTTCAGAGGGGGGTTTCCAGTTCTGTGGCTTGCGGCCCTTTCTACTTGGGCTGTAGAGTAGGAGCTCCGATTTCTTCGGGGAGCACCGGAGTCCCGTGTCGGTTAGAAAACGCTCTGTAGTGTCGACAGCTTCTTGGAGAGCGGCTTCGACTTGACCGTCACTGCCACCCGCGCACCAGACAGTGATGTCGTCCGCGTAGATCGTGTGACCGATGCCCTGGACCTTGCCTAGATACCTTGAGAGGTCGACCATTGCGATGTTGAAGAGGAGTGGTGAGATGACTGACCCCTGGGGGGTGCCTCTTCTGCTCAGCTCCATTTTCTCCGATTCCAAATCTCCAGCCTTGAGGATGGCGCATCGTTTGTTCAAGAAAGACCTGACGAAGGCATGGAAGGACGAGCCCAGGTTGAGTTTGGAGATGGCGTCGAGAACGAACTCGTGACGGATGTTATCAAAGGCCTTCTCCAGGTCCAAACCAAGGATGGCTCTCGTGTCCCGAGTGCAGCGTTCCAAGATTTGGATCTTGATAAGCTTCATGGCGTCCTGGGTGGAGAGGCCTGGCCTGAAACCTATCATGTTGTGAGGGAAAAGGTCGTTGGTCTCGATATACTCGGCAATTCTGTTATGGATTGCGTGCTCGGCCACCTTCCCTACACATGACGTCAGTGAGATTGGCCGGAGGTTGTCCAGGCTCGGCGGTTTACCGGGCTTTGGGATTAGTATGACCTTCGCCAACTTCCATTCTTCCGGTACAATTCCCTGCTCCCAAATCCGATTTATCTCATCTGTAAGAAACTCGATCGATGCGTCCTCCAGGTTTCTGAGAGCCTTGTTGTTAATGTGATCCGGGCCGGGTGCTGACCTACCGTTGAGGTCGTGTAGGGCGCGGCGGATTTCACTGATTTTGAAAGGTTCGTCCAGCGCGGAGTTCGGCTTCCCTTTGTATACTGGGTATGCCGCCTCATCGGCCACAGTTTTGAGCGGCAGGTACTTCTTAGCCAGCATCTCCAGCATGTCCTTTTCCGAAGACGACTTCTTGGCTTCGTGGAGCGCTTTAGCGAGGACACTTCTCTGGTTTGACTTGGTGCCGGAGTCGTCGAGCAAGTGTTTGAGAAGATTCCACTTCCCTCCCGTGCGCATCTGCCCATCAATTGAATTGCAAATGTCGTCCCATTGCTGCCTAGACAGGGCTTGGCAGTGCTCGTCGATCTGCTTGTTGATCTCGGCTATCTTTTTTCTGAGCTTGCGATTCAAGCGTTGGCTTTTCCACCTCTCGAGAAGTGATTGCTTAGCCTCGAGAAGGTGCGCTAGCCTGCTATCCATTTTGTCTGTCTGTAGATCCGTCTCTATGGTTTTGGTTGTGGAGCAGATATCTTGCACAATTAGTGCGCACCACTGGACGAGACTCTCCGGCTTTTCTCCACGGGCGGCGCGGGCCTTGCGAATCTCACGGAATTTGTCCCAGTCGGGCACCGAGAACGCCTTCTTTCGTTTCTGTTCCACTTGTAAGCTGGTGACCGTGATGTAGTGATCACTACCGAGGTCTATGAGCAGATTCGACCACATGGCTGAGCCAGCGTTTTTAACAAAGGCGAGATCCGGGACAGAGTCCCTGGTCGAGGAGGTGCCCCGTCTGGTGGGAAAGGCTGGGTCCGTCAATAGAGAGAGTCCCGCATCTCCCGCCTCCTGCCACAGGCTTCTGCCCTTGACCGTGTCGTGCGTGTAGTTCCACGCGTGAAAGGGGGCGTTGAAATCGCCGGCCACAACCAGTGGAGAGTTGCGGGCGAGTTTCGTCGCCCTAGTGATGATGGTTTTGAAACGTTGTCTGTGATCGCTCGGGCTGCTATATACGTTGAGTATAAAAATGCTAGAGATGTTGGATTGGCTTGGGATGACTTCTACTAGGGAGGTCTCCGTCTTGCTAGGCCGGACCCCTAGATCGTGTGCGACGAAGGTGAACTTGCTGCTGATTAATGTGCAGATTCCTCTGCCGTCCCCACGGAGAGCAAGAGCTTTGTATCCCTGGAGTGAAACCTGATCAGTCATCGTTTCTTGTAATAATATAACATGTGGCTTTTCTGTGTGAGTGCGAACAAACTGCTGCAGGGTGCATCTTTTATGGCTGAGTCCCCTGCAGTTCCACTGCCAAATCCTAAATTGGGTGTGTGGCGCCATCCTTGCTGTATAGAGTGCCTTCCGGCGTTGCTACTAGGGTCTCGAGGGAGATGGTTCTATTAATCGGTCCGGGCATGTGCAGTGGTGGCGGCGTAGGTACCAACGTAGCATCCGTGAAGTAAACGGGACGTACGTGGGTCGACGTCCTGATGTCCATTTCCTGCACCTTGGACTCTATCTCTGGCATTCTGTTTTCTAAGCATTGAATTTTGACATTTTGCGCATCTAACTTCTGATCCACGACCAAGAGTCGCTGATCCACTGCAGATAGTCGTTCGGTGATCTTCTTGATCTCGTAGCAGATTGAATTCAACATTTCTCTGACTTCGGACTTGGCTTTAGCCGGTACATTTTCGGGCATGCTGGGAACGGCCTTTCTTTTGGCAGGGTTGCCCGAGTGGCTCGCATCCACGACCATGGGAACGTCTGCGGTTTCGGGAGAGGGGGTCCCCGAGGGCGATGAACTAGGGACTGGAGCGGCGTGAGGTCGCCGAGGGGGTTGGGGAGAGGGGGTCACCGAAGGGATTCCTGAGGGGGTTGAATTAGGGACTGGAACGTGGTGAGGTTGATTAGCCTTTCTGAGCTCAGCTATTTCGGCTCGCATTAACAAGATTATGCTGCGCATCTCGGCATTTTCTTTCCTAAGCTGGGCTATTTCAGACGAACCATGCTCTGGCGCCGCACCCCCAGTTACCTTTACGGCAGTTCTCCCTCCACGCCGCACCCTGTCTGCCCAAGTGGCGCCTTGTTTCCCAGCACAGGCTGGCTCCTCGAACCGGACCCTGTTCTGTGGGCCCCGGCAGTGGCTTCCCGATCTTGAGCGGCCCCGGGACCTGGACCTGGAACAGCTCCTGGACCTGGACCGGGAACAGCTCCTGGAAGTCGAGCGGCTTCTCGAGCGGGAGCGCCTGCTGGAAGGTTTAGCCGGTTCGCTGTGGGCGCTTGTCTGTGCTGGTGACGGGTCTAGATTCCTGGATTCCGGATTTCTTTCCCTTCTCCTCCGCCGAACGATGTACGGGAGTTGGAATCTTTGCTTGCAAATCTTGTCCGCTGTGGCGTGCGGGCCCCCGCAGAGGCTGCAAGTAGGCGAGCAGGTGTGGTTGTCGTCGGGGTTATTGGCCCCACACTTCCTGCATAGCTTGTCCTCCGGCGATGGGCAGACGTCGGCTCTGTGGCCTAGTCTACCGCAGGCATAGCAGCAGTCGTGCTGCCTGAGGTACAAGGAGCACTTGACTAGCGCCGAGCCGTAGAACACGAAGTTGGGGACCTTGTAGCCGTCGAAAACGATCACTACCGTTTCGCTATTCTTGATTCGCTTGGCTCCCAGGGCTAACGGATTTCTCTCGTTGAGAATGCTTCTGTCCAGGTCGGCCTGGCTCTCCGACACATCAATTTGACGTATGACACCCTTACACGTGGCGTGCGGCGCGGCTTCGTAAGTGCTGAGTTCGTACTGTTTCATTCCCAGGGTGATGCAATTCATTTTTAGATAAGCATCTGCGTTATCGCGAGACGCGGTGCTGAGGACGATGATATTTTGTGTCGCGTTGGGGCAGACGATGTCATGGCTAGCTTGCTCGGACGTGAGTCCTGCCGCGGCGGCAACGGCCCGACCAAGCCGAGCGGAGCCCGTTTTAAAAGCTTTAAAACTTTTAAACCAAGCTTTAAAATAAAAAAAATTAAATTATGGGATTTTACGTGCCAAAACCACTTTCTGATTATGAGGCACGCCGTAGTAGCGGACTCCGGAAATTTGGACCACCTGGGGTTCTTTAACGTGCACCTAAATCTAAGTACATGGGTGTTTTCGCATTTCGCCCCCATCGAAGTGCGGCCGCCGTGGCCGGGATTCGATCCAGCGACCTTGTGCTCAGCAGCCTAACACCATAGTCACTGAGCAACCACGGCCGGTCCGGAAAAACCAAGCTATCGTATCACTAGTGATCACTCATAAATAGACGTTATCAGTTGGCAATGCTAACAAAAGAAATACTCATCTAATCACTTTTTGATTGATACCAATCATGAGCTGCCCGAATGACCCGCCGCAGTGGTTTAGCAGCTATGGTGTGGCGCTGCTAAGCACGAGGTCGCGGGATCGAATCCCGGCCGCGGCGGCCGCATTTCGATGGGGGCATTGGGGGCAAGTTAAACATACACTGGTGGCCGAAGTTAACCCGGAGTTCCCCACTATGGCATGCCTCATCATCCAATCGTGGTTTAGGCGTGTAAAACTCTAGAAGTCAGTTCAACGTGTCCAAATGAAGTCTACCATTGTCATACTAAACAAGGCGATTTATGATCACTAGTGAGTCAATGCTACCATCTCCTAGTTATTATAAATGAATCGTCGTGTGTATGACTTTTCATTTGATGTCCGTGACGTTGAGCTATGTGAAAGTGCGAGAATTAACATTGAACTTAGGGCATTACTAGTAATAATTTATGACCAGTCATAATCAGCCAGCAGCGGTAACCAAACAAATACTCATTCAATGACCTTTTGATTGATATCAGTGGCGATTTGCGCGAATGAAAGCTACCATTGTACCAGTAAAATAAATGATTCATTATCACTCTTGGCTTAATCATATCAGTTCCCAGTAATCATAGTTGAATCACTCGTTTTATGACACCTAATTTGATATCCATGACTATATCATTTGTAAAACAGGAAGAACATAACCTAGTATGTTGTTTACTAGTAATCACTAGTGACTATAGTCATATTAACTGTGGAGTGTAGTTGCTTAGTTAATTGCTCATTAGTTAACAGTGTAACTATTGATTGGTGTCCATGACGACGTGTTCGATGGGAGGCTAGCGATAGCGCAGTAGAAAAGGGTACCTTTATTCACTAGTGACCAAAGCCCACCAGCGCGTAGTGGTCATTAAATCACTTTAAAATGTTTCCTCTCTTAACAGTCTCATATTAATATTTTCTCGCATTTGTTTACTCGAATTAACGACATCTGTCTTTGGCGCTGTCGCAAAAAAGAAGGAAAGAAAAAGAAAAAAAATTTGTGGGCCCCAACATTCATATGGTGACGGATTACCAGCAAAGCCGTTTGGGCTGCATACATTGGCTTCATACACGGGCAGCATTCAATATGAAATCGTACATTTTTTTTTTCATACGGCACCACACTACGCTGACACAAGCGGCGCCGCGCTCACCGCACCTCCCATGCGTCTGCCCCAACCACTGCTGCAGCCGTGCCGGCACCTCCGATGTGCGTGACGTCATAACCACAGGCAGCATGTATGGGTTTATTGATCAGTTGCCTTCACCCAAAAAAGATCACGTACTCGTGACGCCTGCGGCAGAGTGTTCCACATCCGCCGCCATGATTTGTGAGTGGCTGCGCTGGCTTACACTCCCAGGATTAGTCATTGTGCTGTGATTGGCAATAAACTCGCTGACAGTGAGTCAAGATCTGCGTTCTCTTCCTCTGATGAAGTACGGATTGCCTACTTGCGACCTGGCACCAACTCTATGATCAAGGCACTCATGCAGGACCTTTCAAAGGTATACAGAGCCCACGATGACAACATCCACGGACGCGTATACATATACTCGACCCAGGCGGTAAATTCTGTTTCTCCGCGGAGGTTACGCGGAGCAAAACGTCATTGCTACACAGGATTCGGCAGGGCGTTGCTTTCAGCTGTTGCTAAGCACACCTCATCGGCCAGTCGAACAGCCCTGATTGTGAACACTGCCAGACGCCTGAAACGCCGGATTATGCGATTGCCCAGCATAATATGCTGGAACGGAGGACATCGGAAAGTTCCCTAGCCAGCGTTGGCGGGCAACCACTGTCGGAGGATGCGATCCTCGGCACATTTCCTAACACTGCAACTTCAATGCGGGCAACTAAAGCTAGAAGAGCAGCTCTAGTAGGACGACAGTCTAATATACATAGGCACTCACCACTTCTCTCAGCGTGTCCACCAACCGGGGATTCTCAGGGGTTTTGAATAGTCTGGAAATACTCAGGGAAAACTAAGGAAATTTGTGCTTCTGTCAGGGAAAATTATGTAACTTTACTGAAAGGGAACGAAAGTCGCGGTAATGCTGGCTCGCGTAACAGAGAGGGATCGTAACGAATCGTCTTTTGACCATGTGTCGTCGGCTGGAGGAGTTGCGAGTCTACTGTCAATTACCGAATTTCCGGACGCTCAACGGCACCTTCACGTACCCCATACAGTCGCATTAATCAAAGTCACCGCTGCCGCCGTTTGAACGCGATAGCGTTAAGGAGCTCGTGTCGCAGAAAAGCCGGTTTCGTCGCCGTTGGCCGTGAGCGATAAATCCCAGAAGGCACTTCATAAATAAACAACTTGCAAGATGGGCTGAGTGGGAATCGAACCAGATTCTCCGGAGTGTGAGACGGAGACGCTACCACTCAGCCACGAGTTCGATGCTTGAAAGTAGGACAAAAGCGCCTCTAGTGAATGCGGTGTTGCCTTAGAAACGTGCCGTAGAAAGTTATACTGCGGTGTATATCGGTAATTATGAGCATGTAAATTACAGAAATCTCAGTTACACGAGTAGCGAAGTACGTTTCCGCTACATTTCTTGTGCGCTCTGCGCACACGCAGAGCCATCTTGCGGCAAAGACAGAAGACCCCCTCCTCGCAATGTACGGCGCTGCCCCGACAGGTGGCGCGCCACTCGCCCGCGCGACGCGGCTCCTCTTTCCGCTTACAACACGATTCCTAGGTGCAGCGTTCGATGTGGGACGCCTCTGACGTGATCGGTGCGCCGTAGCGCGTCTGGTGGGAAAGCGTCCCCTGCGATATGTGCCGTGCTGCTGGCGAGGAGCCATGCGTCTGCGTGGTGCTCCCAAGCGAGATAGAGGACGATCCCATCGAGGCGTCAGCCCCATGATCGCGCCCGCCTTCATGGCGCGTCGCGGCCCGGCTGTCCCTGCCGATTACGAAGTTTGGCTCGCGTAGATCGTTTCTCCCTCCGAGACGTCGAGTTCCTTGGTTCGTTCCGCTTGCTCAGGCGCACGTTTCGTCATTGTATGACTCAAGAGCATGCCGAGCGAATGAGTGGGTGGTGCGAACGAGGTGCGATAACGCTATCGCGTCCCACTCTTGAAGGCGAAGTTTAAGCGTCCTCCAATTTTTTTATTACCTCGCCGCCGTGGTAAACCCTAGACTTAACTGCTTCAACGTTCGTTATAAAGCTTCTTGCCGTTCAGCGCCGTGTTCTTGATTGAAAGAATTCGCCGCTGTAAGCAAAGGCACCGACTCCGTCTGTGTGGTCTTTGCGATTGGCTTCGAAGCTCTGGAAGCACGGCGAGTTTCATATTGCCGGTTCCCCAAAGTCAGCTTCGCCTCAATACAGGCATATTGCGCGGTGAAGCATACGCGAAGGTATTGCGGTGAAGCATAACAAGCGTGGGAAGGGGCAATTGCCACGGGACAGAGTATCTATTCCTTAATTATACACGCGTCCATCCGTCGTCTCCTGTCACAGTACGAGCACCGATATGCCTAATAAGTGTGGTGGTAGGCCTTTTCGAATGCGCCTGTGGCTATTTGAGCCATTAATGGCAGTAAAAGACATGCACTCATTTTTTCGGACTGCCCGATTTTACGGACGTTTTCGCGGCCTTTAACGAGTCGTAAAAATCGGACTTTGACTGCACAGCTGACGAAGAGGATGCTTCAAATGGTCCGCGGGGCGAATGCGTGGTGGAAGGAGGACAAGAGACAGAAAGGACCTATGCATTGAGGAATGAACGGGAAAGGAATCCTGCCGACGCTTCTTTCAAGGAACTTGAGCTCAAAAAACAAAGTGTTGGCTGACGCCGAAATGCAGGTGTCCCTCATCCAAACCAAAATAAACTCTTTAAAGCAGTGAAACGCAACACTGAGGCGTTGTGCGCGGGCTGAGAGTATGTCAGGACAGTTGAGGTTGACACACCAGCTGTTGAGAATCTTACTTGTGAGAAAGTTCGGGCCTCATACCAATGAGCTTGCTATAAATTGATAAAAATAACTCATATCCCCTTCACTCACGGCGTCCACATTTGTAGACGCGACCTATTTTTGCAATTTCTGTGCAGTAGCAAGGAATAGAGCACAAACGTTAAGCTTAGGGCCAATTAACCATTCCGATAACCTAAATTACTTCCATTTTGCTTTCGAGTGATATGTATCGCTACAAAGTATGGCTTTGGTGAAGGCACTACCATGTTTTACGTGACGCTTGATGTGGGGCATGTCGGTAGCAACCTTGATATATATATATATATATATTTCTTGAAATGCTTGAGGCCACAACCTTCGCATGCGAAGGTTGTGGGTTCGGTTCCCACCTGCGGCAAGTTGTTTTTTTTATCCACTTTAGTTTGCATTAATTTGTCGTTTCTTTATTTCATTTATTAAGCACAAGTAATTTCCCCTATGTTGTCCTTGGTGTGAGTGTTTGTTGGCTTCTTATGATAAAACCTTAGGTACCATGTGGGGGTTTATTGACCAGTTGCCTTCACCCAAAAAAACATCAAGTACTCGTGACGCCTGCCGCAGAAAGGATGTTCCACATCCGCCGCCAAGGTTTGTAAGTTGTGGCGCTGGCTAACACTCCTGGGTTAGCTCTAGTAGTAAAACAAATACCCCAGAAAGTGGATGGGAAAACGGTGCCGCGGCAGCTCAATTGGTAAAAGCATTGCATGCGTAATGCGAAGACGTGGGATCGGTGCCCACCTGCGGCAAATTGTTTTTTCATCCACTTTCATTTGGATTAATCTGTAATTTCGTTTAATTCAATTAGTGAGTACCAGTAATTTATCCTATGTTGCCCTTTGTGCCTTTGTTTGTTAAGAATGATCTCTCTCATATATATATATATATATATAAGAGAGAGAGTTGATTGTGCACTTCCTTATCTGTACACTGTCATCAGCCGTATGTATTTCTTCTTAGACACCTGTGTGTGTGATCACCATAATCGTGTGCTGCATTGTGTCTTTGCCGAGCCTTTTGGTACAAACAAAAGGCTGTGCGCGCTACTGCCCCAAATGTGTATATTGCGGGAGCAGTGGCTATCTGGGGTTAATTAACGTGTAAACGTCGGGTAGTTGGTCATTTATGTTCAAGCGGGAACAGCGCTAAAGACATGAACGCATGTCAAGGCACATGGAAACGACACGTTGCGCTGTACATCGACTGCTTTGTTGTTGCGTCATACAAACATTTATATACGCTAGAGCAAGTTGCCAGAGGTATCAAATACGTGGAAAACGTAAAAATAGGCAAGTGTTGGTGATCCTTACAGTGCATGCTCACGGTAAATGCATCTGGTCATAGGTTAAAAGGTAACCATTCAAATTTCTTGCCAATAGCAGAACAGATGGCGTGCTGACACTTTTATCTTTTAGTATTGATTTCTGAATTGTATTAAGTTCGAAAGTGGGACCTCGGGCATATTGAAAGCATTTAGAAGGTTGGTTCTGAATTATGAACCAGAGGCAGTGTATAGGGTATCGAAGGCTTCGACCCGGGCGATTGGTGGAGACAGCCGGCTGTGTGTAAAGGCCCTTCGCACCCTCGTGGAAACTTACCAGTGACTTCCTTCCCCCGCATGTGCAGTGAAAGTGCCGCAGATCATGAAGATCGTGAAGACGCAGAGCGGTGAGGGCATCAGCGTCACCTCGGTGCTCATGGAGCTGATGGGCATGACGGCGACGGCTGCCTACAGCTACGCACAGCGATACCCGTTCAGGTGAGCCGCGTTAGGCGCGCGTTTGTAATCGGGGAAGTACCGTAATCGGGCCTTGTGAGCTACGTCTATTTCTTCAAAATGCTTCCTAGGGCGGGCTGAAAATAGGTGTTTTTGACGAGAGATGACGTGTGCCCAACGCTTACTCTGTAACCTAAACTCCGCCGAGACAGGTGCTGCTGCCAAGGGGATCACCATAGGGCTCAGACACGTGCGTGCAGACTGGCGAAAGCCAATTTTAGAATCGTAATAACGAAACTTTGGGCCGATAAAAATGGGTGAGTGCCGGCCGAGATCGAATTAACCGATAAGTCTAATTAACCGGAGTCCAATGAACGGACGTCTACTGTAGAAATTAGCGAGACCCGACGGCTACGGCACTGCTACGCAGTGTGGCCAAAGTTTCATAGCTACGCGGTGGGGCGTGGCCGAGCGTTAGCAGGCGATAGTCGGCGATAGTACGATAGTCGTAATTCCGGAAGTACGTATTTCCTATCGAAATTCGAAACGCATATTTTCGTTTACTTCAGCCTCTCTCTTGGTTGATGTCATCTATTGGTCAATAGCAGCTGCGTATGGGAATCTGCTGTGTGACGAAATGTGGTCAGCCTGAAAAGATTGAGGACAAGGCGTCTGTTGAGTGTGCCTGCCGATTGCGAACTTCACACGCCGCATACGACTACAAAATTTGGCTGAGATGCTCATGCTCACAACGGCGTATGTTATCCGCGGTCTCTCTCTCTCTCTCTCTCTCTCTCTCTCTCTCTCTCTCTCTCTCTCTCTGTGTGTGTGTGTGTGTGTGTGTGTGTGTGTGTGTGTGTGTGTGTGTGTGTGTGTGTGTGTGTGTGTGTGTGTGTGTGTGTGTGTGTGTGTGTGTTTGTGTGTGTGTGTGTGTTTTACCAAGCCCTAGGAGCGGTTCAGGACATCTTTAATAGCCAACTATGCAGCCACGACTATAGCCTCTTTCATGGAAATTTTTCTTGAACATTTTTGCCTCAAACGTTTACAAACCATTGGGATGTCTTGATAAGTTCCTTCTTTTTTTCGTGAAACGGTTCTTATTTATAATCGTTCGATGGCTGGTCCTCGTGACACAAACCTTTCATTTTGGGCAGAGCTTAAGTTACGCCTTTCCTGATGACTGTGAAATGACGGTTCACTAAACGTCGGAATTTGCGGAGCTGTTGCTGGCATCTTGCCAGTCGCACTGGGTGGCGTAAAATTGCCTTTATAATACTGCCAAAATCGACGAAGTTGAACTGAAGTCTGTGTTATATTGTCTTTATTCTTTTCTCAAGAGAACACTAAAGGCTCGTTTAATGTTAGCACGAACAGCGTTGTTGTAATGTTGAGTAAGCATAATGACAAGAAGAAGAAAAAAACTTCGGCGAAGTCAAAGCATTTTTTTTAAGGAACACTAAACGCTAATACTAAGTCGACGTGGACTGTTTAAATGCCGTTCCAGAAACCCCGCAACGCTCGTCTTGTGCCAAGAAAAGACTTAGTTTACGAGAAAATTGAATCTGAAGGGTACAAATAGCTTTCTCGAAATAAATCTCCCGCCACCCAACCACGGGAGTGGTGACGTTGCATACGCCCTTTGCTGCCGTCGGTGAGTGAAACGGCGTCCGACAGACGGCGGTACCGAGCCAAGACAAAGTCAGAGCGGCGGATTCTCCGCCGCAGCTGGTTTTTGGCCAAGTGGTGTAGGCTGTTCGGGCATCTCGCGACACCACATGGAAGGTGAATTCTCTGCTACTTGCAGTTTGTGCGAGTTTCGCGAGCCAGCAAAACCAGCGCAGCACTGCGCGATAACTAGTGAAACGCGAAAGCGTGGGCGGCGCGCAGCCGAAAGAAAACGAAACCGGTCGACCGCCCGCGTCGTTGTCAAGGGTGATTTCAATCATTTCTTTTGCCTAAACATGAAATAGAAATGCACAAGTAGCATTTTATTTGGTCTTATAATACAATAGGGGGACGTTTTGAGCAATGAGTGGTTGAGTACTAGTGACAGAATTTAACTGAGGAGTGCGTTCGTCATGGGGCAAGTGCTTGAATGTCCCGGGGGAGTTTCTAATCGTGTCGTTCATTCACCTCAATTTTTCTATTATTAAGGCTCTGTTCGCGTTAATATTGACGCCTTAGTGATTCTCGAACACTAATCTATCACTTTAGGTTGACTTCGTATTTGCCTTTAGTGTCCCTTTAAGAGCGTTCGCCAAAACTTGTTTCAAGATTTCCCGCACTTTCTCGCTTCGATCGCTTGGCTGAACCACCGACAGATGGCGCGACGTCCCTGCGTTCCAGTATAGCGGCGAAATGCGCGCGGTTGCGGTTGAAAGTCGGCGCGCACGGCTGTGCACGGGAGCGTTATTTCTCACGTTACTCATTGAATGACTTGAGGGGCTAATTGGTTCATTGCAGTGACCGATTGCTAAATGCGCAGAATTGGGAAAGAGCACACCACACAAGAAGAGGCACACAGGAAGATCGAGCGCAGCGGAAAGATCGAAGCGTTTTTTTTTTAATGAAAAGAAGAGGCAGCGCCTGTGAAAGGGACACGTCTGTGTCACTGTTCAGTGCAGAAATGTCTTCTTTGATCAATCAGACGAATATTAGAAAGGTCTGTGGGGATGCGGGGATGGGTGTCTATATATCCTTCGATATTTATGCGCCTGCGAGTTTGGGCTGCTGCGCTCGATCTTTCTGTGTGTCTCTTCTTCCGTGGTGTTCCGCTTCCCAATTTTGCGCATTTAGCAATCGGTCACGGAAGTAATGATTGCCGTGGCTATTGGTGCAAAGGTAGGGACTGCTTATGCGTTTCATTTAAATACAACGTGCCAGCTTTGCTGGGATGTGCGCTCTACATGCGTGCTATCAGAGGAGAGGTAGGCTTAGCAGGCTTGAATTGTTCGAATACGTTGAGCCTTCACGCACTTCTTATTTTTTTAATCTGTCTTGTCTCACCTGAATTGCCCGGTACTGCTCGGTAGTGCGCCGTCGGCACGTAAGCGGCCGGACGGTCGTCCTGCTTTTGATGCTCGCGTAAAAAATTAAATTATGGGGTTTTACGTGCCAAAACCACTTTCTGATTATGAGGCACGCCGTAGTGGAGGACTCCGGAGATCTCGACCACCTGGAGTTCTTTAACGTGCACCTAAATCTAAGTACACGGGTGTTTTCGCATTTCGCCTCCATTGAAATGCGGCCGCCGTGTCCGGGATTCGATCCCGCGACCTCGTGCTCAGCAGCCCAACACCATAGCCACTGAGCAACAACGGCGGGTTTGATGCTCGTGTAATGCGCGCACCTTTTGAAAGTACGGTGGCACCAAGTTTTGCGAAAACGATCGAATCTGGGCTAAATGTTAGCGACGTGATGATTTCTCACTATAAACGGGGTCATTCCGAATGTATTCTTTATCCAGCTATATTGAACCGAATGTAGCCTCCGTCAAACTCGTCGTGGCAGTGGGAGCGCCCGTATAGTTGACCGTCGTTACCTGCCTTTGCTAATTCACGCCGCTGTATTCAGGGGGTCAAGGAACCACACGAAGCAGAAGCTTATGAGGAGCTATCGACGAAAACTTGCGCATTCCAAACTCGGGCCCGCGGAGGCTTTTTCGGCTGTGCTTGAGTAGCGTCGGCGCCCGCATTGCCGCAGAATCTCTCACCTTGGCAAGCCATTTACCTGGCCAAAAGAGTGGCCAGAAAGCGGGAAGCCATTCGCAGACGGGGAAATCGTAAGCCAGCTTGCATTCCGAGAGTGGCTGCGGGGTTACTTCCCGATAAAGTAGGTACTCTAATAAATGTTTGTTTGGGACCAAATGGGCATCGTCAAAAGTTTCACCGGTCGGTTGGCAGGCAACTAACAGTTTGCGCAAAAAAATGTACGAATCACCATAGGGTGTGCGACACAACAGAGCTTATTTAGTATGTTCACGCGTGGCGTTGGCAGCGAATTCAACGTCACCCAACAGTTAGTTTCGCCGCATAGCACGCATGAAACGGTGACCGGGGAAGACGTGTTTTTGGAACTAAAAGTAACTGTTCTTCGATGCAGTTTGCAGCGAAACAGACTGAAATGTATGACAATGCACAGAGGAGGAAAAAATATAAAGAAGACGGAAGACTCGATCCACTTTTCAGAATCGCATCGCAAATCCCAGCGAAGTTTCTTTCGAGTAGTTGAACTAAGGACTTAATTTGCCCGCAATTAGACCTCATACTTTCGAACGCCGCCCGCACGCGACTCGTCAGTTTGACACTTTGCCCCACATAACGCTTTCGAGCACTTGCTGAAATGAATTTTCTTCGGAGAGTGCCATTGAGCCACGCATGTACACGCTCAAGGTAAGTGCTCTCCATTTCCTTCAAATTCGATCTCGGTATAATTTATAGTTCTCCCAGGGCAGCGAGCCAAATTCTGCGGCGTTCGTAACACACACTTCAGTGCACCTGCATAAGTAATTTATTGAAAATGCCGTTGTAATTAACCCGCACACCTTTAACTGTGCGTACGAATCACCTATAACATTATCCTTATTTTTAGCAAATATAAACAAACTGCCTCGATCGTTTAGTTCACTGAGGGCTCCTAGGAAACCTGAGGCGAACCTGGTATAACCCATGAATATAGTGAGCAAAAAAAAAATGATGGGTTCAGTAATTGTTTTCAAGGCTTGTAATTAAGCCAGAAACATTAATGTTTCGCCACACATTGCAGCAAACGTACCTCTCGTTTCCTCCGAATATGAACACGCTGCCACGTAGAGTTTTCTCGAAACACTGGGAAACGTAACAGGAAGCGACCATATAATAGTTCGAAGCATTTGCTGAATAAATTCGTTGCAAAGGCCCTAATTAACCCACACACTTTTAGCTTCCCTTGCACACCACTTGTTACCTGAGCCTTACTTTAACGAAGTATGTAATCGGCGTGCATTGTTTAATTCAGCAAGGACGCCGGACAATTGACGTGAACGCAACCTTGTATAACGCATGAAAGTGGGGAAAAACGATGTTTCAATAATTATTTGAAATACTACTAATATAGCAATAAACGCTGAAGGTTTGCCACACGTTGCACTTAACATGCCCCACATTTTCACCAAATGATTAACTTGGCGTGAGCTGTAGAGTTATATCGGAACAGTGGGTAACATGGATAGCAGAAAACGGCCCTATAGCGCTCTATAGAATACTTGCTAAAGGAACTTCTCTCAATGGCTGCATTTGAACCATACATGCATAACTTCGCATGCTCATTTGCGATAGAGTTCTCTCCATATTCATGAAATTTGATCTAGGTGAAATTTGTATTTCTCCCGTGTAGCGGACTAAAATTAACCCATGACTGTTCGTAAAACATACCTTTAACGCTTCGGTGCGTTTGCGTACGCAATTTATTACAAGGGCCCTAATTAACCCTCACACTTTGAACTTCCACCTACACATCACCGATAACCTGTCCCTTATTTTAACCAAGTATAAACAACGTGCCTTGTTTATTTACCCGATAACACTGGCGAAACGCAATGCGAATGTCGTGTTGACCATTGTCGCGGCGATCCCTCGGGCGCTGCCATCTTTGATAACGTGGTGGCGCGTCCATTGCCTCAAGTGCCTCCGTTGCCTTCGCGTTTACAATGGGTATGTATGACGCCGGTGCGGCTTAGCAAACCTCAGTTTCGAGAGATATCGTACACAGTGACTTCGCCACAGCTTCAGAGAACATGCAAGAACGCTTTGGAGGCTGATTAAGCTGTGTCCAAACGGCGCCAGCAGCGTATGTGGTGCTTGCTTTAAAAGTGACGTTAAATGTGTATTCTAAACTGTCCAAAGTTTTCGCTCATGTATTGATTCAGGATTAGAGCGTTTTGCTGTTGTTTCTTCCTTTGGAAAATATTTTGAAGCAACAGCTTGTCACATTTCTTACTCAGTAAATTTCCTGAGTGTGTTCACTACCTCATTATTTTCTGGCTGATGGCTCGCGGATGTGTTCAGTTCCGATAGATTTGTTCTTGCTGCGCCCTTTTGTACATAGTAATACCTTGTAGCAAGGATGTATTATCGCTAGTAACTCACTCACCCTTGTGGACCGTCACGAAAGATTCAGCTTCGACCATCCGTCGGTGTAGTCCGTCATTTATTGTGCGTATATGGTGCGTTAATATATTCAAGTGTGCGACCATTCACTTATCGACAAGTCGGCCATAGAGTGGACGTAAGATTCCGTGCCAGTTGGGGTAGACGTGTGTCGATGCTGTGCGCGAAACATACTATGACACGAAGCGGCGCTACACCCTTTGTCATTGTTTAACGAACCTTACTCACTCTTTGTGGCATTCGGGGGCTAATGCACTATCTCTGAAGGTTAGCGATACAAAGCTGCCATATGAGCAGGTTTCTATACCCTCGAAGAAAGCCATCCATCTCGAAGTGCCGTTAACACGTACGGAGAGTTGCAGCAACTGTCCGCGAACTAGGCTACGCAGATTCACTCCACTCCTTAATATGCCAGTCACTATTATTGCAGCCAACTACTGCACACGTTTTCAGTCGACATGATCCAGTCCAGCATGATTGGAGCGCACTGAGCATAGCGAAGACTCAGTTACATTTCCGACAGCTGGTCGCACAGAAGCAAGGTGGAAGCGCTAATGGTTTCGTATTCGTGCGCTGCCCCTGAGGCGACGTGCGGCGCACCGCCGAAAGCGCCATCTCGTTTCTCTAGAACAAATTGCTCCGCGATAAGGGTCAATAACGCATGAAAATAGATAAAAAGTTAAGTAATTATTTTCAAGCTCCTAATTAAGCTAAGAACTTTAAAGTTTCGCTACACATTACATTTAACAGGTTTTTATTCGCTCATTTGATGTATATTTCAGTGAGCATAAGCGAGAGATGTATTACGGAGGAATCGAAGACATTTATATAAAGTTTTAGTCTAGGAAAGCGTTATTTTTGTGCAGCCACGACCATGTGTTTTAGGCCAAGTCACGCTTGAATTAAGCCGAACCACCCATGTCTCGGCATTCCTGCGCTGTAAAATAATTTGCCTTTCACAGTGAATAAGGGTGTAAATATGTTTTTAACTCACATTCTTATCCCTTTGTTGAGTGTGAACTCACACCCTTACACCATTTTCGGGTGTAAGAGTGTGAGTTATCGACCGATTTACACTATTATTCACTTCTTAAAGCTGTAAGTTATTTTCCAGGTTATGGCGGCACAGCTCCCGAAACTCACATGGATGGTGGCACCCCATAATATTGTAAGAATATCTGTTGTTTTGTGTTCCGAAGCTGCGGCTGCTTGGCTATGCGAGAGACAACGAAGCGATGTTGACTCGGATTAACGTTAGCCTTTCTAGGTTCTTTCATTTCGCATTTGTAGAAGCGCAGCCTGGAATTGAAGTCGCGGCGTCGACCTCAATCTTACCGTCGTATATAGTAATGCTATAGTCGGTCCCACGATGGCTGTCATTTTGAACGTGACGAGCACATATTGGGAGGATCTAGTTTTTTTTTGTGTGTGTAATTTGGCACGCGTCGAGTTAATGCAGTGTAGCAACGGCGGAAGGCTGCACTACAATATATACGCTTCACTAATGAGCTCAGCACAGTACATGGAAGAACACAGAGCAGCAACTGAAAAAAAACGGGTAACTTAATTTATTGCAGTGGCACATTGAAAAACAAAAAGGTAACAAAAAGTTATCTTAAAAATTACGAGGACGTCACTCATATCGTGCTTAAGGCGTCTTCGCGTTTCTTAATACGGTTCACTTATCGAACTACACAGCGCACAGTGGATGGAAAGGCTATATATAGTGGTCAGGAACCAATCATTCACGGATTGCGTACACACATTGCTGCTGTAGCCAATTGTCAACTCATGAAAAAGGTTGTACAGCACAGATGATTGCCCGTTGTACTAGGTAAGTTCCTAGATGTTGCTTTTTGTGCTGCTCCCTGATGTCACTGGCGTATCTAGACGTGTTCCATTGAAGCACGCCCCCCCCCCCCCCCTGCCTCTCAAGACATCATCATCAAACGGACGAAGGCGTCTCCCTGCAATATCCAGTTACCTCCTTAGACATACGCCGGCACTTCTTCTGACACTTGGCCTGTATGTATGTTGCGTAGAAAAATCGTGCGGTGACAGAATTTAGCGTGCAGTGAGGTACGCTTTAGACTCGTAATGAAAGCTGACCAATGTTATCCGCGGTGTCTTCTTACTGGCACTTCCAGGAAGGTACTATTTGCTCAAAAAGAAACACTCTATGGAATGTGGGACCATACTGTATACGTGTGATTCTAAAAAAAGCGTTGCGTAATTGTTTACGAAAGCCACTTAGTTCGAAGGTAATTTGCTTGCTTTTTTATGTTACACGTCTTGTCGTTATCTCTTTGTGTGGACGAGCATTTAGATGTATACCCGAGCAATGCCGTACGTGAGGCCAAAGCGCCATGCCGTTTAAGGAAGAAAATCAGTCAATCAATGCACATTAGGTTTCCTAAGCATTTATTAGACCTACCGTGCGTTTTCTGAGGTCCTGGTCGCTTCTCTCTCCCCCCTCCCCCTGTTTTCATTGTTTTCTGAAGCAAACCAAGTAAACTATAAACGCAAATCTGTGTCTCCGCACCGATTCGAATATGCGAAGCGGTTAAGCAGTCGTTCTTCAGCTTGTAAGCAGGTACTATCACACTAGGTTTGACGTACGCCAGCTGTGCCGTGTGGTACGCTTTTAGTGGTGTTACAATTGGCCTACGATACATAGAAGAGCACACAATGGAATAGTGCATACAAGTTTTTTATTTCCGATTTCACTAACCCAGTGCTTCCCAACACTGCGGGTTGGGAGAGCTATACCGATAGTCTATAGGCCCAAAAGCCTCTGGTATAATTGTCGTAAGCTGTACTTCCTGAATTCTGCATAGCGAGCATTGGACAAGTCTATTTATAGTAACTATCTTTTCTTTAGTCTATAAGATGGAAGGTCTTGCACTCTTGCCCTCTTAAAGATGTGTTTTAATGATGAAGCTCAGTTGTAGTCGTTAGAAAGATCCATTCCAGCAGGCACAGCTTCACGGACGCTTGAGACTCAGCGGATGTGTATAACGAGGTTTTAGCCTTAGCCAGGCGTTGCTTTGTTTGTAAGCTTCTGACAGCGAGCGCGCGTGAATCTCTTTTTCGCTGACCTGTCTGTTCCGCTAGACGCGAACCTGCTCGCGAACTGAGCCCCGGCCGCAGCTCCATCGCTTTTATTCGTCGCAATCGTACACACTGTATGCATAGCGTGCACAGGCCGCGGCGAGGGCACCGCCTGAGCTCCGCGACTGGCAAGCTTTCGCCTCTTTCGCTATTGCGGGCCCCGATCGCCGGCAAATCGCGCGCTCGGGGCGCCCTTTCGTCCCCATCGCTCTCGCCACCGCTGGCACGCGTCGCCGCTCTTACGCAAACAGTGGGGACGCGGCCTCCCCGTTCCCTTAACCCCCATAACAAATTGTCGCTCTTGCCGCGCTCCCGTTGCCAGCAGGGTTACGGGATGGCGTGCGGAATGCTGCTGCGGATGCCAGTGGCCGGAGTATCTATCAAACGGGGTCTGTCTGCATATATCTTCACGCGAACGAAGTTAGGGGGGAAGGAGGGCAAAGAGTGAAGTGCACAAGACCGTAATGTGTGCGTAGATATATACATATATGTAGGGTTGAACTGCGATGCAGGGGTCATTGCTGCGTTCCCGATTCGGGAGTTTTTAAAAGAAGGGAGAGAGACCGCAAGAACAATGACCGTGTGGCCAACGAAGCGAGAGCGCGGTTATGTGTGTGTGTGTGCCTGTGGGGCGGCGGGAGTGGTGGGGTTGCGGTTTCGCGCTTTTTTTTGTTTCTTTACTCAGTTTTTTTTTCTCAAAACCGGAGGAGCGTGAGTGCGGCGTTTCCGCCGGCGGCAACGCGAAGGCGAAACGCCGTGCCGCACGGTCCCCATTACGCGGTGAGGGCAGCGAGGCCTTCCTTCTTTTGGGTGTTCGCGTTATGTAAGGGAATCCATTAGCGGGGAGGAGTGGGGTAAGGAGGAACCCTTTTGGGGAGCCGTTCGCCACTCTTTTCCTCCCGTCGCCGGCCTTCTCGCTCGCTCGCTCCCGCGTGGAGCCAGGCGAGCGCGCTGCGGCGACGGCCGTTTCTGTGCACCCTCGGCGTCTTGCAGCCGGAGAGTGGGATGTGCGGGAGAAAGCAAAGGCGAGCGCCTTTCCCCGGATCCCTAATTGCATTTCCAGAGCCACGGCTCATTTGCTGCGAGCGCCGTGCAGGGACGGCTTTTTTTTCTTTCTCCCTTTGGTAACCTTCCTTCCCTTTCTGCCTTCTGCACCGCCAGGCACACACACACGAGCGTGCTGTCGCCGAGAGTGTACTAATTACGCTCCGATAGCGGGAAGAAGGGAGAGCCGCGGGTGTGCTAAGTGCAGTCGCCTGTAATGGGGATGGATCCCTCCGTCTCTGTGCGCGCGCGTCGTTGTGGTGGCGGCAGAACCCACGTGACGGAGACGGCCGAGCCGGGGGTCCGCCCCGCGGCGCGTCTCCCTTTGATGTGCGCCGGGGCCTCTTCGATCCCGCTCTCTCCTCCAATCACGGCGGCTCGGCCGCGTCGCAACGCTCGAGGTGGGCCGTCGTCGGGGAGCGCGTGATCCCCGGTGGCGGATGCGAACGCAGTAATCTTGCAATGATTATACTGGAGGGAACTCAGGCGCTAGCATCCTGCGGTAGCCGCAAGTGCATGCGCTGGTTCAGGCGACGTAGTAAGTACTGGGCAGCTCGTGGTCCGTATGCCGAAGATTTGTCCTTCTGGCTTCAGACGGCTTTGCGACTTTGAAAATTGATGATTGATTACTTTCAAACGAAATATTGCGCTATAAATGCAACAACTCGCATTGACTGCGCATGCGCGCACAGGGTAGTTGCCGGGCTATGTTTAGAAAACAGTGAGTAGCTGGAAATTTTAGAAAGCTTAAACGTACTGAGTAATATCACGACAACGTTCGAAGCTACACGTAGGAGGACTATAGATAAATCCATGCACTAACCATCATTCCCGTTTTGGGTGAACGATCGCAGCGCCATCCTGTGTAACTTTTGTAATAAATTCTGCGGGCACAAACATCCGGGGCGGCCCGCGCACTTTGTCGCTGTTTGTTGCACGGCATCTTGTCTCTGCGGCAGGTTTGATCTCGAGACGATTGGCAGCCAAGAGGGCCAGTGTATGTGGCATACGTAGCGGGCTTTGTAGTACTCAGCCTCGACTTTGGAGACGTGCTGGCAGTGCGAGCCGACTTCCACCCACCTTAGTCACATCTGTTTTGTGTCACGCGTATACTCCAGCCGCCGCAGTTGCCTACAGCGTTCAAACGCGATCCAGAGATTGTATTCGCTTCCGCTCCCTCATTGTGGAGCATGTCGAGTGACGTGCGCCCGGTGAGCTGTTTCTGTAGCCCCGCTCCGTTAATATCATCGTAGCCGCTATACTCTTGACTAATTGTTTGGAGCCCATAGGGTGGGCCTGTGCTGAAAGAACGGCGCGTGATGACGGCCAGCGTTCGCAGGCATAGTTCGTGCGCGCTGAGTTAATATCGTAGAATGGCGCGCCTCGAGTCTGTAATGTGTGCATTTCGAATATCCTTCGGTGCGCTGAGAAGGCTAGCGTCCTTGTCAGGAACACGGGCCGAGCAGTCGTGCGTTCTGGCCGCAGATCATGTACACACACGGCGTACGTCTGAACCCATTCTGCGCCAAACTCTTAGAGAACGGGAGAGAGATAAGGCGTGTAAGGATTGGGAGGTCAATCCCATCGCTCGTAATCAGCTGTCAAGATTGGAGTCGGGCATGAATTAGAAGGTAGCTGGCCCATGCCGTCGTCCAACTTATCCACGCTGAGAACGTTGATGAAGGGAAGGACTGCTTCTCATTGAGAACGAGGAATATGGGTTTATTTACAGTAACTACATGCAGTTCATCAGTCTAGCATGACTGCGAGAGAAAGTGCATCAGTCTAACATGACTGCTTGAGAAAGTGTCCTGAGCAGCCGCACAACAGCGGTTTATAAACACTCGGTCCTCCCTCGATCCTAAGGTGAGGGAAACGGTCGTCCAGTCATCGTAAACAAGTCGCCTCTCTGCGGGACGGCTTACACAGACACACTCACACACACACACTTCTTTGCGCGAGGTTCACGGTCCGGAGCCGACGTCAGACGGACTTCGTAGAACTCGGGGCTTACGTCAGGAAAGGCGCCTTTTATTCCCCGAGCTGACACCCGCAGCGCGCCGCCAGGTGCCCATTGTCTTGCGTCTTGGACGGCGCGTGGGAAGGAGCCTCGAACTACGTTCCCGCGAGCACTCCCCCGCTCGCGGCAGACCAGGGCGGCGGTGGTGGGCTCAGTAACAATAGCTGGTCCGCCGATCGCATTTAGTCACAACGGCGACGAGGCTAGAGCGTAACGGTGGCGTTCCAAGAAAAAGTTGCCGCCGCTGTCGCAACTGGCTGGCAAAACTTGCACTTCAGCTGGCCGTTCTTAACATTAGAAACATTTGCTTGTCGTGGGCGCGCCTAGCACGATACTGCAGATGGAAAACTGTGAATGAAACGCAACGCGCAGGGTACGGCACGGCAGGAGCCCAGGCACACGCGATGCGCAAAACACACCACAACAGAGATTAAATAACATGCAGGGTTGCAAGTTGCTTGGATAACGTGCAGCACTGCGTACGCTAAGACGGGGTTCGGGCAAAACATGCGCATAACACTGCAGCTTTCCCGCTGCTGTGCCAAACATTTCTCTTTCTTTTTTGGTCGTTTCCTTTTTTTCTATAACTTGGTGAGTGCTCTAGGAGGCAGTGATTTTCTATGTTCGTTTGTAATAAAAACTGAGGATTCTTTTGATTTCGCATCGCACTGACTTTCTACTTCATGGAACATAAGAGTTTAGTTATTTGCTGGTCGCTTTGGTCCAATCGCTAAGAAAGCAAGCAGTTACAAGCATCCGTCTGTTTCTTTTTTTTTCTGAAATTGGGTATTACCCGCCTGGCTCGATTGCAATGCGGCGAAGTAATCTTGCTGTAGCCTGTTTCTTTTTCTTTTTTCTACAACTACTGCACTACGGCGCACGCACGCACGCACGCACGCACAGACGACATATAATGGAACTCGTTGCCGCACTAGCTCAATTCGCGCCTGTTTCGGTCGTACGAGTGCAACAAATTTAATTAATCACCATCCGACGCGAATTTCCGCAAATGTGGTTAAAACCTCGTGCTCCGTATCACCACTTATTTACATTTTAAGTGGCCCCTGGTGGTGCCCTCGGCAGTACAGTAGTAAAGCTCTATGCTCGTGACAATATGAAGTTCAAGGAGCGACATGACGCCGTCTGCTAAAACAAAATAAAAGAACACGGAAAGCCCGGATGATTACGCGCGCGGAGCCGTCGTGCAATAAACGTAATACGGTGATCAACGGCGTGCGGAACAGCGACCGTAAAGTCTCCCGTGCCCGCGTGCTGATGTGCCCGCCTGCTTGCTGCAGCTCGTGGGGCGAGGGCCTGTTCCTGATGCTGGAGACGGCGCTGATCGCGGCACTCGTGATGCGCTACCGGGGCCAGACGAGCCGCGTGATGGGCTTCACGGCCTCCTACGCCTGCCTGCTGGCCGTGCTGATGATGAAGGTGGTGCCCGTGCCCGTGCTGTGGTCGGCGCAGCTGCTCAGCCTGCCCGTCATCATCTGCGGAAAGGTGAGCCGGACAGTGGGGGTTGTTTCGCGGAACGGGTGCGGTGGGCGGAGAGCGAGGCGCCAGTCGGCACGCAGTATTAAGCTTGGTGACGCAGTATTAAACCTTGGGACCTCCCCCTGTATATCAGAATCGGTTTTTATTAAGATGATTAGAAAGATTACAAGATATTAATTACACAGAAGGAGGTCCCGAAGTCAAAGACTGCAAAGGGACCTCCTTTACAAACGTAATAAAACACAAATTACAGCAGTTCCAACGAATCGTTAACATGTAAGAGTTGCAGGTTTTAGTATGAATAGCATGCTTGAAAAATTACATGTGCATAAATGTCGTGAAAAAAAAAAAGCACATGTAACATAATCTCGTTGACAACTAATAAAAGTAACAGCGTAGGTGACGTGACGAACACGTCACCTACGCTGCTCAGGTACATGTAAAAGGTATACAGGCAAAATGCACAGGTACGTACCATTATAATGTATGTAATAAGCTTCAATTGAAAAGGACTTGGCTGCGAATCAAGTAAGGTTCTCCTCACAACTAGCGTTTGGCGCGTTTTCGCAGGGACGTTGCGACGCTGACGTCTGCGTTGTCTAATCTAATAAGGGCAGCCCCCTGGATGCCGCGCGTTAGTCTGCCAGACGCTCTCTGCACTCGCTCTCAAATCAAGAGTACACGATACAATCGCGCCCAGCATCCTGTGCTGGGAAATATTCGCTCACAGCCTTCTGACTTCGCGCCCGTTCAACGAAGAAGTATACGCGCAGACGACCTGGTCCAGCAATCTAGTGAACGGGACGCGTTGCACGAGCCAAGCCACAGCACGAGCTCGACGGACTTGGCGGTGATCGGTTTTCGATCTGCGGTTGTATACGCACACGCGGCGATGCCGAAACTTGCAACTTCCGCGGCGGTCGCATCTCGCGTAACGCCGCTGGCACGGTGGTTAATCGGCGAAATGCCGAGCGGCTCGTTACGCGTCGAAAGTGTTTCGGTCTGCCTGGCATCGCGAGCGTGTTCGAAGTTTCCACCGTGCAGCGAAAGTTAAAAAAAAAAAAAGAAAACTCTAAGAGTCATTGCACGTATAAGTCAGTCTCGTGTGTACGGCATTCGACTGGGAGGCATGCTTCGTTGACTTGGGTTCAGTTGCCCGGGCTGTTGCTGCCGCTGCGCCTTTCCCAATCGGCTCGCGGGTGGCCAGGCCTGTTAGCGCGCGGGCGAGCGTGCGTAGGGCTAATTGCGAACGCGGTTGCACGGGCTCTGCGACCCGCGGATTCCTGGCGCCACCATGCCTTGCTTGGCCGAACTCCTTGCTCGGCTGTCGGAAGGAGGAGGGGGGGGGGGGGAGAGAAATCGCGACGTGGAGAAATGAACCGGACTCGGACGCAAAAGTACGCGCCGTGTCTGTAGAAACACGCGCGCTCGCACGTTATCGAAAGGCGAGCGCTGTATTTTCGCTGGCGCCGCATGCGCTTCTCGCGCTCTCTTCCGCCACGAAAGGTGCATCGTTACGGCGGGTGGTCGAGTCCTTATATATCTGGGCGTGCAGTCGAGAGCCAGTTTATAAAAGAAAGCGTGCCCAAGAAAATAGTTCAATAACAGATACACCTAATTGCCTTGTATATTGAACTATTCTTTTGCGCATGCTTGTTATAAACTATGTATCGAAATACTTCGTATATTGACTTTTTTTTTGCTCATGTTAAGAACGCACCGCACCCCCAAAATGAGGGCGCGATCATGGGCAGTAGCGCGTTTCGCTTTCGCGGCAGAACTCGCCTCTGACAAATTAAATTGAATTTTTGTTACGGGTTTAATTGTTCTGTTCGAGTTTGTTGTCCGCAGCAAAGAAAAGGAGCAAGAAATGAATCCATTGTTGAAGACAAAAGTATATATGCATATGGTGGGCTCGAGGTTACCGGTATCTTGGAAGAACGCCAACATAGTCTTAACCCATAAGAAAAGGGACGCCAAAGTCTTCAAAACATTCACACACTCCTAGTTATGTGGGAACCCGCAATGTGGAGGAGGTTTCTTGAAAGGGAAAGTGTTTTGAGCCAAAGACCCGTTATTAAGAACGTAAGTAAGTCAGTGAGTGAGTAAGTAAGTGGCTCTGATCCCTTTTGACTCAGGGCAGGCGTTTGCCAATACCACAGGAGATGTTGAAAGGACGAGAGAAAAGAAAGTAAGGAGAGAAAGAATATAAAACGCAGTTTCGTCAGAGTCTATGAGGCGGTCCGGTTGGTCCGGTTCGCTGTACTCGAGGCGCTCCATCGCCGCGGCGACAGGTGGCAGCACCGTCCCGCTGCACCAAACTCGACATCTTGCATGCTGGTTGGTGACGCCGCAGACAACGCGCATTTGGGCCTTATTGTGGATAAAACAGGCTCGTAACGCTCGCAAATACGGTAACGGAACGAACCCACTGCGAAAGCCGGCCTCTGGGCGAAATTTGAGCGGAAGTCAACCAGCGGTCTTCAGCTTCAAGATTCGAGTACACTTGATGGCGCTGTTATTGATGCAGAACTCAGCAGAATGCAATGTCCTTCTTTCTTGTTATCGAAAAAAAAAAACGCAAATCAATGGTCACTTTCACTTCTGTTGATCAGTAAAGTGCCAGCTACAGTTCCGAGTGGACGCTGCTAACATCTGTGATGTCACGGGGAGCTATTGTACATGTAGCACGGGAAATTCAAGGTGCGATCGGCCACCAGTGTTTCGTTCTTTTGCTCCTTTGCTCACTCAAGCGAGACTCCGCGCACGGTAAGGCTAACGTTTCGGTTGTCTCAGACGTATATGGCGGGAAACCAGTTTAACTTGGTGTTTCTTTAAGTGTTAATCGATGCTACATTGCGGAGCTGCACACTGCGGGTATACGCACTCGGCTTCAGTTTAACTCACTGTGAACTAATCAGACAGACGAATCTTCGTGCTTTGGTGCCAGGGAACCGGCATTCTTCCTTTTCCTTTTTTTTTTTTTGCTTGAGTGGTATCACTGTGACATTGTTTTCTAAAAAATATATATATTTTCTTGCCCTTTTTTTTTTCTTTCGTGTACGCCACCGCACTCCCATGTGATCTCTTGAGAAGGTGGCGCATCCAAGGTCGGAAACGTGCCGTGCTTCCGCTGCGTCTGTTGTTGGCGCTTTCCCTTGTGCCAAGGAAGGCAGGCGTCCCTCTTCGTATTAGGCTCGCATCAGGGCCTATTAACCGCATTAATGGTGTCTTTGTCCTCCTCGGTGGGCGGTGCGCCCGTCGCGACAACAGCTATACGCATGCGTCGAACCGGGTGATAACTCCGCGCACTAATTTCTGTTGACACCACGAGTTCGAGGCTTTCAGCTGGAAGCTATGGACAGCTTATATATATATATATATATATATATATATATATATATATATATATATATATATCAGCCTATACGACGAAGTGTTTCCGCATGCCCGAAACTCTCCTGCGAGACGGCGCATGCGCGTATATACAGCCCCATCATGAGCGTGGGGGCACTGATTTCGAGAGCCGGTCTCCCCCCACCCGGAGGAGGCAATTAAGCGCCGATCCATTAATTATTACTCGGTCGGTAGTGGCGCTGGTCGGCCAGGCGTGTCCAATTCTCCGGCGGGCCGCCTGTCTGCGCGGCCGTGGAATTGGCCCGCCGCCGGCGATGGTGATCTATGGCCGATTCGCTGCCGCGACCGCACGCAGCATTGCATGTGCGCCGCCGTATACCTGCTTCGCCTCGCCCGTAAAAGATATAGCATAGCGCGGCCGTGTGTGCGGCTTCTTGAACGTTGTTTGGATCTGACTGCTGGTACGATCTGTTGGGAACTCGGCGCTGACGCCCGTGGTTGTACCTGGGTCGCAAGCCCCAAGGGTAGCGTTGGCCTGGCGGCCTGGGGTACAACTGGAAGCATCCGAAGGTCCCGGCAAAGCATGAGTCGACTGGTAACAACGAAACAACTTGTTTATTTTAACATCGCAAAGAGTTGGCGGTCAGGTTTGACCGAAGTAGAGAGACGGGAGAGCACTTCACTCAACAGAAGAAATCGGAGCCCTCCTTTTGGCGTCCGGGGGCAGCTGTTTTTATACTCTCGCAGTTGAGGGCAAGAAGGAACCCCTCAAAAGACGAGCACGTGAATGTACAATGGGCTAATGGTGACGCACACTGTCGTGGCGCTGCGCACGATCTCGTAGCACCCTGTCGTGGCGCTGCGCACGATCTCGTAGCACCCCGTCGTGGCGCTGCGCACGATCTCGTAGCACCCTGTCGTGGCGCTGCCGGTCGGACACAATGACTGTAACGAGAAGATGGTCCCTGCTTTGGCATCGCCTGTTTCGGGCACAATGACTGGAACGAGATCCCTGCTTTGGCATCGCCTGTTTCGGGCCCAATAACTGGAATGAGATCCCTGCTTTGGCATCGCCTGTTTCGGGCACAATGACTGGAACGAGATCCCTAGGCGGTCGCATCGCCGCAGACGCGCCTGGAAACACCTGGCGATGAGTGTTGCGGCGACGACGATCGGGCCAAAATGTCTGCCGCCCCGCCGCAGTCGCGCCGGCAAAACCACGTGTCGCAGGCGAAACGCAACAACGTGCAACGCGGGTGCGGGTGCTGGCCTATGTACGCGTAGCAACGGCTGTTTGAGATCCTACCGCTGGTACGATCTGTTGGGAACTCGGCGCTGACGCCCGTGGTTGTACCTGGGTCGCAAGCCCCAAGGGTAGCGTTGGCCTGGCGGCCTGGGGTACAACTGGAAGCATCCGAAGGTCCCGGCAAAGCATGAGTCGACTGGTAACAACAAAACAACTTGTTTATTTTAACATCGCAAAGAGTTGGCGGTCAGGTTGACCGAAGTAGAGAGACGGGAGAGCACTTCACTCAACAGAAGAAATCGGAGCCCTCCTTTTTTTGCGTCCGGGGGCAGCTGTTTTTATACTCTCGCAGTTGAGGGCAAGAAGGAACCCCTCAAAAGACGAGCACGTGAATGTACAATGGGCTAATGGTGACGCACACTGTCGTAGCGATGCCGTAGCACCATGACGAGCACGATCTCGTAGCACCCTGTCGAGCACGATCTCGTAGCACCCTGTTGTAGCGCTGCCGGTCGGGCACAATGACTGTAATGAGAGGATGGTCCCTGCTTTGGCATCGCCTGTTTCGGGCACAATGACTGGAATGAGAGGATGGTCCCTGCTTTGGCATCGCCTGTTTCGGGCACAATGACTGGAATGAGAGGGTGATCTTTTGCGGTCGCATCGCCGCAGTCGCGCCTGGAAACACCTGCCGATGAGTGTTGCGGCGACGACGATCGGGCCAAAATGTCTGCCGCCCCGCCGCAGTCGCGCCGGCAAAACCACGTGTCGCAGGCGAAACGCAACAGACCGCCCCGCCGGGGGAAGGAGATCCCGATGGACAGGGGACTGCATCCGCTGTCCGGAGGGATGTCGCTCGATGATGCTCATAACCGAAGTCGGGCGTCCCTCGACGTTTCTTGAGCGCAGCGCACAGAGAAGGCCTCGTTCTCTTGTTCAGGTTCGCACGGGACACTGCAAAGTGACTTCGGGAGAGTTCACATTTTTGTTCTCGTTCCCGGTAAGCGTTAAAACTACGCTGAAACTCAACCGCTCAGTCAGCAAGCACGGCACAACCCTCACTAAGCCCTGCCAGGCTCTTTCCCCTTTTTATACCACTGCCTAGTTCCTTACAGTAGTCTAGCATCACTCAGAACGCGTCCACAAATTGAAAACTTGCACTAGAAAGCATATCATCACTTTGAAACACTAAACAAAAGCAATATGTTAAAAAAAATCCTGCCTCAGGAAAAAAAACATCAGTAACAAACAATTTTGAGGCTGATTCCTACGTTAGGGGCTTCGACTTAAGCCATCGGCGTTACCGTTGAGACTCCCCTTTTTGTAACGCACCTCAAAGGAATATTGTTGTAAAGCGAGGCTCCAGCGCAGGAGGCGGCCATTTTTGGGAGAGATGGTCTGCAGCCATTGGAGAGGGCAGTGATCCGTCTCAATGATAAACCTCGAGCCGGCTAGATAGCATGACAATTTCTGAACGGCCCACACGAGACACGCACACTCTTTCTCGGTGGCGCTATACGCCTGCTCACGACTGGTCAGCTTACGACTAGCATACAGGACGGGGTGTTCTACTTCTCCATTTTCCCGTTGGCACAGTACAACGCCCATGCCTCGCTCACTAGCATCGCACTGAACAATGAACCCTTTTGTATAGTCTGGCGATCGTAGCACAGGCTGGCTTGTTAGGGCACTCTTTAGGGCGCTAAAAGCTCTTTCCTTTGTCTCGTCCCAGACGACTGTTTGAGGCTCTGTCTTTCTTAGAGCATCCGTCAGGGGAGCCGCGATATCAGAGTACCTAGGGATGTACCTCTGATAGTAGCCGGCGACACCTAAGAACGACCGAATATCGGTCTTTGTGCGCGGTTGCGGAAAGTCTCGCACAGCGGCCACTTTTATTTCAGAGTGGCGGCGACGACCCTGACCAATCACGTGACCGAGGTAGACAACCTCGGCCTGTGCTAACTGGCACTTAGGAGCCTTTACTGTCAAGCCTGCTTCGCGCAGGCGGGTTAGCACTGCCCGCAAGTGTGTCATATGCTCAGACCAGGATGCGGAGAATATCGCTACGTCGTCTAGATACGGTAAAGCGAATTCTTGCTGTCCCCGCAACACTTTATCCATGAGACTTGAAAAACAGTATGGCGCGTTCTTCAAACCAAAACTCAACACTTTAGGACGGAATGTTCCCATTGGTGAAATGAACGCCGCATACCTACTAGCCTCTTCTGTAAGTGGAACCTGCCAATAACCCCTGACAAGATCTAGGGTGGAAATAAACTGAGCGCTACTAACTTTCTCAAGGCGCTCCTCGATGTTAGGGATCGGATAAATTTGATCCTTAGTGATGGAATTAAGCCTGCGGTAGTCGACGCAAGGACGAGGTTCCTTGCCCGGTACCTCAACTAAAATCAAAGGGGAGGTATAATCACTCTCACCTGCCTCAATAACACCGAGCTGTAGCATTTTCTTTACCTCAGCCTCCATAATATCGCTCTGGCGGGGTGACACCCGATACGCCTTGGATCGTACTGGCTCTGGGGAGGTAAGTTCTATATCATGAGTAAGTACCGAAGTCCTACCAGGCCTCTCAGAGAACAGACCTTGAAACTCTTGTAATAGCTGGTGTAGTTCGGTTTTCTGCTCAGGCGACAGCGGCGCTTTACTGATAAGGTCACTAATGACTTGACCGGTGTCTTCCCTGTTCGTCACTGAGCCTAGTCCCGGAAGCTCGACCGGAAGCTCTTCAGGAACGTTTACCATCATGCACACCACTGCTTCCCTTTGTCTATAAGGTTTGAGCAGATTACAGTGGTAAACTTGCTGTGCTTTCCGCTTTCCTGGCAGACTTACCACGTAGTTAACGTCCGACAGTTTCTGAACAATTCGTGCTGGGCCCTCCCACTGCACGTCTAGTTTGTTGTTTAGCGATGTGCGCAATATCATGACCTCATCGCCAACCTCAAAACGACGGGCCCTGGCTGTCCGATCATAATAAACCTTGGCCCTCTGCTGGGCCTTTGTCATTGCTTCACCTGACAACTCCTGTGCCCTTCTTAAGCGTTCGAGGAGCTTAAGCACGTACTCCACCACGACTGGGTCGTCGCCCCTACCTTCCCACGATTCTCGAAGCATGCGAAGCGGAGATCGAAGCGAGCGACCGTACACCAGTTCAGCTGGCGAAAACCCCGTAGCCGCATGCGGCGCGGTCCTTAAAGCAAACATCACCCCAGGCAGACACAGCTCCCAGTCAGTTCGATGTTCAAAACACAACGCTCTCAACACGCGCTTCATGACGGAGTGGAGCTTCTCAACGGAATTCGACTGTGGGTGGTACACTGAGCTGTGTAACAGCTTTACCCCACACCTTTCGAGAAAAGTTGTCGTCAAAGCGCTAGTAAACACTGTGCCCTGATCTGATTGGATTTCCGCAGGAAAACCAACTCGCGCAAATATGGACAGTAGTGCATTAACTATCTCAACTGAGCTGAGTTCTTTAAGCGGCACTGCTTCAGGGAACTTTGTCGCTGGTCAGATCACAGTCAAAATGTGTCTGTACCCCGTGGCTGTTACCGGCAGAGGTCCCACAGTATCAATAACGAGCCGTCTAAAAGGCTCCGTTATGATAGGTACCAATTTCAACGGCGCCCTCGATTTGTCCCCTGGTTTGCCCACCCGCTGACAAGTGTCACATGTCCTCACGAAATGGTCTGCGTCCCGAAAACACCCTGGCCAATAGTACTCTTGCAAGAGACGGTCCTTAGTTTTCTTAACTCCTAGGTGTCCGGACCACGAACCCCCATGCGACAAGCGCAACAGATCCTGACGATAGCATTGAGGCACGATCAGCTGATCGAACTCCACTCCTCTTCGGTCTAGATACTTCCGGTACAGGACTCCACCTCTTTCCACAAAACGCGCAGTTTTCCTGGCGATACCTTCTTTGACATTGCAGCGTATGTTTTCTAGGCTACCATCCTTTTTTTGCTCGGCTATCAAAGCCGACCGGCTGACTTTTAGCAACCTATCAAGTCCGTCTGACGTAGGCGCGATGAGCAAATCAGTAGATAGCTCTTCTAACTTTCCCGTGTCGGGCGTTTCCTCTCCAGTATCTGGCGCCTTCAACGCTACAGACTCAATTTTATTCAGTTCGGGCGTGCTCTGAATATCAGCTTGCTGAGCCTCTGACCCTTTTTCGTTGTTTGATAACGTCGGCCCCGCAACTACCGCCTTTGCAGCGAGCTCCCGAACCTTCGATCTGGTTAAGGCCTGAACACTAGCTTCACCAAACAAAAGCCCCTTCTCGCGCAGGAGGTGATCGGACCTGTTTGAAAATAGGTACGGGTACTGGGGTGGCAGCATAGATGACACTGCCGCCTCCGTCTCAAGCGCTCCGAAAGGTCCTTCAATAAGCACCTTTGCTACTGGCAGACACACGCTATGAGCTTCCACGGCTTGCTTGATCCATGCGCACTCGCCCGTGAACATATGGGGTTCTACGTAAGACGGGTGAACTACATCCATCGTAGCTGCGGAATCGCGAAGCACTCGGCACTCTTTCCCGTTCACGAGGAGGTCTCGCATGTAAGGCTCGAGAAGCTTCATGTTCTCGTCAGTGCTGCCTATTGAAAAAAACACAACTTTTGGTGTTGTTTCCGGACACTGCGCCGAAAAGTGACCCGGCTTCTGGCACGTATAACAAACGCCCGCTCGCCTCATCTCGAACCGCTTTCTGCGTTTGGCTGCCGCCGTCTCTTTACGTCTGGTCGGACTGCTTTCACTCGCATCCGCACTACGCGTGTCCCCCTTTAATCTCATGGGTGTGAACTTCGGCCTCTCAAACTTCGAGCCAAATTCACCCTTTTGACCGTCCTTAGCTCCGCGAGCTCGACGCGTCACAAACTCCTCGGCTAGCTCAGCGGCTCTAGCCACCGTACTCACGTCTGGCCTATCCAAGACCCAGTATCGCACGTTCTCCGGTAACCGACTATAAAACTGTTCTAGCCCGAAACACTGCAGAACTTTATCGTGGTCACCAAACGCTTTCTCTTCTTTGAGCCACTCCTGCATGTTCGACATAAGCCTATACGCAAACTCTGTATAAGACTCACTTTTGCCTTTCTCATTTTCCCGAAACTTCCGACGGAACGCCTCCGCAGACAGCCGGTACTTTTTTAGAAGACTCGATTTCACTGTGTCGAAATCCTCTGCCTCCTCTCTATCCAAGCGAGCGACTACGTCGGCCGCCTCGCCGGGTAACAAAGTGAGCAAGCGCTGTGGCCACGTTTCCCGAGAGAACCCCTGCTTCTCGCACGTTCGCTCAAAGTTAACCAGGAACAAACCAATGTCCTCTCCAAGCTTAAACGGCCGCATCAGGTCAGTCATTTTGAACAATACGCGTTCTCCTGCACCGTGTGCCTGACTTCCATTACGAGCGCGTTCCATCTCTACCTCAAGACGCTTCATTTCCAAAGCGTGTTGACGGTCACGCTCTTGTTGCTCTCGCTCTTTCTGTTCTTTAAGTTCGCGCTCCTGTTTCTCTTTTTGCTCTTTAAGTTCGCGCTCCTGTTTCTCTTTTTGCTCTTTAAGTTCGCGCTCCTGTCTTTTTGACCTCTCCTCAATAGTCTCAAGGCATTCCGACAGCTCGTCATCCTCAGCCTCTAACTCAAGAATAGCCTTTAGCAGTTCAGGTTTTCTTAGTTTGTCTGAGACATCCAGACCCAACTCTCTTGCAAGCTCCAACAATTTCGGTTTGCGCAACGACTTCAAATCCATGGCTGCTCTGAATGCTGCTTTCTCTACTGCTTACTATTGTCTTGCCGCAAACTAACCCGGCAGCAACGACAACCACAATTACCAGCTCTGTTTCTGACACTAACAAAAAGCCTGGCAAAGCTCAGAAGAAGAAAGTCCCGCACTCACCAAACCTCGCAGCCAAGAGTCCAGCGCAGTCGTTCCGCTGCAGGCAACCAGTCATCACACAGGGCTCGTTGCACTGCTCCCGGATCGTCGTTGAGCTGCTCAGCATACAGTCAACTGCATCTCTTCGCTGCTGGCCTCCGTTGTCGCGATCTCACCGCTGGCAGACAGTTGTTTGAAGTCGGAGGCGATCCCACCGCTGCCACCAGATGTTTGAGATCCTACCGCTGGTACGATCTGTTGGGAACTCGGCGCTGACGCCCGTGGTTGTACCTGGGTCGCAAGCCCCAAGGGTAGCGTTGGCCTGGCGGCCTGGGGTACAACTGGAAGCATCCGAAGGTCCCGGCAAAGCATGAGTCGACTGGTAACAACAAAACAACTTGTTTATTTTAACATCGCAAAGAGTTGGCGGTCAGGTTGACCGAAGTAGAGAGACGGGAGAGCACTTCACTCAACAGAAGAAATCGGAGCCCTCCTTTTTTTGCGTCCGGGGGCAGCTGTTTTTATACTCTCGCAGTTGAGGGCAAGAAGGAACCCCTCAAAAGACGAGCACGTGAATGTACAATGGGCTAATGGTGACGCACACTGTCGTAGCGATGCCGTAGCACCATGACGAGCACGATCTCGTAGCACCCTGTCGAGCACGATCTCGTAGCACCCTGTTGTAGCGCTGCCGGTCGGGCACAATGACTGTAATGAGAGGATGGTCCCTGCTTTGGCATCGCCTGTTTCGGGCACAATGACTGGAATGAGAGGATGGTCCCTGCTTTGGCATCGCCTGTTTCGGGCACAATGACTGGAATGAGAGGATGGTCCCTGCTTTGGCATCGCCTGTTTCGGGCACAATGACTGGAATGAGAGGGTGATCTTTTGCGGTCGCATCGCCGCAGTCGCGCCTGGAAACACCTGCCGATGAGTGTTGCGGCGACGACGATCGGGCCAAAATGTCTGCCGCCCCGCCGCAGTCGCGCCGGCAAAACCACGTGTCGCAGGCGAAACGCAACACGGCATACCTGTCTTTCTTTAAAGTGACGCCAAAGACTAAACCCGACATCAGTTTTACACTTGTACGGTGCAGTGTCTCAAACGTACAAAAGTGCGTTCGTTTGGTTTGGCTGGTACGTGGCTTATTAGTTGTGCCGTTTGAGTATGTATATATATATCGCGAAATTTCCGAATAGAATCGAGTACGAATGTTCGATTTAAAAAAAAAAAAGGAAAGGAACAACCTTCGAATATGGAGTGGAATGCGGTCGTTTCTTACCAAATTAAGTGTACTTAAACGTTGGCGTGGAGTCCGCCTAAATGAAGAAACTTCATTACTCGCAATATTTGATCAGCGTAATGCCGTTCGCAGCTGGAACTCCACTCAGCTGAGGAGTTTGTGAATGAGAAACTGGCGAAAAGTGATCGTATTTGACGTGCACGAAGAGCACGTCACCGGCTGCGCAGGCGGATCGTTCTGTTCCGTCCAACGAGCAGAGTGTAATGCTGCAGCGCGGCACGTCGTTTTAACGTGGCGAGATTGTCCAAATAAATGAAATTCCGAGCCTTAATCGAGAGAACAAATTTGTAGGCTGCTTTAAAGCAAACGACCCTTCCTTGTACGAATGGAAAGTATTGAGCGCAGGTTACCTGCTCCATGCGTTCTCTCCGGAACTGCTGCATATCGGCGCAACAACCTCGGATTTCCTGCCGCAGAATCACTCGCAACGGTCACCACCTACTCGCGTAGGTCGTTGCCTCTTAATCGTGTTCGGCCAGCAACAAGTATTCGACGATTTCTAGCAGGTAATTCTCAAACTTAATCGAATAACTGAGGCTGTTCGATTCGTATTCGAAATTTCTAGTATTCGCACACCGGCTGCGCGTATTTTAGGCAAGAAGCGGGCCGAACACTGGACACACGGATCATAGCACCACACCGAACGCAGTGCTTCGTTGTGCCTTGCCCTGTGTGTCCCGTCGGTGCGCTTTTCTTCTCCGAATGAGCTCTCGAACGTCTGTTTCGAAGTCTTTGGTAACGACCAGCAAAATACCTGCTTCCTAAAACAGAATATAGGAAGAGTGACAAGGAGAGACAAATATGAAGCATTGTTTACTTAACAATTAAAATTAGGCGTGCACGAATTTTCTAGACTTTCGAATAGAGTATTACCCTATGCGACTCAGTCTTCGTATCCAGTGGTCACTATTCGCCACTACGAATATTTAGCACATATTTCGCAATCGTCAACTGTGCTCAATCAAGCGTGAAATCGGAGCAGAAGTACGATAAGTTTCATACCCGCAGCCATAGCATGGGCACACCACATGAGAAGTTAGGTAGTGGAGCAAGCTACGTCGCTCAGTGAACCAGACTGTACCGGATGAAGCGCGATTACTGTCAATCTCCGAAGAGGCCTGGGTTTGCGAACAAGGCAGGTTTGTTCCTAATTCTCCATTTATGCTTTCAATAAGCAACCCTTCACGACGTGCCATGTGATGAGGAAAACTTGCTAACTAGAATGCGAAAATTGTTTTATGGTAATGGTGTTCGATATTTGATTCCATTCGCTTCTCTTGCTGTTCGATTCGTATTCGATTGGGTCTCAACAAAGACTATTTGCACACCCCTACTCATTGTTTGGCTATACCTTCTGATGTCACCCGACTCTTGGCGGATTCCCCACAGTGGCGTGCCATTAGTAAGGGAAAATCGAACCAAACCTCCTGTTACCGGTGCACTGAACGGAAAATTGTATTTTGTCGGGCAGTCGCCCTGTTTTAGACAAATTTTGGCGTTCAGTACAACCCCGCAACATGGACCTCGAGTTCCATCAGGGCAGTCGGCAGGCCCGTAGTGAAGCCATTTGGCGACGCTACGGCTCGCAAGATGGAGTGGTCTACACAGACGCAGCCAGACACCCTCGCGGTGACCTCATGACCGCGGTGGTAGCGGATCACAACGGAGGATTGATAGAACACACAACAATCACGGCTGGCCGAGTGGTGGAAGCGGATAAAACAGCGATTGCCATGGTCATACATGCGGAAGCGAATACCGTCATCAGCGACAGCAAGCAGGCCATCGGCAATTTCGTCCGCGGTAGAATTTCCTAACAGGCGTACCGGGTCCTCACACGACGCCCCCTAAGCGGCTTGAAAACCCTCGTGTGGACCCCTGCTCACGCGGCTGTGCCCGGCAACGCGTCGGCTCACAGTTTAGCTCGAGATGTCGCGCGCCGAGCCTCGTCCGCGGATGCGGGCGGCGTGAATGAGGAGGAGAGACACGAGGAACCCTGCGAGACTTATCATGAAATAGCCCATAGGTAGCCCATAGGTATCGCTTGAGGCGACGCGCGCTCCCACCACCGGCCTCTCGATAAAACGCAAGCGGTCGCGTTTCGGCGACTTCAGACAAACACCTACCCACACCCAAAGTACATTAACAAAATCACAGGGGGAAAGGAAAGCGACCAATGTAGGCTCTGTTCAGAAACAGGAACACTCACACACATAATGTGGGAATGCACCTCGCTCCCGTTTTCTCATCCCCCCGTCAGCAGCGAGACTGAATGGACAGCGTGGCTCAGTTCCGGGGACGCCGACCGACAGCTTGAACTGGTGGATTAGGCGGAGAAGGCCAAGCAGGCCCAGGACCTTGCTTGAGCCCAATCCCTGAGCCACGTCCCCCTTTACCCTTCCCCCTTTCAATAAAGTTTATCACCACCACCAGTACAACCTGACGTCAACCTGCCCAGAAGTGCCGGGAAAACGAAGCCGTTACCATCAACTTTCCTTGGAAAAAAAAAGATCAGCACACGCACTTCTTGGCGTTACTATAGCTGACGAGGCCAACATCACCCGCGAAGAAGCGGACTCCGAGGATTTAGTCAGAGTTAGTCACCAGGCGGCCGATCTCAAACAGTCGGTCCGCAGAAGAAGTGGCCACGACGCAGTGTCAGTCAAGGACACCCCCCTCCCCCCAAATATATATATATATATATATATATATATATATATATATATATATATATATATATATATATATATTATTTATTTATTTATTTATTTCAAAGTACCTTACAGGCCCCAAAGGGAGCATTGAGTAAGGGGGGCGTCATTGAACAAATGACAAGAGAAAACAGATATATGAGCGCTAAAAAATGTGAGAGTCAAAAATGTTTGTAATGATCACATGCTTCCAAAAGAGTGTTAAAATATATAAACAGTGTTAAAACAGTGTCAATATATATATATATATATATATATATATATATATATATATATATATATAATATACAAATTAGCCTAGTAGGGGCCGGAACATTGCTTTGCGTGTACGCAGGAGCAGCAAATGCAACGAAATCGACAGTTGTTAAAAACATTTAATGACAGCGCTGAACTCTTCAATGAGTGCAGCGTGAAAGGTCGTTGTGTCTGACTCTGTCGACGGTAGAAAGGAAAATAAAAAAAAAAGTTACTAGGTTGATCTTTGTTTTAAAACGAGACGTTATTGATGCTATGTCAACAAATCATTGACCTCTACGAATAGTCTACGCTTGCGATATCTGTGACGTCTCAAGGAAATGCGCCGCTATCGTAATGAAACGGCCGTAATTTTTAAACAAAACGAGTTGCTTCACTCTTTATTGAGAATGACGCGGTAACAGCACCGATCGCCGCGAGCTTTGCTCTGCCGTGGGGCAGCATGACCGCGGATGGCCTGCGGTTGTCCGAACGACGGCCACCATAACGACAGCGGCGCAGCTCCCGAGTTGAAACCTGCATGCATGTGCAACGGCGGCAGCGCCCACGGCCATTCAAACGGCTCCACAATCATTTTCGGACGCTCGGCAAACTTCTGCATAAACGCTGTCTGCTCGTGAGGGCTTACTCGCGCTGTCTACATAGACGGATGCGTGTTTACATCAGGCAGGACGGTCTTTGGACATTTGGTGCCATTGCGCCTTATGCGGTGAAATAGGTGACGATTGGGTGAGCCCGCAGTTGGACCTCTGAAGAAGGACGCCGCTTGGCGGCCTACAGAGGAGGGGTCTTCCTAACGCGAGCATCCAAGCCGTATAGTGCTCCTCGAGAGAGGTGGCAGTGCATGGTTAGAAATTTAGTTCTTCGCCCTTTGATTGGCTTCTTTGGGAACACCGAGTTGGTCAGCGTTCGGCGAAACAATCGGGTTTTACCATCAGAAAGAAGCACCGAGGTGAAACAACTACTGGGCGAACAAACACAAGGCAAGTGAACGCGCCAGAAAACAAGGAGGAAGGTTGAGAACAGGGCAGCAGTGGCATTTAGCGGGATATATTCTATACAAAAATGCTAAATTTTCGCCCGCGGACAGCGCCATACGTGCAGCATCGACCCCCTTCATAAATGTGCTATGTCACGTTATTTGTCACTCGTCCTTCGCCGCTGTCGTGCGTGCTTACTATACAAGCCGATTCCATATCAAGCTGCTGCGTTATGTTCTACCTGCTATGTTTCGCGGTATTGTTGGGCGTTCTTCAAGGCGACTGTATAGGGGACGCTTGAAAAGCTCGCTCCCGCGCGTCTTGTCAGTCACACTAGATGCTCTGCGCGAGGCTTTTAATTCTGTTCCTCCGCGGCCTCGTCAGTGGCCTCGAAGGAAGCTCTGGTTTGGTGATTTTGGACGGGAACCGCGCGATTTTCTCCTGGGCCCGCGCCTTTGCATATGCTTACCGCGATCACTGTGACCCCCGTCGCCCCGCCGGACGGGGCACTTGAAAGTGTCACCGCCACCGCCGCGAGATATGTCCCGGCGGTATAATCGCCCAACGAGAAAGTTGCCGCGGCACCGACCAACTCGCCTGTCTGTCGCGCGACCGCGCCCCACAATTTTCTCTTCTGTTTTCTTCTTTCCTTTCTTTTTTTTTTTTAATCTCCTTGCCGCGCACCACCGACCGCGGAATCTGCGACAGGGGGCGACGCCGTGACGAATCCCGGAAAACCTGTCGCGGCGGCCTCGTTAGGCCTAGCGAGCGGGAGCTTGCGCGGCGGCGGTACCGCGGTTGACGACGATGATGCTGTAGCGGTGGGCGGGTGACGAGCCGCCACGCGGCTCGGAAACACCGCCGCCGAGAGCGGGCAAAAAGCTTCGAGGCAAGCGCGAGGGGTCTCGCAGACGTCGGGAGGATCGGTTTGGCTCGCGCGACCTTGACGCGTGACACCGGGCCCTGCGCGTGTGACGGCAACCGCGGTGGCATTTGTGGAGAAGACTCCAAAAGAAACACCGCGCAGCGAAGGGGGGTCAAAGTTCGCGGGGCCGCGCGCGCTGCTTGTCTTCTTGGGTTCGCTTGCCTGCGACGGAGCCGCTCGCGAGGCGCGGTCTCGGAAGGGAGCCGACCGAACCCTTGCCCCGGCCTGCGACGTCCGTCCACCCGGTCGCCGCCGAGCTCGGACGTGGGATTAAGCGCGACGACCGCGCGCCGCTCTCCGCGCCTTGTCAATCAAGCAGCGAGCCCCCCCGCGTTTGTGTCTTTTGTTTTTCGTTCGCCGGCACCGTGTCGTTGTCGCGCTGTTTCCCTGACTCATCGTGGCACGTGCTCGCCGCTGCTGTGCCTTCTCTCTGTGGTCAAGCCATTTGCGTTCTCGGAGCGACGCCTTCTTCCAGCGGCGCGCGCGCCCTTCGCCCGGTGCTTGACTGCGTCCCCGCGGTCTCGGATTAACCGGCTGATCTGACGCGTTGGGTCACCCCCCTGCGGTAGGAACAGAGTCGGGCAGGCCAGCGGTGCCTGTTGAACCGATTAACGGCGTCGTCCCCCCTCCCTGCACTCGTGGTGGGAGGCGATCGTGGCCGTCGGCTTTGGCTCGTTTACGCCTCGTTTCTCGTCCCCGAGTGGACTTCTCGTGCGCCGCTGGTCAGGCTTGGCGCGCGATCCCCCTACCCGCTCTTCACCGACGTGGGCTCGCGGTCCGTTGCACGTAGCGTGCGTGTCGGCGACCGTTGGAGCGGGCGCGCAATAGACGTCCCCTATAAGTGCGCCCGCCGAAAGGTGGCGCAACTTTGCCGCGTTTATTTGCAGAAAGTAAATGGTGATTGGGAAACGACACGCTCGTCCGAAGTTGCCACTCCCGTTTATAATAAAACTTCAGTGAAACTTCGGTTGGGGCTAGTTGTTACATGGCATTTTGAAGGAGAAAATATTCAGCGCAGATCCCAGAACAACCCACTCACGAGCTACCTGACTATAATATTTTGCAGTTTTTGGAACTTACGCTCGAGGTACGCGATATACATGTGTGTTGGGCTTACCAACCACGTGCACAAAAGGAGCTCTTGGCCTTTAAGTCGGCTCATTTCAAAGTTGTAAACTGAGAAATTGCGTCCTCTTGTATGGAATCGGCTGTCGAAAAATCGCGTGTGCATAAAATGCAGTCTAGTTTTGATGATCAGGTGCGCCGACGTTTGGCAGCAGGTTTCCCCATGTCGCTCCCTACTACAGAGGGCGACCGTTGAACGTGAAAATTCAACGGTCGCCCGTTGGGAGGGGCTTGCAAGGGCTTGCAGAGCCGCATCGATCGTTTTTACGTCTCATCGTCACTGGCTTCCAGTATGCATTCTTCATGGTTGGTTCCTTCTGCTCTTAGCGACCACTGCTTCCTAATTCTGCGGTTTGCCGATTCGAACATAGTCTCGCAAGGCAAGAGATTGTGGCATCTAAATCCATGGCTCCTATAGGACAGGCAGGCAACCGCAGGGGTATCATGCATTCTCTTTCGATCGCTACACAACAGAGAGAATCTAGATGGCATAAAATGGGATGAAGTGAACGCCTGTGTCCGCGAGTGCTTCAGGTCTTGGGGCAAGCGCCGAGCACGCGAGGAGCGCGAGGAGATTAAAATCATTTCGGACGCGATCCTCCTGCTCTCGAGGCCACTGTCCTGCGGGCCTGGTGTTGCTTCGGCGCTGGCCTCACTCCGAAAGGAACTTCGGATCCCCCTGCATCCACGCTGGGATGGCTTGAGAGTCACAACCCGAGCAGAGCCAGTGGGAAATGGAAGCGTGGTGCAGCAGAAATGTCCTACGTAGACATCTTTCAAGGAAGAGCACAACTGTCTCTTCCCCAGTAGATCCAAGTGTTGAAAGCATAGTCAGTTTCACCAGACGGAGTTCTTGCACTGGCGAGGAAGTTCTACGCGGACTTATAAGCTGAACCAGCTGCCACTCCAGCTGTCTTTCCATTGGTTTCACCAGCTGAGCCGCTGGAAGTCTGTGACTCAGCCATAGTCGAGGACGAGCTATTTTCAGCTTTGAAGTCTGTGAAGCATAATTGCAGTCCAAGATCCGATGGTCTGACAGTTGAATTTTATGTCAAGTTTTGGACACTGTTAGGGAAGCCGTTCACATCATTGGTGAACAGGCTACTCAGTGAAGGGACTCTGTCAGCGTCTTAAAGAGAGGGGCTAATCACTCCTCTTTCTAAGAATGACTTGAGAAGCACCACCGATTTAAGAGCATGGCATCCTAGTCACACTTCTGAACTGCGATTACAAGCTCATAGCAAATTGTCTGTGTATGCAGTTCACTCCAGTACTCAACACTGTTTTCGGTCCATACAAGGCATGTTGTGTCGAGGGATGCTCCACTTAGCTTCACGGTTTAGCAGTCAAGGACTTTCTCCTGTGGGCAAATGCCAGGAAACTTCCAGGTATTCCGTGTTCCTTCGATCAGGGGAAGGCTTTCGACATCATTAACCATAGGTACCTGTTCCGGGTTTTGGAAGAGGCTGGCTTTAGCGTGGGTTTTCGGCAGATGGTCCAAGCTTTGTATTCTCGACCGACTTCTGCGGTTCTCATACAGGATCACGTCTCGGAGGCATTCATTATGGGACGTGGTGTACGGCAGGGGGATCCTCTCTCGCCTGCCCTCAACGTGCTCGCTTTTGAACCGCTTCTGCAGAGGTTTGCCTTCGACAGTAGAATTGGAAAGTTCCTGCTTACACCAGGTTCCCCTCCGGTTGTACTCTTTGCCTATGCGGATGACTTGTCTATTGTCGTCCCGGACGAGGCATTAGCTTGCACCGTCTTGGATGTCATGGACAGTTACTGCGCGGCGAGTGATGCAAGGTTGATTAGGTCGAAAAGTGCAACCATGTACTTGAACTCCACTCCGTCCAGTCCGCAGCCCGTTCATGGTCTTCCCGTGAAGACGCGGTTGCGCTTTCTAGGTTTCCAATTCGATCCAGACGGCCTGTCTCCTGAAAGCTGGCAGCAAGCTAAGGAGAAGCTTGAAACCAGCAGTGCGTTGTCATGTCCATTGGCAGCTCGAGCGACAATTCTTCGCTCACTTCTGTTTTCCTTCTTCACGTACGTGGCGTGTGTCTCCTGTTCCGATCCGAACCATGCTTATCTTGAAGAGGGTCCTTTTTCGTTTCCTCTGGAAAGGGACAACTGGTTGTGTCGCTCGGCAGGTGCTTAAGTTGCCCAAGTATAATGGAGGACTCGGAATTCCCGACCTGGCCATCGTGTCTACTGCAGTACCCGTCAGGTGGACCAAGGTCGCTCTTAACTCGGGAATTCTCCCGACTCGAAGCATTACTTCCTTTTTTCTTAGTAACCGACTCCGTTTGTTTTCGCAGAGCACATTTTCCCCACTGTGTGCCTCGCTCAGGTTCCCCGTCCACCATTTATGCGGCGGCTGCCAACTCTGGTATGCCTACGCGAGGTTCACCCCGGCATCGATGTAGTTTCAACTCCATTCCAAGAAACTAGTCGATATCCTCACCCCAGCTTTCTCTTACATTATCAAATTACTTATACATAAAATGCTATCGCACTAACAATTTTTATGCACTGTATATGTGTGTTTTAAACTGCGCTGTAATGTGGATGTACAAAAAAAAATTGCAGCATAAAACGTCTTTTCACATAGTAATTGTATAATGTACAAAGTACCTTATTTATTTGTATTTTCTACATCGTACTCGCTCGTTCTTGTGCCATATTTGCTTTTTTCGTGCGTTGAATTATCATGTATAAGCCGAACGCGCGTAAGAGCAAGAGCTCCTGTAAGGCCATATGGCCTTTAGCTCTTGCTTCCTCTTTGTGTAACAAAGAAAGAAAAGAACTTGAATCTTCATGTACCTCCTGGCGCGAGGGTGAATGCCGTTGAGTTACAGGCCCTTCACAGCCATCCTGGCACGTGGAGTGTGCCCTTTTTGTGGCGGTCGTGAGGATTCGGTTCATATCTTTACGCAGTGTTTGCTTCCCGCAGCTCATCTCCAACTGATAGCTAGTCTTTTTAGTCTCCCAGGTGTTCCATATCAGACTGTTCGATTTTTGCACCCTTTGGCTAAGCAGGCGATCAACCAGTTCGTGCTTCTTCTTGTCGAGTGCTCATGCCATGTTTGGTTGGCACGCTGTGATGCGGTTTTCGGGGGGCGGGCGCCGGGCCTTCACGAAGTGCTTGCGAAAGTACGGAAGGAGGTCTGGTTCCATCTCACCCGGGAACGGCGTCACTTGGGCGACAAGAAGTTTCTCGAGGAGTGGGCTCATCCTACCGTGATTTTTTATGAGTCAGGTGAAAAGCTCTCTATTAAGTTGTGATCCATGCTCCTAAGGTCGCTCGACTTGGCCGTGTGTGCCAATCGATCCGCGGGGTTTTGCTTGGCTCAGTCGAACGCAGAGGCGGAACCGGTGGTGGCGCACCCTCGTGTGGTCGCGCTGCCCCGCGGATGGCTTTGGTGGTCTCCATGGTTGTATGCCTTGACCTCTTTTGTGTTAAGGCAGTCCGAGGGTCTGTCAGGCTCGTGTTCTGTAAGACCGACATGGCTGTTTGTTTGTTCAGGGCAGTAGCTCAGTCGTGCCGCACCACAGCAAGCAGCCCGCTTGTCCGGGAAGGACCGTTGGCCCGAACCAAAACCCCCCGCCCAGTCAACCCGGGTAGAGGGGGAGTGCCGGGCTCAGTGTACCGAATGATGTTTGGTTGATGAGTACGTGTAAGCTCGAAACATCGCCGGAATCATCTTAGGGACCCTGGACTGAGGGTTCCTCCCACACTGCTCTCGGCATTCAGATATTATTAATAAAGATGTTTTACTCTCTCTCTCTCTGGGACGCGGCACCTCCGGTTGCCAAGTCCTCTTCCCATCTGACAACGGCACCTTTTTTTTCAGTTTTTCCTATTCAATGATGTAAATAAGTTTTGTTCAAGTGCCAGTAAACCTGTTGGTTATCGTTTTCCCAACTTCCGAGCTTCTGACTTCTTCAACCCGAAGCCTCCGCCACGCTACCATATGGAGCCGGGCTCGAGACACAACCTAGCTCCGCAACAGCATGTGCTGCGGTTATCGCGTCTGAATCGGCGAGCACTGTACATGGCAAATAGGTTGTTTTAAGAAGATGACGCGGTGGCTGCCGTGAGAGCTTGCTGCTGTTGCGGTAAGCGATTTCACGTTATGAGGAATCGCAGTATGGTTTGCTGATCGTTCTCGTGTGTTGTTAGCCGACAAATCGCTTCGCTTCTTTGTTCACATTCCTTTTCACGGGGCGGCCAAAGGCGCGAGAATGGTGCCGAGATTTGCCGCTGCGCCATCCGCAGACTTTCTACCTAAGAAAGAGGAAAGCGTTTTTCGGCTTTAAGAAATCAGTGGCCGTATTTTGCAGAGATCCATTTTGTTTCGTTTTCGTCGCGGCGAGTGGCCGACCTCGGCGACAATTCGGCGTCGTGGCATGCAGCCTCCGAGCCGATCCCGGCGGACGAAAAAAGAATAGAAGATGAACTGCATCGTTTAAAATGTGGCTCCTCATTTCCGGTGCGTTTGATTTGAATAGACACGAGTCGCGTCTACTGCAGCTGACAATCGCGCCATTTATTTCGTGTATTGCGGTGAAGAAGCTTTCTCATCGCGCAGCGCTGGTGACCGCGCACGTGGGGATCTTGTTTGGATGGCACGCAAGCGTCGACGATGGCCGATCTGCGGCCAAGAATCCGGGGTATCTTGCCTTATCTTATTTAGCAGCTTGCGCTGTTAAAACAGTGACCCCCGTATCGTAATGTAACTGCTATAGGACTCGCATCGAATTTTCACCGTAGTTCGTTCCTCTGCACCGTTTCCCCACCTTCACGTCTCAGCCTGTCGTGAAACCAATATTTGCCAAGCTCGAGCCCGCGGGATACGGGCACCGATTGGTTGCGTGTGCAAATCTTTAATAATAATAATATTTGGAGTTTTGCGTGCCAAAACCACTTTCTGATTATGAGGCACGCCGTAGTAGAGGACTCCGGAAATTTTGACCACCTGGGGTTCTTTAACGTGCACCTAAATCTAAGCACACGGGTGTTTTCGCGTTTCGCCCCCATCGAAATGCGGCCGCCGTGGCCGGGATTCGATCCCGCGACCTCGTGCTCAGCAGCCCACCACTATAGCCAGTGCAAATCTTTCGAACGATAGTTGCCTAATCGTCGTCACAATCTCTCCTCTGGTTCCTTGCATCAACCTTCGTGGACACTTGCTCAAAAAGGGAACAGCGGTTGCGTGTGTGTGCGCTTCGTACCCGTGTTGCGGGAGTTCAGAGATGACGTTTTCTCGCCCCCGCATCTATATGGGATGACGTAACAGAGGCCCCTGTGCATACGCCGCGCGTCTTGTACTGCGCTGTCTTGGGTTCGAACCCAGGGAACGAACGATTTAAGCGAAATGTTCGCCCAGCGACCATTTTGATACGATCGCCGTAAACGAAACATTGGCGCTCGGCGTCGAGTTTCTCTAGTGAGCGAGCACGGCCTGCTGCGGCCCGTTCGCTTTCCCCTCCTCGGCGTCGCAGACTTTGCGTTGGCCGCCGCCTCTTTGTGCCTGAGGCCGCCGCGCGATTGACGCATCGGTCGCGCCAGAGCGCTCGTCGGGAGAGAAAGGCTCTCTCGACGCGTTGTGCATGGCCCGCTTGACGGCGGCTTTGGCGGCCTTGTCGTGCTTCCTCTGCCTCCGCCTGCCTAATGAGGCCCGACGACGACATGGCGCCCACCCCCACCCCTTCTTCTTCGACTGCTCAGCTGATCCGATTGTGCGGGGGGGCCGATGCCGCCGCCGCCGCGGGGCCATCCATCAGGGCTCGTTTTGAATACGCGGGACCCCTTTCGCCCGCCGCGCGCGCGCGCGTGCCGCTCTCTTCGGCGCGTGCCGACGTTTCTCTGCGCGCGAGGAGCGTGTGCGTGTCCGTGCGTGCGTGTGTTGGAGCCACAGGCGCTACTGCTGCTGATGCGAGGCTCTAAGGCGCACGTGTATGTGTTCTCTCGCGAGACTCGTACCGTGTTTCGCGACAGCATCCACACTTTTTTTTTTCTTCTGCATCTGTGCTTGCGCGTTTATGTGCGTCTCTGTGTGTGTTTGTGAGCGCATGCGTGTGCGTGCGTTGTCATGTGACTTGCCAGGCCGCCGCCCGGAAAGAGTTGTCCGTATTTTTCGTCAGTATATGTGGAGGTCGGCCGCTATAGGCTGCACGGGAATTCCTCCCATCGCCCCTTACTTCTCTTAGCCATACGCGTCGTCTGTCTGTCGTCTCGCTCGTCAGCGGTCACACGAAGGCGCTGTTCTAGCTGTGTATATGAACGTATTAAGCTTTTTCTCTCTCTGTTCTGGCACTTATACATGCCGACTTGGAACCTGCAAGCATTCATTATTTTCCAAAGCCTTGCGAGGCTTTCCGACTATGACGCAGTTTCTCGTGTTCCTTTAGATTCAGTATTTAGTTGTTCCACCTCCTTGCGATTTCTCACTTCTGCTACTGCTGTTGTTTGAACGACGATTTTACCGTCTATAGCCCCCTCTCCTTTACGGTGTCGCCGTACCGCGTCCGCGTAGGCTCTCGCGGTCGTCAGATGTCGGCGGAAAGTTGCTTGCGCTGGGCTATCCGCGTGACCCTCGCTTCCGGGCCTCCCAGACATTCTTGGTCGTTCATCGGCGAGCAGTCAAATCGCTTTTTCCTACGCCGCTGCCCGCTACAGCTGACCGTACTGTCTCGCTTTTGTTGCGTGGGTGGCCCCGTGAGCGTCTGCCCGTGGAGGTCGGCCCTCCGCGAAGACACGATCACCGCAACGAGCGGCGGAAGAGAGACGTCATCCGGTCGCGACGCGCGATGGCGTCGGCCGCGCTTTTTTGTTTTTGTTTTTCCCTGCGTTGCATTACGGACTGCTGCTGCTCCTCGCTCGCTTATGTGGGCTTCGTAGAGCCGTGCGACGCCCCGTGGAATCGGCATTGCGGTGGCGTTTGTTATACTTGCGCGATAGCAAGTTATCGTAGAAAAATAACTTCGACAGCAAAATATGCAGGTAAAGCGAACGATGGGGCCAGCACTGTTGTTTTCTTTTGTCCTCATTTGCTCGCGCTGTTAATCAGTTATACCGTGAGTTAGCAATTATGCCAGGCTGACAGGTTAATTAGTAGCAAGTTATACGTACGTTCGTGCATACGTTCGTACTGGTTCGGAAAGGCGTGATGTCTAAAGCCTCTTGTGCGTCATAAGTGCCTGCGAGATGCCCAGTCCCAGTAAAGTCTAGATATAAGTTCTACCTAATGTTTACAAAAAAAAAAAAATCACATCATGTTTACCCTGTAGCACTCAACGTCGATCAGCTTCCGTTCCGTCCGTTAGGCTCGCGAGCTCCGTTCGCTGCTGGAGATAAGAGTACAGGCGATTTCGGAGGTGCGAGTTATTGTTCGAATACAGTTTCGAACCTGGCTGATTCAAGCAAATTGTCGTACTTACCTTTTTTTTTTGGGGGGGGGGGCGGATGCAGGTGCGTAAGAATTGGGAAGCGCCGGTATACTGAACGCTGTCAAAACGCTATCCTCCATCGCTGTGGAATGTGGCCAGTAGCACCCACTCACCGATGCGTCTCGGCTTACATCGCTGGCGGAAACTGCCGCTGTACAATCAGAGATTAGTCCTGCTCAATAAGTGTATAGCTTCATTGCGTCTATAGGCTTAAAACTTTTTTTAACTGAGACGTGTGACCTAAAGCGAATGATTAGATAATTAGGGAAAAGTTGCTATAGCATCATCTGTCGTGCAGGTAACCTTTGCCTCTTCGAGCCATCCAAACTGATGTGCACGGAACACGCGCTGTGATGGCTGAGTGGCCGCGGCGTCTTGCTGCTGAGCACGAGGTCGCGCGTTCGATTCCCTGCCCACGGCAGGTCGCATACTGATGGGGGCAAGATGAAAAAAAAAGGAAGAAAAAACACTCGCGTATACCGTGCTTTGTGTGCGCTTTAAAGAACGTTCCCGGTTGTTATTACTATTAACCGAATTTCTCCACTATGTACGGCGTCCTTCGTAACGCACTGTGAAACTTCGAGACGTTAAGGCTTACAGTTTATATCACGATCGCTATCACTCATTATTATTATTATTATTATTATTATTATTATTATTATTATTATTATTATTATTATTATTATTATTATTATTATTATTATTGCACGGAATCGTGCCATCTGCCACAAGCTATTCCGGATAAGCCTGGTTCCAGCAAACCAAGATCGGAGCACGTAGCGCACACGCTGCGCCAGTGATGATGATACACGCCGCGCCGTCCTGCGGGTGGAAGCGAGGAGGTAGTTTCGCGTATCCGTGAAGGGGGGGGGGGGGAGGGTGTGGCCTAATGGAGCGAGCCGCGAAGGGCCTGCTTTAGCCGCGACCGGAAAAAAAAAAAAAGCGATGCGAGGAGGCGGGGCCGTACAGTATACCTTTCGCTCGAAGAATGTGTTTACGCGAACAGGCCGGTTTGAAAGATGCGCGCTTATCTATTCTGGTGTCATTATTATTTATTGATTTATTTTTAATGGTACGCCGCCAGTCCTTTGGCCTCATCGCTGACGTCTGCGGCGCAGCATCCCGGAGGCGCGTTGCAGGCTGACGACTCTCGGTTTTCCATAAATTCGTTACAACCATGTCGATGGCTTTTCACGAAGGGGTTAATCGTTGCTGCGGCCCACAGCGATGACTTTGCAGCTGTAGTTCCTCTGCCGGACACGAAGTTATGGGTTCGACTCCCGGTGACCGTACACTGTAAACGGAAATAACTCCGAGGTGGGAGTATAATGCTTGTCCTCTAGCGACCCCCCGGTTCGGAGTTTATTATGCTCCGTATGATCGGAGTAGAATTTTTACTCCGTGCGAACGGAATTTTGCGTGGAAATATGGGAGTATTTTTTTCTGTCTTTTCTTTATTTATTGCTTTGCAATGGACGGAGTTTTTTCGAGGTGCAACGGGAGTATAAAAAGAGGCATCGCGAGACTTTGCGCGAACATCTTTACATACAGAGACTGCTGGTCAAATTTGGAAATATGCACACCAGACCGCGTCAAATTCGACGAAACAAGTCAATGAAAGCACATATATCATGACATACATAAACATTTCAGAAACGCCCAATGCAGAAATTTGAAAGACATCCCACGTACACGCGATACTCAAGAAGCAACGGTGACAGTATATATAGCCACGATACTGTGTGCCTCGAAACCGCCTAGGGAACTGCTGTGCTGTTTTCAGAATTACGACTCACATGCTCGTTCATACGAGATCTGCCTCTCTGAAATTAACAGAATACCTTAATCAACACAAAACTGTTAATTCAGAATAGTGAGAGAAAAAAGTTAATGGCGTAATTTTTCAAAATTATCATGCCATTCTGTGAGTGCTGAAGCGACTTCGCACACTGCCGGCGTTCGCGACCAAAAAGTAGTGCGTTAGTTACAGTAAGCAAGAAAGATGTAAGTGCGTGCGCTTCATAGCAAAATTAAATTTTGGCAATATAGTGGTGGCGTAGCAAGAAATTATTACGTGTGAGCATGACCCGCAGTAGCCGACGTAACACCAAAAAATGCGCAGTCATGCATCTTATACACTGCACTACTTGCCCTGCGTCCAAGCAATCTCTCTCGGTAGTGCAAAGGAGCTACATCGCTGATTTGTCGAGTGAATCCTTAAACTCGGAGCCAACAGGGCATGCGTCTAAATCAATGTCTCGGATAGAGCGTAATGTTAATGCAATATCGGAAGCAACGACGTGACCAAAACCTATATGCGCGATAACAATTCGATTCACATCGCTCAATAACAAGCTTTATTTACAGTACGCATACTTATGTCCTACCGTTTTTCTTTGGGCAAGAATATCCGTTCACAGATGCATAAAAACAGTTGCTTGCACTCCGGTCTTTCTCACTGGCAACACAGCACCGCAACGAACTTGGGGTACGCCACTCATGTGCGACCACGGACGTCGTCGCTCGAACAGTGGCTGCTGTTGCCATTGCTACGTGGTCCTTTCAAACATTACACCAGACGTTGTCAGCATGTACCCAAAAGGACATAAAAGTCGTATTTCACGTACTGAAGAACACAAGCCAGGGTCACGCAGCACGAAAACACAGTCAGAGCCTGAGCCGACATCACGAGCCAGTGAGCAGCTTCGAGGTATACCTAAGCCTTTTTCCGCACTAGAAAACGTTGCTCTTGCATTCGTCGTTGTCAGCAAAGTGATCAGAGCTAACGTACTTGAAGCTGAGATACAGTGAGCTTCAGGCATGCCTATAACACTTTCTGGAAGGAAATACGGGAAACAAATTGACGAAACGCTGTCACGGAACGACACTTCACAGATGTCATGAGCACTGCCGACTCCGCCGAACGCGCCCGGTGGCTGCCGAGGCGCACAGCCTCATGGGAAGCGCCACGTGACCAACCTGCTTCGGCGGAGGGAAGTTTTTTAAAACTCCCTGTCGGAGTTTTACGGGAGAACAAGATTATTAAGCGGAGTAAAATCGCGTCATGTCGCCCTAATACTCCCGCAGCTAGCCAGCGGAGTGAAACAAGGGAATGGCGCTGTTTTGCTCCCATACATCGGAGTAAATATTTGAGGAGAGGAGGTTTTAGGGCACATAACCTGTTAAAAACTCCCAGGTGGGTTTATTTTCGTTTACAGTGTATTTTCGATCGAGGCTCAACGCAGGAACGATCGTGCCTTGGGCTATATCTGAAAAGGCGGTCGAAATTAATCCCTACTTTCGACACACCTACGCTCTCTTAACGTGCGTCTGCTTTATTTATCCGCTTTCTTTCTCTTGCTCCTTGTTAATCTTTTCGTCTACCATTAACTAGCATCCTGGTGCAGCGTAGCAAATCGGTTAAAGGGACACGGAAGAGGTAGACTGTAGATAAGTTTAGAATAGCAAAGCATTCCATCAGAAATTTTTTCGTCATTTAACGGAAAAGCAATGTTTGTTACGGCAGATAACGGTATACAATTTTCCCCTTCTTAAACTTCGTGACGACACATCAGCATTGGTGCGTTAATGTGACGTCACCGATTTCAGAGTACGTTTTCACAAGTGGAACCGTGACATAAGTTTTAGAGGCAATGCATAGATAAAGTGGATAATGCAAGGTTTATTTTCAGTGCGCATGTGGGAACCTGTGATTATTGCTTGTAGTCTGTCGTTTAGTGCTTCTGGCATTCTAGTCAAGTCGCAGTTTCGTCTTTTTACGCTACAGCCAGTGACGCTTTATTTTTTTGTTTGCAATGGGCCGTTTTGCTTGTGTTTACGGCACATAAGCCCCCCATCAGCTTGTTCTTCTTTTTTTTGCCACAATTTTTGATTATATTTTTGCGGACCATTTCTTTAACGTACTTAAAAAGCTTGTCCTACAGCAGCCATTAATTCTTGGAAAGCTTGTTTGCAACGAGGCTCAATATTTTGTGAGACTATTCGAGCAGTTATTTTAATGACATTTAGTAATATTGTTTGTAAAACTGATCCTGATTGACCCTAACCGATGGCTGTTTCTTCCCCTAGCTAGGGCAAGCGTGGTGCATAACTACACCGAAATGAATGTTCCCACTGAAAATATATTCACCTGCGTTTGACTGTTCGATATCCAATTCGATATTCAATACTCACTATTCGTCTTCCATTCGTATTCAAAAAAAGTTGATCGACCCACGTCCAATTAATATTCAACTTCTTTAGTGCCTGTTCAGCCGCCCTGACTTCCCCTTCTCATTTCCTTATCTTTCCACGCTGACCTATTACGTGTTCTATACTATCCGAACGCTGTGTGAATTCGTGAACGTTGCGTGGTGACGGTCGTTTCGAGGGTTTGTAATGGGACCACTGTGCACACCCTGTGCCTTCCTGCCCATCAGCTGATGCAGGTGTGGAGCAACTACCGGCAAGGCCACACGGGCCAGCTGTCCCTGATCACGACGGCGCTGCTCTTCCTGGGTGGCGTCGCGCGCATCTTCACCTCGCTCACCGAGACCGGCGACCCGCTCATCGTTGTCACCTTCTGCCTCGCCACCATCGCCAACTCGCTCATCTTCGGACAGGTGCGGGTTCCGTCAGCGGTGTCGGTGATCACTTGCCTTTCTGTTCATACGCCTGCGTGCAGTATGTGCATACACAGCACTTTCTTTAAAGTATATTTTCTCACTCCGAAATAACACTGGCAGGAGTGGGAACGAAGCTTTAGAAGACAAGTTCTAACCATGTTTCAACATACAGAACATGTGCTACAAAATTGCCCCAAGGGTGGTTTATGACATGCTGCAATTGCTCTTGAAATCCTTGACGCATTGGCACAGTACTCACTTTGTTTGTCTTTATTAAAAAATAAAGGGGGAAGACAAAAAGTGACACTAAATCAATTTATACTGGCATTCTTTCAAAACTATTGTCATTTGTTTCGCAGTAAAAAGTAAGCACTAAGAAATAATGAAGGCCGAACTTCGCTTTTCGGAATTCCGCGGCAAAACCTCACCACTGATAAGCCGCACTGTGACGTCATGAATTTCATATCGTTTTCTGATATTTCAGCCATTTGGAGAAGGAAGGATTCTCGCCGTATTTTGATGTGGTCAAATTGATCTGCAGTTTCCAACTACAGCGCACCTCATAATCAGATTGTGGTTTTCGCACGTAATACCCCAGAAATTTTTCATAGATTTTCGAAGCTCGGACTACTTCGGTCTCCGGTTTCATTAAAAGTCAAGGTAGTCCTTCATTGCTGGTAAACACTTAGCAAGACTCAAGTAGATGCTGTTGCAATCTCACGGCAACTTGGTTTGCTAACATTGGGCTGTGGCGCCACCTGTCTTCCGTTTCTTTCCCCAGCCTTACCAAGCATTTTGTCATGGTAAGAGTGAAAAGCTGTTGGAAAAGTGCGTATGGAAAACTGGAATTTACTGATACAGCTTAGTTTGACACTCTTCTTTAGTGTCTCCTTAAGGTTATTCCGTGTTCAATTACAGCACTTCTATCTTTGTTCGGTCTTTTTGTGCAGGTTCTCTATTATTGGGAGGCCACCAACAAGCTGGTCAAAAAGAAGACCAAGTAGCCTCCCCAGAGTGAAGCCAGGCGCATTGCGTGGGACAATTCAAAAACCTGGTCTGTGAAACGAGGATATTGGTGAAGGAAAAGCCACTGCAAGAGAAAAGGGGAGGATGGTCATCCTCCTTTATCTTCATTGTCTCATCGTTGCTGTCCGAGTAGGTACAGCTGACAGCTGCCACTCTCGGCTACCAGGCGGTGTACTTCGTCCGAATATGCTGCAGCATGGGACAACTCGCCCATTAGCTTAGTGTAGCATGGTCTTGCCATCAGTGGCAAAATTGCACTGGCAGCTGTGTGTGGGAATGGAGTGACCTGTCTCGGTGATCTGCTTGGGTACTACACCTCGTTTCGCTGCTCTCTTAACTGCTAAGGTTCTTTCAATTTATTATTGCCTAGTTTTTGTTACACTTTATTTGTCTGTTTAAACTTTCTTGCAAGCCTATTGCCTACTAGAGGAGCTATCTTCTGTGAAGCAGTTGCAAACGGCCCTGTTTCTTTTTTATCATACCTGCTTGTTTTCTCCTTTCACTATTTGTACCATTTTTGCTTGCTTCGTGCCAAAGCCACACTAGGTCAAGCACGAGTTGGTCAACAATATGCAAAAGTTGTTTCGCTGCTGGCGCAGAATGTATAAAATGGAAGAGAGGCACTTACTCGTGATGGAAGCAAAATACATGTGTGATAACACAATTAACAGTATAAAAGGCTAACAAGATGCAACATTGACAATTATTTGGTTTCCATTGTTAAGGAGCACGATTTAGGTGCCCATGTTAACATTCCATTGTATGGTGCTGATCACAATTTGTGCAGTCATCGTTCTGCGCCCTGACGCTACTGTATTTGCTTCACTGTATCTCGGATGGATTTGAGGTGCCACATATTTCTTTGTTTGTGCTTCATTTTGTGCTGACCTTTGGCATGAGAAAAGTCTGCAACAACATGCTGCTTTCCTTGATATTCATTATTTTCTAGCCCCTATCCTGTACGAAGTCTGCAGTCTCTATTAAAGTTTCATAGTTTTATATTCTACTTTTGCTGTCTTATGTCTGGTTGGCACCCATGGATTGCTTGAATGTGTGAATACACTGTGGAATTACTGTTTCTCGTAGACATAATAGGACAGGCAACTGCTGGTGGTTATTATTTCAACACTAGCATTTACTGAGACCTTTCAAGAGTGGTAATGGGAGATCTCAAATGCTTACCTGGCAGGTTGTATGCTGGTTGCATAGAGGTTAGAGACTACTGATTGATGCAGCTGCAATGACTACCATTATCTATTTAAATGCTCCCTTTTCATGCCTTCTTATCACTCATGAAAAAGGACAGGGGTTGACAAAACCTAAATTACAATAGAGAAGATGAATTGTGCTAGAGAAGGTAAGACATTGATACTGTGGGTGAAAGAAGTGAGCAGAAGCAGGAATGATGTACATACAGTTGTTGGCATGCTCAATATGGAAGTCAGAATAATCTACGGGAATTTAGCACTACTGACCTTTTCAAACCGCATCTTTGAACAATGGGAACCAAGTGGTGCAGCTTGCTGCAGCTGACAAGAATGATATAATAGATTCTGCGGTGAAGCATAATGACTTTTTGTAGCATTGTAATAAAGTACAAATGAAATATACGTCCAGAATGTTTATCCAAACAGTGCTGCACTTCTCAAGGTTATTATTCTGTCTGGGTAACTGCGATCACTGTTAAGTGCACTTTCAACAACATATATCACAAGGTGTTGATTTTTGTCTAACACCACATGTACATGTTCTGACAGGAAAACAAAAGGCGAGTGATGTTAAAGGGACCGACAACTGACCATAATGTGTTTTGAGGTCCTGGTGCTAACAGTGTGACAATGATGTTGCACAAAATGACATGGGGTGATTGCTCTGAAACATCGTCATTAAATATGTGTATGGTTTCCGAAATGTAGATGCCCCAGCTGTTTTCAGATGGATTTCTTGTAGATAAAAAAAACCTTTGATGTTCTTATGGCATTTGTGCGCTCAGTTGTGTTATTGTAAAAAGCTGATTGCTTCAGTTAAAAATGGCACTGTCTCTGCACATGAGAACAGAATGCATAAACGTGGCCTAATAACATGGTAACATGTATGAATAATTGCTGTACTTGTTTGAGGCACTGTCTGAGCAATGTGAATATATTGGAATGCCAAGAATATGCTGTGCTGTGAAGGCATATGAGCGTTGATATTACATCGTTTCATAAATATCTGCACCTTTTCTGCCAAAACGGCACGTGTTTCCTGGCGCTATGTCTTTGTGGCGTGATACTGCCTTCACCATCAGTCGTTTCTGTTGCTGATGTCCATACACAAGTCACAATATCGAGATCGAGAAATCTTATCTGCAAAATTTACTGAAAGTTTTCTAATCAACTGTCATGGTTATAGATGCTTTAGACAGTGAACTTTCCAGTGCACTGAAAGTGAGGACATCCTTGCAAATTGGTTGTCGGTCACTTTAAAGATCAAAGGCGCATGCAAGAACAGTTATTTGAGGATAAGAGTATATCACAGCGTGTGCATATTAAAAGCTTCGGTTCTGCGGGTATGTAGCTAGTATCGCCATTGATTCTAGTTTATCTCTGTGCAGATTGCTTACGTGCTTTGCACGACCATGACCTCTTTCACATTGTATAGAGTGACGAGAGACTGGAGTTAAGAACCGTATGATTCAGGGAAAGCAAACAAGGAATGAAATGAGCCTAGAATGCTTCTGCTACAGTACTACGACACTGCAGTTGCCAGGCTCCTCAAGGAAAATGCACTGTCAGAAAGTAATATATATAGAGAGTAGTACAGAAAACAATAACTTGCAGCCAGTATGAATGAGGGTATTGCATAGTACTGAATCCATCTATTGTTATTTTTGTCATTGTACCACTTTTTTGCCTCCTTCTTTGTGTGTTCTCTGACAGTGTTTTCGATAATAACATTGTAAAACTGTTGAACTGTTTTTGTTGTCCCATGAGTTTCTTTGAGCTTGCTTGGCTCGGTTATTGCCCATCTGTGTGTAGTGGTACTTTCTGTATGCAAATGTTACTGCAGCTGTAGCACATTCTTCACTGCCGATTTTATGTGGTGCTACCTTTTTTTGATACAACCAATGGAGAAATTTGTGTCATGCAAACTTCTGTAAGAAGTGCAAATTGAGTACACACAATGCCTGGCAATATATTTATGCTGATGACTTAAATTATTACCTTTAGACAGGTTCTTATGCAGGCCTCTTTGTAGGCAGGTAACACCCGCCCGCCAAGTCCCTTGTTTCCTCCAGCCTTGCAAATTGTAGTAGTGCTGAACAGGCTCTTGAGGACATGGGACATCTGTACATGCTAGCACATTTTATGAACACAGTTCTAGCATCCATCAGTCTCATTAATGCTCTGAGGCGCAAATCTTCTCGTCTTAAAATTTCTGGAACAAGGTAAATCAACTAGTTCACTTTCCAACTTAATCCACCAGAGACAAACAAGATCTAGATGAATTATCAATGTGTTATTAAAGGGAAATTCCGACATCCACCCATTCATAGCAATTGCTACAAATGAAACCCATACGGGTTCCTCGAAAGAAAAGCCTCGCATTTGAAGAGAAATTATTGAAGAAAAAATGCAGATACCACAAATTTTTCTTCTTTTCTTTCGAGGAATTAACCCGTATGGATTTACTTTGTCGCAATTGCTACGAACGGGTGGATGTCTGATTTTCCTTTTAATAATTCTCACCACCTTGCGGGTTTTCGGAAAACTATTACGTCAATTGTCAATGTGTTTGCCGGAACTTCTGGTTCATTAACAATAGCATGTACAAAGTAGGTAAGTTCAGAGAGTCATGCATATGAAAGCATTACCTGTATGTCGCTTTGCATCAAGAAAGGATCGAGGCTTTAGTGAAAACTCGGCGAGCATGATATTCGTTGCTAGGGTCGCTTCCGGTCCAGGCATGCGCATGGCATCCCGACTTTGTTCCATCGAGAAGAAAATGGTGGGAAATTCAATAATTTCCTCAACGTTCAGGTATTCTGTAATGCAGGGTGCATATTATTACAAAAGCAGCATAATAAATAAAGCATGCTCTCAAGACACCCTAGCATGGTCACTCTATTAGTCCTGTCAAAACACTTTCTTGCACCACTTCTGGCACGCGCATATAAAAAAAAACTAAACACGATTAAAAATAACACGCAAACGCATTAGTGCAGGCAAGAACTTTTGTAAAGAAAAAAAAATTGGCCCTTCTATTTTTTGGAGATGATTGGCGACGTTAATGCCTTCATCGATCTTTTTTATGACAGGCGTGTAATTGCTGAGGATACGTTTTATATGTTACGCTGCTTATTCTGGTGGTTATTGCATCTTCATGCCGTATCCCCACGCCATCTGTGAATCGCAAAACCTTGTGGGCACTTCAGCAGACACGAATTGGCAATCTCACTGCCAGCCACAATGCGGTACCATGACGCAGTACATCTTGCTGTTGTGGCGGCCTCACGGTCGCACGGCAGCATCCAGACACCCTTTCCCCTTTTTTGACTCGGTAAAATCTTATCGCGTTGTGTGCGGGAAAGGGAAGTGGTGGGAGAATGCGCAACCGAGCCGTACATGCTGGACGATATCAAAGTAAAGTCAATTTTTGCTTGTTCTACAGGGACGCACACCTCGCTTATATCTGCTGATTTCCAGCCGCTCTCGCGTCCCACACAACATTGGTGACCCGGACGAGCAGCAAATGCTATGGACACGCCTCAAGGCACCGAAATTCCGACGCTCCGGCGTCAAACTGCCTCCGTTTTGGACTGCGGATCCTGCATAGTTGTTCATTCAGGTAGAATGACAATTCGCTGCACGTAGCATCACAGCAGATTCCACGAAATACCATTATGTGGTGAGCAGTCTGCCCCCATAAACTGCTAGCGAAATTGGAGACCTGTTGCTTTCCCCACCAGCAGACAACGTTTACGAGGCGTTGAAGGCAACACTCATTCGCAGGATTACGCCCGCCGAAAGCCAACGGCTACGACAGCTTCTCCACGAAGCCAACCTCGGCGACAGAACGCCAAGCCAACTGCTGCGTCATATGCAGCAATTATTGGGTCTTGACAGCCTGCTGCTCCGAGGAATATTTCTACAGAAAATTCCTCCGAACGTCAGAATGGTCATGACTGCCTCAGATGAGAACGATCTATCCAAGCTGGCTGAGCTCCCACATCTGTCGCGGCCGCCACAAGCGAGCCATCTCCACATGAGCAGCTTCAAGAGATGGAGAACGAAATCTCGCGCCTCGTGGATTCTGTGGCCGCCCTCCATTCCGCATCACGGTCAACTAGTCAGAGTGCTCCGCAGTCGCCTATGAAACGCCAAAAACTATGTTGGTACCATCGCAAGTTCGGCAATGCTACACGCAAATGCGTACCACCCTGCAAGCTCTTGGGAAACGCCCCGGGCAGGCGCTGAGGGCGACCAGCGCTTCTGCCATGCAAGAACGTCGCTCATCAGTCTTTTTCCTAACCGACCGCAACAGCGGCTTTCGCTTCCTCGTCGACACAGGCGCCGAAGTGAGCGTTTTGCCAGCATCGCCCGCGGACCTCAAGCGCCTGAACACATCGCCTCTGCAGGCAGTCAACAACACGGCCATCGCGCCCCGCACGACACTAATCGCTGCACCCTAGTTGACAGTGTGTAGCGGTCCCCACTATCCCTAACAACGCAACTTCACTGCAATGACTATACATCAAGCGGCCACACTCGACGAGGAGGTTTCCGTTGCGGATGGAGCGCCATTACTTCAATACATTTAATGCGACACACCGCTTGTGTCACCGTAGCAGAATCATTTCGGGTATGGACCCAAGAATGGACGCATACCAATACATGTGCAATGCCGTCTGTTTGGGCACATACTCAGTGAACCTATGCTGTCTGCTCGAGAAGACGGCAGCCAGCACACACTTATGGCCCAAGCTAATGGACAATTTCGGTCACAGCGTATGTGAAAGAGATTAGATACGGTAAAAAAACATACCGCAAACTAGGTGAAGTTCCTGAAGAGTATAATCGAATTAGAAAAGCTACATTAGGTCTCTCGAAGGATGTACACAGTTGAGTATACTTACGAGCATCATGTATACGGTAACAGTCTGATGGGGGTTCCGCGACGGCACCTCTAACGATGCCACTGGCGCACTGCCAGTCCTCAAGGACGTAAACATTATAAAGCGGCCGAAGCCACGCCCCGCATAATGCCGTCAGGACCTTCCTTCCACTGCGCTCGCGGCGCCTAGTGTCCGGTTGCTCAACGAGGACACATCATGCAGGAAGACGAGTCTGTCTCACATGCATGGTGCACAGCGATAGAGCCAACAAAAGAAAATGCAGTTGATTACGCGAAGTTTACGACAAAATATCGTGCTTTCTGAGCTTTTCCTTTTTATTTTTTTTATGACTCATGCCATCCGTCTTCGTTTCGTCTTTCGCCATTACACTGCTTATAGCAGATGGGGGACACAATGAGCTTGATAGTATACTTTTTTTTACACCCTCTTGCTCGCAGCACCAAAAGAAGAAAATATATGATGAAACCTTTGAAGATCATTGTCCATGTAAGCGAATAGCTCATGCGGACCGCATATATCAAAATGACACATTAGCAATATTTCCGAAGTATACTGCTGCCGTCAATAAAGGTGTTTGATGATGGCGACAGAAATTATTGTCAGCGTGTTCTGGTATACGACGGCGTGACAATGTGACGACGATAGAGATGGCGTGGCGCGTCGCCAGCGTGACCAAGATTGCTTGACGATAACGCAATTTCGATGCGCAACGCGTCGCGGTGGCAGGAGGATAACGGAATGGCAACATCGTGACAACGATGACATGACAACGGCAGCGCACCTGCAGTTCCTTCTCGGTTCGTTTCCTTCACGTTGGGCCAGACACTCCTCCGAACTATACGCGTTAGAACAAATCGTGCAGATACCACACGCTGTGGGGGTCGGTCCAAGCGAAACTGCGCTGATCCGGCAAGACGAAATGGCGCCTGTCGACAAGAGACGCGTGTAGCGGACTGCGGCGATGATTCGCACGCAGCAAACGTCGGTCCAGGCGATGGAGAAACGGGACACAACGCCACCACCGACCACGGCGTGTAAACCTCCGGACGCAACCCAGGCCGGCCGAGACTCAACAAAGCTCTCGAGCGACAGCACATTCGCTTAAATAGAAGCGGCCTTGAATGCGACGAGTGGCGCATCGCATCGCTTTTCTGGTGAATCGCATTCGCGTAAATAGCGGTGATGCGCTAGGAAGACGAATCGCATCGGTGCGACAAGAGAGGGTAGTTACAGACGGGGCTAGTCGTTTCGCGCGGTGCGCATAAAGGCTGGCGTGTCGCATTGAGGGAGAGAGAGAGAGAGAGACGGCTGCCGCCATGTGCTAGCCTCCAGTCGCCGGTGGAATGCAGATCTCCTGAAACAGGTTTTGGACGAGGGCGGATTCGCCCCCATGTGAACGTTGTCGCAAAGCAATTACCCTGACACGCTAAAGGATGCGACACGCTAATGTCGCATTCATGTAAACGTATAGCTATGAGCTAGCTGGCGTTTCGCGACGAACAGGGCGTAGAGAGGCGTAGCTCGACGGCACGTTTGTTTGTCCACCCAGAGCAGGAATGGTCGCGTTTGAGAGAGCTCGCTGTGGCATGGTGGGCATGATTGATCAGACTGGTGTTCATCAGGAGTTGTAAGCCTTACAGATCTGCAATACGTTGCAAAAATTGCACGCTTGCACCACTATGACTCCCCCCCCCCCCCTTTCTGCGTTCGACACGTACGGTCCAAAAATGCCGTGGAGAGACTCGGCCAGGAAGGCAGAGGGACAGCCAGTTACTTTGACCGTGATGGAACGTGTCCGTCCCAATAGCAAGTGCAAAGGAGATTGAGGCAAGCACAGAAGCCCCAACCATCTATGAGCGTGGCGAGCTCGAGCGTCGCAGGGCAGTCTCGGAAGCCACCAAGGGTCATTTCATTACCGTAGTGTCCAAACACCCTCGTCAACAACAACGACAACAACAAAAGTGAACCCACTACGAATAGGGAGCGAGCACGATTGCAAAATTAGACCGTAACACCCCCACCAGCTGCAGCATCAGTTAGGCAAGTAGAACCTTTCTAGCACATGAACAAATGTAACTTGCGTAAATGTTATTCGTAATTGGTAAAAAAGATAGGTGAGCTCGTAGGCGAGCCAATCTCTGATACTGATATCGACATCTGCCACAGGATATCCACGGCAAAAAAGAATGAACGAAACGTTGTCCGCGATTCATTTCACGCACGAAACGTAATACGCTGCTCGCGTATTACGCGAGCAGCGTAGTCAGTCGAAGATGGCTTCGGCTGACTTCGTCCACACGGGCGCGGGAAGTGCCATCTACGCTAACGAGCACCCGACGCGACAAAATAAGCAACTCCTTGGGGCAACCGTAGCAAAAAAAAAAAAAAAAAAAAAAAAACCCGCAAAATGGAAGTATGTGTGGACGAGTGGAGGAAAAATTCTCGCACGCGAAGATGGAACTTCTGATGTAATCCGGATAACGAGCACTGCTGACTTAGATTTCATTAGGTGAAAAAGGAAGAAAAAAGACAGTGATTTTTTTTCCCTTCTTGTCGGTGGAAAAAACAGCACCGATGAGTAGTGATGTTTGCTTTAGATCTGGTTTCAGCATACTACATCAAACTATCAGGAGTATTAGGAATAAGAAGGAAGTGTTTGATTTACTTTTGAGTTCTCTTCACGCAGACCTTGATGCGATGGTGTTTACAGAGACATGACTGTATAATACTGACATGTCCCCCGAGTTAACCAATTATTCTGCAGTACGAATGAATCGCGCCGGAAGAGGAGGAGGGTTAGCTGTATACCTGAAGCACCAACGTTCCTTTCAAGTGCTTGATGCTTTTGCTATTAGTAATGGTGACATAGAATGCCTACCAATAGAAACGAAGTCGTTTCTGCTTACTGTAGTATACAGACCCCCAAGTGAATATAAGCGCCGTTTTCTAAGTCATTTGGGACCCAACTTCTGCATTCTTTTACTCATATAAACAAGAACATATCTTATCGTGGGCGATGTGAACATTGATATGATGGGTGAAGATTTATATTCGCTTGATATGAAAAACCTCACGGCACCCTATGGATGTGAAAATGCTATCATAGAGCCTACCCGTGTTACTCACCATAGTTCCACATCTGTTGAAGTTTGTATAACAATCCTAAACAAATACGACTACAATGGAGGCATATTGGGCTCAGGCCTTAGTGACCACCTACCTATTTATATTTGTACGCAGAACTTGTTCCTTAAAGGTAAACGTCCAACCCACTGGCGATATAGATGTATCAATGACAAATCACTGCTTAAGTATAGTGAATTAATTAAACGAGCTGACTGGTCACCCTGTGTACCTGCAAAAAAAATCTAGATAAAAGCATATGAAACTTTTCTAGAGATCTTCGTTGAATGCTACAACACTGCTTTTCCGCTACAACAGTTCAAAATCAGAAAGGGTAAAAATATAAAGCTATGGATAAATAGCGACCTCTTGAAAAGAATCAAGCAGAAAAAACAAACTTTTTCACAGATTTCTCGCTAGCAGAGATATTACAACACTGCGAGAGTTCAAGCAGTTCTAAAACAGGTTAAACAGAGATCCTAAACAAACAAAAAATAGCCTATCATGAAGACGTTTTTTCGCGCATTAGGTCGGATCCTGCAAAAATATGGAAGAAAGTTAGTTCTTTAACTGGAAGAACAGTACCATGCAATGAACTTAAACAAGTAAAAGTTAACGATATTATTCTAAAGGGTTAATATATTATTCTAAATTAACCAGTACTTTGTGAATGTGGCTGTCGGTGATGAGGATACAATTCAATATGAAATAGAAATAGATAACCAGCTGAATTCTCTTGTGTTAGACGAAGTATCACCAGAAGAGGTCTACAGATACATAAAAGAACTAAGAACCAACGTTTCAAGCCGGTATGATGATGTAAAGGTGGCACCAGTTAAGAGTGTCGCATCTATACTTAGCCCATTATTAGCACATTTTTATAAATGTCTCATTTCTAGTGGGAACTTTCCCGACAAAACTCAAAGTGCCAAAAATTGCTCCCATTCATAAAGGCGGCAATGCTTGTGGATTGACAAATTATCGACCGATATCTGTGCTGCCTGTATTCTCAAAAATACATGACGTACGTATAAATAAGCGTCTCACGAAATATATCGACAAACAAAATCTACTGTCGCCATATCAACATGGTTTTCGAAAAAGAAGAAAGGAAAACTACGGAAGAAGCTCTAATAGGCGTTAAAAACCGCATAATTGAAAATACTGAAAATAAAAAGGTGGCGTTGGGTTGACTTGCCTAAAGCTTTTTATTCCCTTGGCCATAACATCTTATTCGTGAAATTAAGCCGCTACGGAACTCGTGGTGTTGCCCTGGACTCATTTAGAAGCTACTTATCATCAAGATGTCAATTTGTTGGCATAGGCAATGAACTGTCCCAGTACGTAGGCATAAAAGAAAGGAGTTCCACAGGGACTCATGTTAGGTCGCATGCTTTTCCTTCTACATATAAATGACATTGTGACGATGTCATTTACATGTCAATGTCAATGTGACAATGACATACAACGGGAATTACAATGTTTGCTGACGACACTAGCCTGTTCTTCACAGGATCCACAATTCATGAAGCAGAAGCTTCAACAAATCTATACCTCTCCAAACTTCCAGGTTGGCTAACAAAAAAGAAACTAAAACTATACACAGAAAAAACTAAATTTATTATGTTCAGGCCTATTAACAAGCACATGAGCGATAATATAATTTCTTATAACGACTAACGCCTCGAACAAGTAAGCGCACAGGAATTCCTAGGAGTCTGGTTCCATGAACACCTGTCATGGACACCGCAGGTGAATCATCTCTTGATAGATCTAGCTCGTTCTGTGGGAAGTCTGAGTAGGATCGCTTCTCTTCTCTCTTCATGGTTAACTAAATCACTGTACTGCACATTATTCTACTCAAAACTACTATACGAAATGCTGGTGTGGGGAAAAACAATTAAAACCAATTATGATAGATTAATAATCTTGCAAAAGCGCGTGCTCCGTATCTTAGAAAAATATAAAGGTCATGGTGCCAAGGACCTAGCCACTGAAGCACTTTTTCTTAAACATGAAATCCTATGTGTTAAAAAAGTATATAATCGAAAACTGATGCAAGACATACGTAAACACAAACTACAGTGTGCTTTCCCAAGCACTGTATCCACAAACTATGCCCTCAGAAGTTATAGCCGAAAAACTGAAATATACGCGCAAACTATGGCAAAGCAGGCCTTTGAATACCCATTGAATAGTCTAATTATTAAACCTCCAGTAATCGAATATCGACCTTACATTACAGACCAAGCAACTCAAACGTCATTATCAATCATTCCTTCACACTACTAATCTCATAGCCGATCCATAAATGTTGTCAAATTATGTTTGTATATATGTAGTTGAAATTTTTTTCTGGTTGAACTATTGCGGGAAATCACAATAAAATACCGCAAAATTGTCTTGATTCCATTCCAATGTATGTTTTTCGACGTACAATTTATGTAGAGCGTGATAAATGCACATGTATAAAATACGCATGCGATCACATGAAAAAAAAAAAACATACCTTATCTTCCTGATGAAATGTATATTATATCGTGTTAACTGATGCAGACTGTATTATTGATCGGGGGGCCAAGACTTCGTCAGGCTTTTTCGCCTTTAGTCATTGCCTCCCGCAAGAAAATTTTGTATTCTTCTTGCAAATAAACATGATGATAATTTCTGTACCCAAGTACCCATGTATACACGATCTGCAGCACGCACAAGCCACCTCACGCGCTATTCAGCTACAGCTGTGTCCCTGATACAGCCTACACGATATTAAAAAAAAAAAGATTGGAAATTGCCCAAGGCACCAGCGCGAGCACTTTAGAGCGTAGGTCCCAATTGCAGAATTCGCCACAAGCAGGAATGAAGTCGTATACTCGTTCAGCATAAGCCGTGCTTATGGGCCATTGGCACCAGTTTCGAGAAATACTTCCTCCAAATCTGATGACATGTTTCGTGTAACGCTGATTAACATGGGGGATAAATACAATCCTGAGAATTAAGTGTCACTTGAAACATTTGTGCGCATTTAGCCACCGAATTATAGGAGAACGTTGTTCGCGAAAGTGGCGTGGAGCATGCGTGAATTTCTAATAAATAATTAACACTCTAGTCCCGATCGCGCAACAGCTCGCCTTCAATTCCGCGATCGGGACATGTGCCGTAAAGTGAATACAAGAAAAATTTATTGAATCTGTAGCTATATCATAGCACAGCCATTTATCGTGCAACGTGCGAGTATACCATAGCCTCCTCAATTAAAACAACTTGTGTTAGAGAATAACGCTATTTCCCACAGCTACGTATTCCTGTCCCTTTCCACACACTTGTTCACACTACTGTCTGAATTGTTAACAACTGTTGTGACGAAATCTGGATTCTGGGCGTATATAGAGAAAGGCGCAGTTAGTGGGACCATCGGGCATGCAGCCACCTTCGCTTCAACATAATTTAATCCGAGCATATCGCCACGCATGATCCCCGCAGTGCTAATCACAGACCGCAAGAGGAGCGAGCACGGATTGAAAGCGGTCACTCCGTGGGCGTCGTATATATCCTGGAACAGGACCACCAGAGAAAGAATGATTTGCACTCGTTGCACGCGGGGCATATTTCACAGCAGATATAGGCACCGGGCGCGGGATGAGTTTGGACCAGTGGCGCCTTCGTGCGGCGGCGCCGCCACTGTAACGGCATTTGACGACTGGGCCCGGTCGTGAACGCGTTAAGCTGAAAACGTGAGGCGCGGCGAACGCCCGCATTGCCGCCGACGCGCGAGCACCCGCACGAAAAAAGGGTGCGGCGCTTTCGCGTAGCGTTTTCCGGGTTGCCAGAAAACATAACTCCCAACGACATGAATTGTCTCTTTTATCGCATATATAATATGCCCTTAAACTTACAGAACACTACAATAAAAATAATCTTAGTGTGATCAGACAGTGACATTTTTGTCCGAAGTGTATTTATCAAGCTTAATTTCAAGCAGCAAGATTGTGTGCGAAACTGCGACTATATATGTACCTTCTGCATGCTGAGAGGCCGCTGCTTGTTTACAACTCCACGTAGAAAATAGAGTGTCGGCCGCTTACTACCGAGCAGAAGAGGCGATTGCTGGGGATGCTGAGAGCATCTGCTATACCGTCTACGTCGAGGGTATCTGCTATAGCTCGCCAAGCCTGGTCACGTTTGATGTTCTTGTAATTGCGATCGCGTACATCCCACAGGACGCGACGCTTCTCTACTTCAGTTATTAGGGCCTCCTTGAAGGTTGCTTTGTCCATTTTAGGCGAACACGATGCGTGAACCAACACGATGCACGAACAAAATCACGGTAGCACGGGCTTTCTTTGACGCACGCGCCAGTTCTGCCGAGAAAAAAATTGCGCCAGAGAGGTTCCGTCGAGATGCGCAGAAAGCAGGGCCATCTGGTGGCAAAACCAAAAACCAAAACGCCACGTGACCAAATGCCACGTGGCTTATCTGAACTCTGATTGGGGGACGCGACCCGTGCCGTGTTTTTTTCTACTCCGAGCAGCAGCACGCGGCGGCGCGATTTCGTGACGGATCATGCTGGGCACGCGTCAAAATGACGCGCGCATCAATCGCGCCTGAAATCACGCCGTGGGGTTCCTTCTCATGCGCGCGAACGTCGGGCGCCTCCGGAAGTGCCGCGCCCCGCTGTACTTACTAGCAATTGTAATGTCGCCACCAGGCTCAGCAGGTACTGCATTTAATATGTTCCGTCGTTGTTTTTTTTCTGTTTTGTGTTGCCGAGATAAAACACCAAGTGAAACCGAATGTGATGAAACATGCTGCGTTTTCTGGTGCACAAACTGAAGCACAAACAGTTACTGAAACATGACTGAAGCTGGCTAAGCCATTCATTTCAGTAATTTTACATTGCGGCCTCAATAGGTCGAGCCGCGGAAACACTGAATACGCGCGGTCTGTACAGTACGTACGGTGCTCGCCAGTTGAAACGCGATACTCCAAGCACATGGTCGCCGGCGCTTTTTGCGTCGACTGTAAGCGCTGGGGACACCGAGCTGGTGCATCGTTGTATTGTTACGAACGGCCTGCAAGGGTACCGACCTACAACATTTTCCCAGCCAGCTGCAGCTGCGGAGGTGGCGAGTTTCCCAGAAGCGACCTTGGAATCCTTCCCCCCCTTCTGCGGCGACTCGTTTTGTAAGGACGACGATGTGCCGCGTCAACACCCCCTCGGCGCCGCTATGATAAACGCAATCGGTGGACCAAGTATTGCTAGTGGATTCGCCGTGGCCGCCACGGCTTGTTAGAAGAGGTGGAGCTCCTGGGAGATGACTTGCGACTGTCTCACGGGGCTTAGAAGTCATGGACAGACGCGGCGACCATTGTCTGCAAGGTCAACACTGGGATGAAGAGGCGCCTGCTCGGGACAGGGCCCGTGTCTGCGAGAACCCTCTCACCTCGATGTGGTCAGAGAAACCTGTGCGGGAGTGAGTGCGTAAACCTTCCCGCTAAAATGCGGGTCCGCTACGATGACTTTGAACGCTCCGTTTGGTCGAACGACTATTTTCCCGTCACCTAGGGATCTAGGGAGGACAGAGTGCATTTAAGGAGCCGGTGGTGGCTCCTCCGTGTGCATTCCTCTTTCAGTCATGCTAGACTGATGATCTGTAACGTTCTCATGTAAATACTGTAAATAAACCCATATTCCTCGTTCTCGACGAGAACAAGTCCCTCATTTCAACAACGTCCTCAGCGTGGATAAGTTGGACGAGGGCATGGGCCAGCCACCATCTATTTGAAGCCCGACCCCAATCATTACGGTATACAGTGAAAGCGAGAACCTTTGAAAAAAGTGTTCCAAAAGCCAGGTGAACTCATACTTCAACGTGTTGTTTTCACGGGCTTTGCTCAACAATAAAATAACAAAAACATAGACGTTTCGCCACCTATGCGGGTGGCATCGTCAGTACGCAAATGGCATCAAATGAGAAAAATACATCCAATTTATGTATGATACTGCCGTAAACATCCGGCAGAGGGCCACAGTTATAACTGCATGCAGATTGATTGCGACGGATGAACCGTGATTCCACAAATTTTCTTGGGCCCCATCGGTGTTCCCGTACTAACGTGGTTACATTATCAAAATCTAACAAGTGTCCTTTTTGTTAAGCAATGATCCACCAATTCCGTCTTAGCACGTGTGGCATGGGTGGCTTTCGTAGCATCCCTTTAGTGTTCCTTCAGCCCAGTGCGACGTCGCCGCCCCGTCTTGCCAATGTAGCTGGCACCACAGTCCGAGCAGTCAACCTTGTAGACGACACCACTTTGTTCGTCCGGAGGTATGCGGTCCTTTGGCTTCGGGAACACGTTTGCCAATGTGTACGAGGGTTTGAACACAGTTCGAACACCCAAAGGCCGTAAAGCCTTGCGCACTGCGTCTGATACACCGCGGACATACGGAAATGCACACAAAGAAGCCGCCTTTCGGCTTGCTCACGCGGGGTCTCTGCATGCGGCGTCGCGTATCATTGACAAAGCGCTGAGGGTAACTCCGTTTATGCAAAAGAGGGACAGCATTCGTTAATTCTTGCTCCTTCAAAGTTTGCATGACGAGAGTGCATCGCAACGGGACAGGAGCGTAAGTACCACGGGCATGTTTGTGTTCTGTAGGGTGGTGAGAGTCAAAACTCAGCACACTACCGCTATCGCAAGATTTGCGATATGCGGCTGTCTCCACTGAACCTCCTTCGCTCCGTCGTACCAGCACATCCAGAAAGGCTAGGCTGCCACTTTTCTCCGTCTCGCATGTAAATTGAATGGCATGATGGACGGCATTAAGCGCCTCATGCATGGCATGCAGGTTTTTCTTTTCGACGATGACAAAGGTGTCATCTACATAGCCACAGTACATTTTGACTCGGAAGGGCAAGGATCCTTCGTTACAGAAGTCGCCTCATTGTAAAGGTCGCGCAGCGCATAGCTCATACAAGGACAGGGACAGTCACTCCTTTTCTAGAGGCGTTCGTTGTAGACGTGTTGGGTCGGAATGAGAGAAGCCTGCGTACGATTTGAACATAGCGCTGCTTTGCCTGCGGCGTCAGGGGTTTCGATCCAACCACCACTATACAGCACATTTCTGAACTGCCAGTGCAGCCGAACAATGCGCGCACAAACCTATACGTTATCGTTCATAACAACTGCAGGCGCTCTGGTAGTCTCTGTATTCTTCTGACAAATACTTCGTCACTGTATGATATACAAGAAAATGAGAACAATCTTCAAAAACCACTTCGGTAGCAGCGAATGCCTCTTAGCTCAATATCTCCCATTCAAAGCCCTTAAAGAGCACAAAATGTGATTTTGAAGGTCATGTTTGGAAGAACGCGCTTTTTGAGAGCCGAAAAAGAAATTGGAGGACGCTTAAGCTTCGCCTTCAAGAGTGGAACGCGACAGCGTTCCCGTCGACCCGCCAAGGGGTGTAAGACAATGGGCTACGGCTAGGAGGCGCCCCGCATCGGACGCGGTGAGCGTCGAGCAACACAGCGTTCGGCGCGGCAACGAAACGTGCGCCTGAGCAAGCGGCGCACGCCTGCTCAACCAGACGTACGCGTTCCAATGCGCCCGCACGCGCCGCACCACGCCTGGGCGCGTACGGCGTCAGGCGCGGAGGCTGTTTCGCGTGTCGGCGCGCGGCGGCGTGGAGACCTACAACCGCTAGAATTTTTGCGCCCGCGCCGGAAGCTGCCGCTCGCGTCAGTAGCATGACACACCACACATGACCACGGCAAGCCAACGTCACTTCCGGAACGACTCTTCGCGCGACGTTCAGGCAAGCTTGCGGGAAACATGGCGGCGGTCCCGGCTGCCCGCTTCGAATTGAATTTGGCGTTGCTTTTGCAAAATGCACTTCGTTCGTAGCAAATGACTGTGTAAACGGCTTTCGCTTAGTCTCAGGCCGCTTCGACGACAGAGTATTATGGATAACCTCGTGGTGTTTTCGAAATCGCTTCTCGTTTCGAACGAGTCGAAGCCTAACGAAAGAAACGTTCGAGATGTCAACGCCACCTGTCGCTAATGGCGCGAAATAGCCGCAACAACGGCATATGACCTCTGAGATTCGAAGATATCGCCGGTCAACTAAAATTGTAGAAAACGTGCGCTGCTTAGCGTACGCTATATTATAGCGTATAACGTACGCTGTAGTTGCTGACGCTAAACTAAAACTGTCTAATATGTAACACATTGCTTAACGTGGCCGTTAAGCGAAGGCTAGACTGCCTTGAACATGGCAAGCTAGCAACACTGCGCCGCCGCGACGAGACGCGCGGCTACGCGCGGCAACTCGTGCATCGTTTGGGTGCGCGCCCTCTTCCTCCGTCGGGCGCCACGCGACGTCGAGTCAGCGAGGCGTGTGCGGACGCATTGGAACGCGTACGTCTGGTTAGAAACAGCTCGTTTCTAAGGCAACACTGCATTCAGTAGAGGCGCTTTTGTACCGCTTTGAAGCATCGAACTCGTGGCTGAGTGTTCTTGACTCGCTATCTTGGTTCCCTGAACTGCGATTATGTCGAGATCGTTTTCCAGAAAGATACGACTCAATTGATATAGAGCAAACGGATCGCATGGTGCAACAATTCGTTCCCCGTTACAATGTATGCGTCTGTCATGCGGCCGGCACATCGGGGGGCTGCGTTATTTTTTTGCGCAATAGCCTAAATATAAGTGTAGAAGCAGTCACAGTGTGTGAAACGGGACGCCTGGTTGTTGTCTATTTTACCTTGAATGAAGTTTTCTGGCGAGTTATCTGTATTTACGCCCCTAATAGAGAGAGCGAGAGACAGTCTTTTTTTGAACGAGTTGAGGATTATTTAAAGACCGATAAGCTATTGGTTTTACTTGGCGATTTCAACTGTGTTTGTTTTCCGGAGGATCGCGTGAACAAACTGCCGCTGAATGATCGTAGTGCACTGCTATTGAACAATCTTGTCAGTGAATACAACCTGGAAGACGTCGGCTATGTGTTGTACGATCACAGTGTTCCGCGTTTTACTCATTTTCAAGGACTCGGCTAGATAGAGCTTATGTCTCACTGGAACTGGTGCCGTTATGCAAAACGTACGAAAACAAGCAAGTCTCTTTTAGTGACCACAGTTTGGTTGCCTTCACAATAGGAACAAAAGAACGAAAAACAAACTTCTCGTGGGATTTGTGGAAATTTAACGATAAGCTACTCAACGATGACTGTTTCGTAAATGACATTAAAGAAAAACTTGGACGACTGATTGTAGCTGAAGAAAAATATGTAGTCACCATGTGGGAAGATTTTAAAAATGAATTGAAGATGAGTGCTATAGAAAGGGCAACTAAACTGAAACAAGAAGAAAAACGGAAAGAAAAAGCCCTGAGGAGTAAACTCGACTTTCTACTTAATGTAGAAAGCACAGAACCTGGCCAAGTCATGAAGGAAATCAAGAAAGTTAAAAGCCAGTTAGAAATCATCGACACAGAGAAGTACCGTGGTGCCATGATAAGATCCCGTGCAGAAAGATTGTGGCAAGGGGAAACACCGAATAAACGTGCGCTAAGTGACGAGAAAGCTTATGCTCACCGCAGTGATATAAAACAGATAAGCTACAGTGACGAAGTAACGAGTGACCGCAGGACCATTGAACGCGCCTTTGTTGAACACTATGGAGACTTGTTTGGCGAAAGAAAAAGTGATCTGGGTAGCTTCATAAGCCACTTCCTACACTTTATGCCACGATTGGAAGAAAACGTTAAACAAGGCCTCGAAGCGTCTATAACTGTGAGTGAAGTTGAAGCACCTGGGCCGGACGGATTAAGCGCAGCTTTCTGCAAAACATTTAAAGCAGAAATAGCACTAATTATGAAGAAATTTTTAGTGCAGTCCTACAAAAACAACCGAATACCCGCGTCATTCCGAACAGCTCAGATGGTCCTGATACCAATACCTGACGATCCTGTAAAGCGCTTGTCTGTTGCATCGTACCGCCCCTAGCCTTGCGAACACTGACTATAAAATTTTTAGGAAAATACTGGCGAAAAGGTTACAGAGCGTAATAAAACTTTTAGTTGGAACCCACCAAACGTGTGGGATTAAAGGGCGCACAATAACTACCAATGTACACGTCGCCAGGAGCATTCTAGAATGCGTCGATGCTTTCGAGGGTAAAGTTGCAATGTTGCAGCTAGACCTGGAGAAGGCATTTGACCGTGTGGCTCATGATATTCTCTTCGAGATTTTAGAATACACGAACATAGGATCAGTGATTATAGATTATAGATGGTGTACACAGACTGCAGCACACGGCTGATTATTAACAAGAGTCTCACGAGAAGTGTCAATGTCTGCTCATCTCTGAAACAGGGGTGCCCAATTTCGTCATTGCTTTTCGCAGTATACCTGGAGCCTTTTTGCTTAGCCATTAAAGAGAACGAGAAAATAAGAGGTTTCAAATTACAGCAAAGTGAGGTGATAGTGCTTTCCTACGCAGACGATCTAGCAGTGTTTTGCGATGACTATGACAGTGTCAGCGAAGTGGTAACTCTGGCGAAAACTTATTGTGAAAAAACAGGTAGTGCCATAAACTGGGATAAGTGCATCGGGTTTTGGCATGGCGCGTGGCAAAGCAAACCACGCAGTTTCGCAAACATACAGTGGGTGACCATGCCTGTGAAATATCTTAGCGTGCCGCTTGAACATTACAAAGACAGTAAGCAGTTCTGGGAACAGGAAACACAGACGGCGAAGGAAAAAGCGCTGGCATGGCAAGGGCGCAATCTCTCAATGTTCGCGCGCTCCACTGTGTGCAACATTTTTCTGGTTGCAAAAATATGGTACATACTACAAGCGCTATTCATGTCGCGAGTGAATGTAAAGAAACTGCATCGAGTGTTCGCTGTGTTCATTTGGAACTCAACTTGGGAACGCTGCAGCCGCTCTAATCTGTTCAGATCAGTTCGCAGCGGTGGTCTTGGACTGTCACACCTATTTGTACGCCAGATTGTATCGCAGTTTATGTTCTTGCTGAACCACAGTGATCCATTTTTGCGCACCATGACACAAGTGCGATTAGGTAATCTGTTACCTGACTTCCTTGTTTCGTGTTCGAATGTTGAATCCCCTCCAGTGAAAGGTTTCCTTCAGGAAGTAGTGTTATCTTTCCGTATGCTTAGTCTTCGATTCTCGCTAGAATATTTAAGTTCCGTCAAAAGAAAGAAATTGTACCATGATATGATAGACTCATTAATGCCAGTTCCAATGTATAGGTTAGCATACTATGGAGGTTCAAGCGATGATGTCCTCAAAAGGGTCAAAAGAATGCCTGTGAAACCATCGGTAAAATCATTCTTCTTCAAACTCCACACAAATACCTTGCCTGTAAAGACTTGGCTGGCCGACAAGGGAATATATGTGCCGTGGACCACCGATTGTATAATGTGTAAAAAACCAGAGACTGTCGATCACGTCTTCATTGATTGTTGGGATCCCTTTTTTCATTGGGACATCTTACAACGAACATTAAAGAAAGTATTACCAATAACCCCACGTGGTATCAGATACTTAGACACAGGCAATAACGATATTCCATATGACCTTATTATGCTGCTGAGCCTCCATAGTATATGGTCCACAAGAATGTCGGTATGTCATGCTGATGTGAATGCCCATTCTGTGCGAGAAAACTTTATTGAAAGTGTCGTCTTCTACATGCGTGAAGTGTACAAAGCCCAGAAAGAACCGCCCGATTGGTTGCCGCTGTTCGATGAGTTGGCTAAATTCAAGCGATTTTAATTTCAGAGAGTCAGCATAAGCTAAGCTGATTCTCTTTTTCACAATGTATACGCATGGCATTTCTGTAAGGAGGAAATAAAGAAAAAAAAACTCGTGGCTGAGTGGTAGCGTCTCCGTCTCACACTCCGGAGACCCTGGTTCGATTCTCACCCAGTCCATCTTGCAAGTTGTTTTTTATTCATGAAGTGCCTGTCGGGATTTATCGCTCACGGCCAACGCCGCCGACGCCGACGACACCGGCTTTTCTGCGACACGAGCTCCTTAACGCTGTCGCGTTAAAAAGAAGTCGACGCCGACCCTTGTTTCCAGAGGAAATCGCATTACTTGAATGTCACCGTGTAGGTGGGATGTTGTTGTGACACTTGCAGTGACCCAAATTGACTTCAAAAAAGCTCTATTGAAGAGCAGCAGATGTCCATTAGGCCTTGGGGCACATACCCAGTGACATGTACGCCCAGAGGCCCCATACTACAATACATACCCAACCGTCTGTGTTGTAGTATGGGGCCCAGTGGTTATGTATTTTGTACATTTTTCATATATCGTCGATGATTTTTTTTGCTCTTCCCCTATTTACATGATTAAGTACGCGACAATGTTAACGCGCACAGCAAGGTAATATCTGGGATATAAATGCTGGTGATCCACGTCCTAACTCACCGCTGTGAACTCTGTTGGCGGGTTGCATTTGTATCGCAATTTGCACTAGTTTTCTGCTTTATATATCACCTGGTGCCGTGAATGTGGCCTGACGCGTACAAGTGGCGAGCTTTCTCAAAAGCAGGCACACAAAAATTTGTTTTTCGGTACGTTAGACCCTAAAACCGGCAGTGCGAAACCACTGGAAGCACTGTGGGTGCCTTCGTGCTCTCGTCTGCTTCACGTGCCAGTGCTTTGACTTCTGCCGTGGGCGGCGCTATTCGCCGGCATGTTGCTGACGTGCTGCTGGCGCCTTATATACATCGGCCGCCTGGCGCCTATACACCGGCCGATACCAAACTGCAGGCTTCCGACATTAGGCTTAGACCACGGTCTTCATTGACACTGCATAAAGAATAAGTTTATATCCATCAAACACATACATGATGCTGGATACCAGAGCAAAAAGGTGACGACATAGTTTCACGAAGCCACAGGCCCCCTCAAGAACATCCCCTAAACTAGGTTTATAATAATGTGGGCACAAATACACAAGAAAGCGGAAGCGGTGGGGGACAGCCACCGCCGTAGTTCAATTACATGGTACAACATTACACGCGTCATGCGTTAATTGTGGGTCCGGCGCCCATCGGCAGCAAATTGTTCTTTTTTTCTTCCACTTCCACTTCCATTTTCTTTTTCCATTTCCTTCTACGAAATCATAAAGATTATTGCAAAGATATTCATCAGTGACAATTATTCCCATATTTTAATGAAAAAGAAAGAACGGCGAATACGCTCTAGGCTTTCCTTGGCTTCATCATATGTTCACAATCCGCTGCCGTGTCTACAGCGCGGCAAATTCAGATCAAGAAGGCATGGGTGTTGGACTCGTGGTCAAACGCCCTCGAGCTATAGTACGCGACAACATCCGTCCTGCTGTTTACACGCAACCACCTTTAGTGGCATCTTACTACGAAGTAATGGCAGTAATCTTAGACTAGCAGCTTTCCAAGTGCCGTTATGCCGGGAAACCACTCTGCGTATGACTGCGAAGAGGTTTAATATGCGTATATAAAAATGGGTTAATGCAGTGGTCCTTTGAACTGGGAAATATGAGTATTAGTATGTTGGAGAACAGAAGTAACAGAGAAAGGCACGACATGACGAAAATCTTTCTTCTCGTGTTGGCGTTGATGTCTTCGGTAAGCACAAGTTAAGCTCAATTACAGAACCTGCCGAATATTAGCAAAAGCGGTCAGTGTCATACTCTGCGAAACTGGCATATGACTGTGAGGGAAAAAAATTGCTAGTAGGCTAGCCGAGTAAGCATTGCGGTGCTAGAGATATGGATGTTATAATGAACAAATGAGTAGATAATAAATAATAAATTATAAATAAATAAATTAATTGATAAATGAACGTCTCATACGAGTACGTACATGTACAAAATGACCTCGAGATACGGCAATTGTCGGCAGATGTGCGTGCGTGTGCGTGCGTGTGCGTGCGTGTTTGCGTGAGGGATAGAGCTCATTTGTAGTGGCAAATAGCTAAAGCGAAGTTTGGCAGGTTAACCAGCGTTTACCAGAAAACAAACCTGCGCCCTTGGCCGTGAGACCACACGCCAGCGAAACATCATGTCCGATATATCTTTAGAGAAGGTGGTTGGCCAAAGGCACGCAGACAACACTTACGAACGAAAATCGTTGTGAATCCGATGCCTGTTTTTTTTTTTTACGGAAATATGAAAACTAATTGCGAGTAAATGGTTTCATGCTAGGAAACTTAGGGACATGTTTGCAATGTGTGTGTGTGACCTGTGTATGCTACATCTACGATTGCTGCGTGCGACACGACTATTGAGTTTGAGCAAAAACATAAAAAAAAGGAAGCAAGGAAAGAGCTGCTGGGAACGCATTCACAAACCTTCTGCAACTGTAGTTCGCACTCATCGCAGCGCTCGTCTGCTCCTCAGGCGTGTTGGACGACCAGGCGCCTGCCTATTATGTGTACACGTACGGGCCCTGATCCGTTCGAAGCACGTGAATGCTCGTGTCAACCAGGCCGGCCGGCCACCTGGAGTCTCCTTCTTTTACAGAGGCGACGCGCCGAATTGTGTGCTCAAAGAGGAGGCATCGCGTTTCTGCTGTTCCTCTCAGCTCATTTGCTGCGACAGCAGGAGGCTATAACAGTGGACGCCGCAATCTCCTAAAGAGCAACTCCTTCTAGATGCACACAACGCCGTCTGCAGTACTGCCTGTGCTGGCCTCACTAGTACACCCGTGACCAAGAGTATGTGGACTGGTAGATCTGCGCAAAAATAAAAATAAAATCAATTCTTTTCAACTCATATTGACAACCAGAAACGGACGAATGCACTGCGATATTTTGGAATGCCGAGTCCGACCTGCAATCTTCAGTTTTAGGTCGTATACTAGTGCAGCAAAGAAATTCAGTTTTTTTTTTCGTATAACCCCTGGTCCACATAATCTGGGAGTCCGCGTTGAAGTAAGGCCCCACAAAGGTCGCCAAGCGTGAATGTTGCGTTATAGAAAAGTAAAACGACGTTTCGGACAGTTGTGTCGTTGTGCTTTTTCTCATCGAAATAGCTAGCCATCGGAGTAAAGTGCGCAGCAACTATATAGCAATGTACAAGATCGTAATGCATCGCTTACATTCTGGGAACACTTCCTTCCTATTGCTTTGCACGCTGCCTCCTGGCCGGTCATATCGCGCTTTGTAATTTTTAGATGCTGAGGCGCTTGACCCCACGGACATTCCCAGAGCTCGCCCACGCTAAACGAGTCACTTGTAGCGTGTTATACCTGCGTCATATGCCACGGACCTATAGGTGCAAGTCACAAGCCGTAAATGCGTTCTTATACATCCGGCAAACAGAGACATAAAAATGAAGCTTCTTGAAGCAAAGGCGCGTCGTGGCAGCGTCAATGCACCTCATGACACATTTCAATCTGTTGCGCGCGAAAAGTGGTGCTGTGATGCCGTGGAAGGCTGACAGATCACTAACCATGATGTGGCGTTCACGCACGTTCACGCTAAAGGACTGTGTGTCTACTAGCCTGATACTCATCCTGGTCCCAGGCTGCCCATCGCCGTGCTTGAGGGACAGTTGTTTGGGACGTCTGGGATGGCAATTGAGGGTGCCATGCTTCACCAAGCGCCATCGCTATGGACATCTCCCGAAAGCATGCGTCAGGTGCTATGCAGACGAGGTACGTGATGGCCGTTTCAGGAAGACGTCAGTGAAGCTGTGGATGTCTCTAGTGGGACACCTGTGATTGGGAGAGAAAATGAACCGGTACGATCTTCGCTAATGACCAAAGCAAATCGATGCTGCTCATAAAGGACATCCACTGAAAGGATCCCCGGGCGCTACCAATCCTGTGACAAGCAATCTTATGACCGGGCCGGCCCAAAACCCGGCAGAATTCCAAGATATGGAGGAGGCGCCCGCCACCACGCACTCGAGCACGGAGGAAGCGGGCACCGGAGCCGCAGAAGAGGACCTCATGCAGCAGGACGCCACGGGCGAGGCGAGCCGACAGCAAGACAGGGAAAAAACTGGCAAATCTACCATTCCAGGCGCCAGAAAAAGAATCTCAAGCGCGCTACAGAGAGCGACGTCATTTTGAAGACGAGAGGATCCCAAGCCACGGAGAACAATAACAAGATGACGCCGGCAGCCACAGCTGGCAGCGGCGTCACGCAAGACGGCGTGACGGGAGCGCTGCAACAACAACAAAAGGTGGGAGCGCCGCGGCAGCCGAGGCAGAGGCTGCCACCGCTACCGACGGAAGACGCGAAGATCATCATCCGGCCCAGAGGGGGGCTGAAAATCAAGGACATGAAACCATATCAAGCAACGCAAGCCATCATAGAGGCCTGCGGGATGAAATTCAAGGAAGAAGACTTTCTGGTCAGGCTCCGACCAGGGTCCAACATCGTCATCGCAAGTGCTTCCAAGGAAGAAGTAGCGGACGTCATCAGGAAGATCAAACACCTCCCATACAGCGGCATCAATTACGAAGTAAACGCTTACGTGGCCATGCCTGGGGACGTAAAGCGGGCGGTCATCCACGGGCTACCGATAGGATTACCATCTGAAATACTGGAATCCAAGCTGCGACTACGTACTCAAGGGGTGGAGATCCTGGCGGCAAGGATGCTGGGCAAGTCGGAGACGGCGCTAATCCCCTTCGACGGCCCCATCATTCCCAAGTGGGTCATCTTCAGCGCAGTAGAATACAAGACATACCCCTACAGACCAACCAGACAGTTTTGCTACGTATGCGGCACGCAAGGACACCGCTCGGACGTCTGCCCAACGCCGGGAGCGAGAACTTGCAGGCAGTGCGGAGCAAACAACCCAGTTGAAGGACATCAGTGCCAACCAAAGTGCCTGGTATGTGGAGGCGAACACGCCGCCGGTACCCGGGACTGTAGGATGCGCCTCAAGAACATCGACGAGCTGCGAGGACGAGCCTCGCAGAAAGGCCGAGGGCGGAGCCGGAGCCGTAGGCGCCGTCCCAGGTGGCTGAGCTCAGAAAGAGAGCAGAGCCGCTCGCGGAGACGGGGCCGCAGCCAAACGCGGAGCCGGGACCGGAGCCACTCCAGGGACAGCTCCTTCCCACCGCTGGGGCCACCACCCGCAGCCAAAGGGCAGTGGGAACAGCAGCCAAAACCACAACAACAACAAAAGAAGGGCGGAGTTAAGGTAAGCTGGGGGGCAGGCCCTCCCAAATCACTGTTTCCGCACTCGGACAATAACAATAACGACAACGAACTTAAACAACTAAGGGAAGAAAACAAGGCTCTAAGGCGAGAACTAGAGCAGAGTAGGAAGAAAACAGAACAACTAGAGGAGAGAATCAAAGAACTAATCAGGGAACTGCGAGAGCAAAGGGTGGGTAGCCTGCCGCGACAGCAGACTCCACCTCCAACCATGGAGCAACAGCCACAGCAGCCGGAAAAGGGAACCATAGAATTGCAAATGCAATCCTTTATGCAAAAAATGCAGGAGCAAATGAATTTGATGCAACAAAAGATCTCAATGCAAGATCAAAGCTTTCGCAACTACATAAAAAATCAAAATACGCTAAAGATAACAAATGAGGCCAGAGATAGACTCTATCACGAAAAAAGATTCGGCACCGAAAACCAAAGTATAACAACAACCAACGATAAACCAACATGGCTAGAAACAACACATTAGATATATGGCAGTGGAACTGCAGAGGCTACCGCAAAAAGCAAGGCCCGCTGCAGCAATTCATAAATTCACAGTTAAGTCCTCCTGACATAATCGCGCTGCAGGAGACAAACACCGTGCCGACACTCAAGGGATACACGTGCCAAGAAAAAGATCGCACGGCCACCTTAATTAGTAAACAACTAGTGGCCATAGCACACGATGAAATTCCGGACACGCGGATAGAACACATCGTGACAGAGATAATTCCAAAGAAAAAGGGAAAACAAAAAAGCACTTTTATCATAAACTTACACAGTCCACCGCGACAAAATGACGGGGATTTTCAGAAACTTTTCATAGGAGCCAGCAAGCTAGCGAAATCCAACACCCTGCTTATAATGGGTGACTTTAATGCCAAGGGGCAGAGCTGGGGATATCAAAAAGACACTAAGAAGGGTACGCAAGTTAGCGACGCAGCAGAAATCACAAGCTGCACCCTTTTAACGGACGCAAACCATCCAACGCGCCTAGGCAACAGCGTCAGTCCCGACACATGCCCAGACCTGACATACGTCAGGGGAGCTAGGCAAGCCACGTGGGAGAACCTGCTGGAGAACCTGGGTAGCGACCATTATATTATAAGAACGCAAGTGTCAGCAGAGAACATCAAGCGCAAGATAGGAACAGCCAAAATAACGGACTGGAACGCTTTTCGCAAAGAATGCAAGCACATGGAGGGGGCGATAACCTCCATAGAGGAATGGTGGAAACAACTTAAGGAAATACAGCAACAATACACCCAGGAGGTCGAAAGGTCAGAGCAATCACCGGAGGTGGACTCGCGACTCCTCAGGCTTTGGGAGGCAAGGCGTGGACTAACAAAAAGGTGGAAGAAACAACGACTAAATAAGAAGCTAAAGAAGAAGATAGCAGAGGTTACCAAGGAGGCAGAGGAATACGCAGCCCAACTCCCACGACAAAGTTGGCAAAAGTTTAGCGACTCTCTGAACAGAACCCCCAGCACCGCAAAGACCTGGCGTATCCTCAAGGCTCTAATGGACCCAACCAAGACCAAGTCAGAAAGTAACAAGGCCATCCAAAGACTAGTACACCAATTTGAAGGGACAGAAGAAGAGCTACTGGAAAAAGTCCGTGTAAAGTGCTACGGGCAAGATAAACCCGAAGCGTACACGGAGAGATACCGAGGCGAAGAAAACTCCGACCTAGACAGACCCATCACCAGGGAGGAAGTTTTCGCAGCAGTTAAGGCATCGACCCGGAACACAGCAGCAGGTGCAGACAGGATTAGGAACGCATTAATCCGCAACCTAAGTGATGAGGCGGTCACACAGCTGACGAACTTCCTCAACGCACATTGGGAAGCGGGGTTCACTGCCAGAGGAATGGAAACATGCGGAAGTAGTTATGATCCCCAAGCCAGGGAAAAAGCTACTAGTAGAAAACCTACGGCCGATATCACTCACTTCGTGCCTTGGCAAGTTGTACGAGCGAATCGTGACAAGGAAGCTACAACAATACATGGAAGATGAAGATCTGTATCCCCACAGTATGTTCGGCTTTCGCACCAAATTATCAACCCCAAGACGTCCTACTACAAATTAAAGAAGGGGTTCTAAGCAACATCCCCTACAACGGAGAAAACATAATAATGGCACTCGATGTCAAAGGAGCATTCGACAACGTCAGCCACGCGGCCATCCTCAAGGGACTGGACGATCTCAATAGCGGACGAAGAATCCACGGCTACGTGACAGCGTTCCTATCAAACAGAACAGCCACGGTGGGGTTAGGAGACCTGCGGACAGACAAATTTCACACGCCTAACAAAGGAACCCCGCAGGGATCCGTGATCTCACCGATCCTTTTCAACATTGCAATGATTGGGATAGCCCGGAAGCTGGAAGAGATCGACGGCATACATCACGCCATTTATGCCGACGATATCACCATCTGGACTAACCAAGGCTCGCTCAGCCAAAAAGAAGAACGACTACAAGCCGCAGCAACATGCGTGGAAGAATGTGTTAGGGAAAGAGGCCTCGCCTGCTCGACGGAGAAGCCAGAGCTCCTGCGAGTCAGAAGAGGAAAACGCTCGGAAGAACAAATCAGCGTCACCCTAGAAGGACAAAAAATACCAGAAAAAGAAGCCGTCAGGATTCTGGGAATGTGGGTGCAGAGCAATCAACGCTGCACACACACCATAAACCTACTCAAGCAAGCGACGGCACAGGTGGCACGTATGATCACCCGCGTCTCGCAAAAAAGAAGTGGCATGAAGGAGGACGACACAGTCAAGTTGGTTAAGAGCCTCATAATCAGCCGGATTACGTACGCCCTCCCATATTACAACACAAACAAAGGCGAACGGGACCAGGCCGACGCCTTCATAAGGAAAGCGTTCAAAACAGCGCTTCACCTGCCGGCCAACACCTCGACAGAGAAGCTGCTGGCCCTCGGACTCCACAACACGTTCGAGGAGCTCAAAGAAGCACAATTAGGGTCGCAGCTACTCAGACTCCAGCAGACTACCACGGGCAGAGAGCTCCTAAAGAAACTGGGGCATAAAGAAATTGAAAGGGAAGAACAAAGAACGGCAAACCTACCCGATGAGTATCGCAGTACCATCAAGGTAGGGTCCCTGCCAAGAAACATGGACCCGAATTTACATACAGCCAGGCGGAACGCTAGGGCAAAGTATGTAGAAAAATACCTAGCAACCAAGGCGAACACGGTATACACGGACGCCGCGGTATATCCTCGAGAACGGAGGGAAAAAGAACAAAGAGTCGTCGCGGCAGTAATAGGCTCGGACTATAGGGAAATCGCTTGCGCGTCGGCACGGTATTGTACGGTAACCGAGGGAGAGGAAATGGCTGTTGCTCTAGCAGCTGTGGAGGGCTACCGCACAAATAGATTCTACAGACTCCAAGGAAGCCTGCCGAAACTACATTAACGGCAGAATCGGTCTAAAAGCGCTTCAAATCTTCCTCCGCGCTGTCCAACAGAATAAACGCATTAAACACACCATCTTTTGGGTACCGGGGCACACTGAGATTGAGGGCAACCATAGGGTAGATAGGATCGCTCGCGAGCATACAAACCGAGCGGACCTAAACAGAGATCCTGAGGACTTCATGACAGTGATCCCAACGTACTCTGACATACTAAATTACCATAGAGGGACGAGGATCAGATATCCCCCGCCTCACAGTACACTCACTCAAGAACAGGCAGTTTACTGGCGAAAGCTGCAGACAGGAACTTTCCCAAATTTACATACACTATACAAAATGTTCCCAGGTCAATACAGGGACACATGCCCGTGGTGTGGCGCAATAGCCACACTTTATCACATCACATGGGAGTGCAATACGAATAAGGCATTCCACAAAATAGAAAATCCGAGTGCGGAGCAGTGGGAGAGCGTGCTCTCCAGCGGCGACCCTATAGCCTCCAACGGAGGCTGGTGGATCATGCCCGACGAGCAGCCACGCTCAGTGGTGCCCTGGAATAGGGGCGCCAACCATGCAGGCCGGAGATCTTCATCAACCAATACAAGATCAAGACATCCGGCCCGACCGCTGAATTACTCTTTCTAGGGCAATAAAGTTTACTTCCTCCTCCTCCACTGAAAGCCACTGCACCCAACTCCGACGACGCGCTGCCTCCGGAATAGGTAGAATCACCGCGTTATCTATAGAGCGACCCCCGTCCATTGATGGGGAAATGACAGCAGATAAATCGAAGAGATATCCGGCACCTACTGATGTCCTTGCCGCTATAGCGTGATGAAGTCAGGGAATCCAGAAGCGGCAAAGACGAAGAAAGAAGCCACTTCGGGTGACTTCGGCTGCTGGGCGATGCACCATCGCTGCTCTTGGCCACGCACCACGACGTGTCTCGCTAGGAGGACGGGCATCGTGAATGCTTTCGAGAACTGTGCTACGTATGTCTCACAGTTCTGCCTCCTGAACACACGCGCATGTCCGCGCACAGACACAAATAAGCTCTTGCAAAATTTAGTAATCGTGCAATGAGAGATCTGGCTCGACTGTTCTAGCCAACTGCAAAGCCTGCACCGTAAGTTCATCACGTAACTTGCTTAATTGTAACGGTGAGTTCCTCACTTTCTTTTTTTTTCCACCCTAATAAGAAGATACCGACAAATATATATAAACATCATACCGCATATGGCGTATAACAATTATGGTTGGCGGATCAAGCGGCGGTCCTGATTGCATTTCTTGGGTCTAGTACATATGATGGCCCTTCGGTAATGGCCTCGCGGAGTGCGCGTGTTATAGGTACGCCAGTTGCGTATATATGCACCGACGAGGTCGGGGGCCATATAGATCCACAGATGAGGGGCGCGGTATTACGCCCGCCCGAACCGACGACGCCGAGCTTTCCTCGAAGGATTCACTCGCACCACACGCTCGCACGCACGCACACACACGCACGCACAGCGCATGCGCACGCAATCCGCGACTCGGGGAAGATCCGCGCGCGCCGACGGGGCCATCGCGTTAGCGGTGATTAAGCGAACCCGGTTGCAATTAGAGTCGTGCGCGCAACGCGGGAAGCAGAGAAGCCACGGCTCCGCCGGAGAATGTTAATGGTTGGGCGCGGCGCCCGGTTCGCCTAATGAAGCGAGCGGTCTCCGTCTGATGGGTCTATTAGGAACGGGAACACGCCGGGTTGCGTTTATGCTGTTTGTCTTTTTCCCTCGGCGCGTGGACGCGACGCTTCTGTGCGTGCGCAGATTCCGGAGGCGTCGGCCGGAGTGGGCCAGTGTTGACGTCCCTGATCGTTTCCGGCTGACCAGCTCCAGCATAGACGGAACGTGCGCTTTCCTTGTTTATCACGTTGTCGTTATGGTTGCTGAGCGCGTGTGGTGTTTGCCACACGAGGTCCTGAGTTCGATTCCCTGTCAAGGCGTGGCGCAGTGTTCCAGTGGGAGCAGAAGGCGGTGAACGCCTGTGTACTGGTATTTCACTGTAGGCGGAATCGTCCCGATGCTCGTTCGAAGCTCTCTACGGTTTGTCGTGCGTAGTTCAAGTGTAGCTTCGCGGAATGCAAGATCATATAACTGAATTCTTGGCCGGGGGAAATGTAAGGGCCGAGATGAAGACTGCAATACTCCATCTCAGAAGTCACTTGCAGCACTGTGGAAGCTGCAGAACTCCTCGGACAATAGGAAGGCCGAGGGCCCCAATATGTGTTCTTCTGCGCCGCGTCGTCTGCTCACCGCCACTAATTCGTGGTACGTACGACGTATGAGTGTAACGTATCACGTACCAAGCAAAAATAGAACTCTCTAATACTGTCAATAATCAGACAGTTCACCCAGAACTGCCTTCCGCTCTTTGCGTGGTCCTTAACTTGTTCTCAAGCTTCTTTGTCAGTCTCCAAGTCTCTGCCCCATATGTCAGCACTGGTAAAATGCACTGATTGTACACCTTCCTTTTCAATGATAATGGTAAGCTTCCAGGGAGGAGCTGACAATGTCTGCCGTATGCGATCCAACCCATTTTTATTTTTCTACGAATTCCCTTCTCATGATCAGAGTTCCCTGTGATTAATTGACCTAGGTAAACGTACTCCTTCACAGACTCTAGAGGCTGACTGGCGATCCTGAACTCTTGTTCCTTTGCCCGGCTATTCATCATCACCTTTGTCTTCTGCATATTAATCTTCAACCCTACCCTTATGATCTCTCTATTAAGGTCTTCAATCATTTTTTTCTAACTCGTCTGCATTGCTGCTGAATAGAACAATGTCATCGGCAACCCGAAGGTTGCTGGGATATTCGCCGTCGATCCTTACTCCTGAGCCTTCCCAGTTTAATAGCTTGAATACTTCTTCCAAGCGGGCAGTGGATAGCACTGGAGACACTGTGTCTCCCTGTCTGGCCCCTTTATAGGTATCTTCCTGCTTTGCTTGTGTAAAATTAAGGGTGTTGTGGAACCCCTGTAGATATTTTCCAAGGTATTTACGTAAGCGGTCTGTACTCCTTGATTACGTAATGCCTCTATGACTGCTGGTATCTCTACTGAATGAAATGCGTTTTCATAATATATTAGTCATATCATAAGAAGGCAACAAACACTGACACCAAGGACAACATAGGGGAAATTACTTGTGCTTAATAAATGAAATAAAGAAAAACGATAAATTTATGGAGATTAAAGTGGATGAAAAAACAACTTGCCGCAGGTGGGGAACGATCCCACAATCTTCGCATGCGAAGCTCGTGGGATTGGTTGTGGGGTCACAGCGACGCCGATGGCAGAAATGCGCCTGTAGTGTCCCTATAATGGCGAACGCAATAAAGGTGCACTTCACAGGTAATTTTCAATAAAAACGGCAAATGTCAGGGCACCGAATGAAAATAGCTGGGCGCAGTATACGTTGAAAACGCGCTGGGCCTCGGTCAATATATATATATATATATATATATATATATATATATATATATATATATATATATATATATATATATATATGTGTGTGTGTGTGTGTGTGTGTGTGTGTGTGTGTGTGTGTGTGTGTGTTTCACAGTTTCACATTGCTTCGTTTCACATAGATTCTGAAATGTGCGTTGAAATTTCATGTTCCTTTTCCCTACATTGATAATAGGAAAGTGTCAGCATTCAAATTACTGTCGCCTTTGTGCCGATGACCCCTCCCTTATGAAAAGTATGCATTCATCGGTGCATTGAACTTGCTGCTGCTGCTGTAGTACACGAATTGCGAAAGGTTGTGAGAACGAGCGCGTCGGTAAGCACAGAAATACCGACCGAGGCCCACCACGTTTTCAACGTACTGCGCCCAGCTATTTTTATTCGGTGCCCCGACATTTGCCGTTTTTATTGAATATAGTCGGTGAAGCTGACCTTCACTGCCGTAGCAAAGGCGCATTTCTGTCGTCGGCGTCGCCGGTATATTTCACATAAAGTCCAAAGGTGACGTGTACACACACACACACACACACACACACACACACACACACACACACATATATATATATATATATATATATATATATATATATATATATATATATATATATATATATATATATATATATATATATATATATATATATATATATATATATATATACGTGTGTGTGTGTGCGTGTGTTGTTACGGATGACAGACAGTCGGGCATTTTTTTTCACCCCCCGCAGTCCTTCTCCCTCCTCGCCTTCGGCTGCGTCGTGCACCGTAACATCTTCCTCCGGCACCGACGAAGCTCGTCGAGCGAGTTATGGAACCACATAATTGGTAGTTCTTGATTCGGGAACGAAATGATGGTAGTGCTTCAGGCGGGCCACATGAACCACTTGAGTCTCCCGCGACCGGCGATTATTGGCGGCCAATATTGCGATGACGTAGTTGACGTCACCTAATCGGCTGAGTATCACGAATGGACCGATGTACGTTGAGACGAACTTGGGATACAAGCCTTTATTCCGTAGGGGTGTCCACAGTAACACATGATCGCCAGGAGCGAAAGTGACATGTATATGCCGGCGTCATAGCGTGTCTTTGTTGAAACTTGCGAAGAGAACGTTCTTAAGCAAGCTAGCCCACGCGCTTCTTCAGCACGACACAAGGTCTGCGGAATGGATGTGTCTTTGTTCAGTGGCAATGGCAAAATTGTGTCCAAGAACATTTGGGGCCTGCGAGCGTACAACAGATAGAAAGGCGCACACCCGGTCACTTCGTGCTTGGCTGTATTGTATGCGTACATGACAAAGGGCAGCATGGCATCCCAATTCCTCTGATCAGCTGAGACGTACAGTGACAACATGTCGGTAAGTGTACGATTCGTGCGTTTGGTGAGGCCATTTGTTTGTGGGTGGTACGGCGTTGAATGGCGATAAGTAGAACCGCAAAGGCGCAGCAGTTTTCAACACCGTCGGCGGTAAATTGCCGTCCACGGTCACTTGTAACAACACGTGAAGCGCCGTGACACAAGATGATTGAACGAAACAGAAAGCACGGCACATCGGCGGTGGTAGCAGAGCTGCAGAGGTAAGCGTCGCAGTCTCAGTATAACACGTCAAGTAGTCGACGCACACAATAATCCAGCGACGGCCAGTAGAGCTCTTCGGAAGGCGGCCGAGCAAATCGATAACAACTTTTTAAAACGGTAAGGTAGGTGATTTCACTGCTTGCAAAAAGCCTGCCGGAGGCGTCGCCGGCTTTTATAACACTGGCAAACCGGGCAACTTGCAATGTACTGTCTTGTGCCCTTCTATAGCTTAGGCCAGTAAAAGCGCTGGCGTAATCGATGAAGCGTGCGAGCAAAGCCAAGGTGGCCCGATGTGATGTCATCATGCATGGCGCGAAGAATAGCAGCACGCAGGCGTTCGGGAACGGCTAGGAGCAAGGAAGCGCCTTCGGCAGAGTACTCCTTTTGTAAAGCAGGCCGTCGTACAGCATGAGGGCGTTGTCTGACCTGACATGCGAGCAGCCTCCTATAGGTGTATGAGTGTACGATTACGACGGTATTCACATTTAAAGGTGCCGAGGCGAGGTAACTCGGTAATGCTGGCAATATAGTCGTCGAAGTCGCCATTGTTAGGGATGCAGTGTGGCGACGGGAGACGAGACAAGCAGTCGGCATCGGTGTGGCACCGACCGTTCTTGTGTAGCCAACAGGAAAGGTATATTCTTGAAGGAGTAACGCCCAACGTGCTAGCCGTCCAGAGGGATCCCCCAGTCCCACAAGCCAGCAAAGGGAATGATGATCCGTCACTATTTTGAAATGGCCACCGTACAGTTATGACCGAAACTTCTAGATGGCGAAGGCTACTGCCAGGGATTTCATTTCGGCGACAGTGTAATTGCGCTCCGCTCTCGTCAGTGTCCGACTTCCGTACGCAACGACGTGCTGGCGCCCATGATGAAGTTGAACGAGGACGGCGCCAACGCCCATGGGCAGCGCTAGCATCAGTGTGTAGCTCAGTCATGACCTAGGGATCGAAATGGCGCAAGACAGGCCCAGAAGTTAGTAGATATACTTCAGCGGACGGAACGCGCGTCCTCGCACCCTGTAGTCCATACGTCTTTGTGAAGGAGGCCCGTGAGTGGGTGAGCAAGTTGGGCGAAGCTCTTAATAAACCGCCGGAAGTGCGAACACAGGCCAAGGAAACTACGGAGGTCTTCCGCTCTCTTCGGTTGGCTAAAATCGCGCACTGTAGCCATCTTTTCAGGGTCAGGCCGGATGCCACCTGTGTCGACGAGAAAACCGAGCACGAGAACCTGGCGCTCACCGAAGTGACACTTCTTCGAGTTTAAAACCAGTCCATCGTTTTGCATGCGGTCCAGTACGACGCTGAGTCGCTGACTGTGCTCAAATGTTTTGCCAAAAATGATTACATCGTCGAGGGAACACACGCAGGTCGCCCATTTCGATTAGTGCAGCTCTGTGTCCACAAACCTTTCAAAAGTTGCTGGTGCATTGCGTAATCTGGATCGGGAGTGTTCCGTGTTGCTCTGCCATTCTCTCATTGAAACTTTTCCTATAATGATAATTTTTGAGAAGCTCATGAAATAATTAAGACTAACTATGTAATTAGGCGGAATGCGAGATATAACCTGAGCATCTCCAAGCGACGGCAAACAACTTTACATTGGTTCTGTCTAGCTGCGTGCCATTGTATATTTTTAAGGTTTGCCTAAGGTTACGTGTAACACCCTGTAATGGAACTAAATATGGTCTGCTCCTGACCATCGCTCAAAGAGGCAGGACGCGTGTCCAGGGAGCTCCTGCACAACACTTTGCAACCTGGTGAATGCGGTTCAAATCATGGGTGCGTTGCCTCAAAGAGGTGCGACATAATGCTAGCGCACTTTTGCCTTTCCTGAGGACGACTGACCTGTGTGAACGGCTTTGACTTGGGGGGCCCTCCGCGCGAGCGTGCAAGAACTCACCGCGTCTTTCCTCGCCCTCCCACCCCTCCCCCGCTCCTCTCTCTGTCTCATGTTTCTATTCCATCTTTACCGTCCCCCAGCGTAGGGTAGTCAGCCAGACGCATTCCTGGTTAACATCCCTGCCTTCTATTTTTCTCTCCTCCTGTCGCATTTACCGCTAAATCGCCACATTTTTTTTTCTATTTCGTTGAATTATGGCTCATATAACTACGAGGCGCATTGGCCACACAGGATCTTGTGAAGAGTAATTCCAACAAAAACAAACAAAGAGTCATAAAGGGAAGGAACATTGCGTTACACAAGGACAATAAAATTTCGATAGGGCATACTTTACAGAATAAAAGTCACAGTTTCGTCCAATGGCGGAGCTGCGACTGTACTGCTTGTCTTCGTTTTCAGCCCGCTAGAGCGCGTACACTATATATCGTGTTGGATTTGGAAGGAGCCCCGTCAGGGGATGGTCACGTGGGACGCGTTCAAGGAATTCACTCCTCATGACCTCCTCAAGCCGCGGAAGAGTTGAAAAAGAAGCGTCAATACTTTCTACGTTTCTAAATCTCCCTTACGCTACTTTTTGGTTCTATATATTGTCTCCTGTCACCCAATTCCAGGCTTATACTCCGTGGTGGGCCCGTGCTAGAGTTAATAATAATCATTCGCATATTAAAATTAGGACAGACCTAATTTTCTTCTCTATTCTGAAACCTATCCAGTAAAAGCACGTAAGATGGCGATATACGAGTACTTCCGAGCGACCGATGCACTATACATTTATACCTGCCCTAGCATCGCTCGGGTAGCCGTCGGAGGTAACATAATTCGTCACGTGTGTAAAAAGTGCACTGGAATGCACGCTTTACCAAGATGATGTCGCCGTTGGTTGCTGTTATCTCATAGGAATCTCTACCACTTTATGGCAAGGTACGGTGTATTCACAACTAACATTCGTTGGCGGATGCATGGAATAGTAGCACTTACGTACCTCGTCGTCCCTATAGCAGGATGAGCAAATTTCATTTACAAGCACAGGCGAGAGAAGTGGAGATTGCCAATGCGTGCCGCGAACTGTCTCGTAAATCGGTGCAAGCGACGCACCCGTATACGGCACGCGACTCATTCGTTGCTTCAGCCAACAACTCTAAATACGACGCGACGTTTCTTTATTCCCATCAAGTCGCAGCGTCGTGTTCCTCTATGATAAAACGGTGGCGTTGATGTAGTCGTCAGCGATGTCGGTGAAATTTGCGACGCCCGATTCGCGGCCCGGAAAGCTGTCGATGACGATGCGTTTTCGCTTCCAGTCGCCGCCTCTTCCGCGGAGCTCTCGCTCGGCCGCCTCCACGTCGCTCTCGGGAGGTACGGTCATCGAGCCTTCCTCTACAGCGCCGTCGCCAGGATTGGCCAAACCTGCGGCAAATGCCGGGAGCGCGACGCCATAGCCGTCCTTAATTTCGTGCATCACCCAGAAGCAAAACATAAACGTTGCCCCGAGCAGGATGTACAGTGGTGCCGATTTGACGCAGCCCATCAGAGCTGTCTGCGACACGCGCTCGCCCTTGGCTGTGCTGCCGCTGTCCCTCGCCACATTCGAGGAGGTCGTCCGGTGGGCCTCAACGTCGTCGTTCGTGGAGTGTCCCTTCTCACGGGGTGTCAACTTCTCCCAGCGTTTAGACTGGATTCTGGGGACGACCGAACGCTTTGACCAGGCGACAGATCCTCCCTCGATAGATAAGATACACGTCTGCTGTGGCGTTTCTGTAATTTTGTCTCGTTCATGGCTGGAGCCTGCCGCGGGCACCACCTTCGTGGCGGCGCGGCTAACAACTGAAGTATCCGGGTTCAAGCTGCGGTTCTGAGACTGCAGGCTGTTCTTGTTATGCGGAATAAGGGTTACCTGAGCGGCGATCACTTGTAGCTCTAACGGTATGGTTGCGCCCAGGTTCACGGGATTCGCCGACTTCGGCGTGTATTCGGGCCGTTCGTGGTCTTCTTTGACGCGAACGGCGTCCCTCGAAACTCGCTTGGACTTCCGCGGTCGCGCGTGCGGTTTCGTCGACGTAGCCAGCAGAACGCCCTCGGCTCCTAGCGCCTCCTCCTGCACGTAGCTCAGGTGCTGAGGAAAAGGCGCGCTTATTGGTATTCGCCTCTTGACCACCTGTAATGGCGGAGATTGCGGGCGTTGAGGCGAGGCGTCATGCGACTGCGCGGGCTTCGTCGATTTTGCCGTGACGGGGTCCGATCTGGTCGCCGCGGCTCCTGTACCTTCCGCGTGTCCTTGCCGTAGTGGGAACCACTCGCCCTCCAGTTCCGTCGGCTGCAGGGCGGGAAGAGAGAGAAACCCGTCGCAACGCAGCTGTCCCCTAGGCGACGGAGACGCCAGATTTGGTAGTGGTCCGGTGACGGCGAGAACGGGGTGACGGCGACCGGCCATGTTTGCTGGCAGTGTCTCACTTCGTCGTCTTCGCTTAACGGCTGCTAGCTCGCGGGCTGCCATTATTGAACTGTGCAGGGAAACACCAGCAACTAGTACGTGGACGGCGTCCGCTGCTACAAAAGAAGCTTCATCGAGGTGCACGCGTTCTTGGACAACGCTGGAGCGCTGCTCCTTCTTTACACTAGTACACATATATCATGCGCATCTTTATTGTTCTATCCTGGCTCATATCCTTCCCGGTTACACGGCCTTCAACGTCGCATCCTCCAACGGGGTCCTTCGCAATACTGACCCGAACTGTCACTTTCGCGTGCCGAGTGGCCTCGACAGAAGTTAACGTGCGTTCAGATCAATGTCGCTTTCGGCAGTCACTCTATTAAAAATTCAGCAGGGTAGTGCCAAAATGTACCATGCACCAATTTATCGGGAGAGCTTGGTGGCAGTAGCAAGTTTATTGAAAATCCGCCGAATTCGTGGCCTGGGCCTAGGCCGCCCCCGAGGAGTTCCGGAGGTCCTGTCTCCTCGCTGCCTCACGGGCTTGCTCGTGAGAGCTTGGCACTGAATATATACGAGTGTATGCGTTTCGTAGCTTAAGCAAACGACTCAAATAGTTCGTTAAACCTTCTCTGAGGCGCACGCCTACAAAACTGCGAAGTGTTTTCAAATACTGGAGCACGGTGGCCCTGCTTTTCGCGCGACAAAGGTGCTTGAAGCTCTTTTGTGAGACCCAGCTATATGGTCCTTGTCAATTAAGTCCTGTAGGTTCTGGTCCATCCACGTATCATTTCTACGCGCAAGCGTATATGCCCCGTCTGTGAAATCATCATCACCATCATCATCAGCAGCAGCAGCAGCCTGGCTACACCCACTGCAGGGGAAAGGCCTCTCCCATACTTCTCCAACTACCCCGGTCATGTGCTAATTGTGGCCATGTTGTCCCTGCAAACTTCTTAATCTCGTCCTTCCACCTAATTTTCTGCCGCCCCCTGCTACGCTTCCCTTCTCTTGGAATCCAGTCCGTAACCCTTAAATACCTTCAGTTATCTTCCCTCCTCATTACATGCCCTGTCCATGCCCATTTCTTTTTCTTGATTTCAACTAAGATGTCATTAACTGGCGTTTGTTCCTTCACCCAATGTTCTCTCTTCTTATCCCCCCTTAACGTTACTCCCATCATTCTTCTTTCCATAGCTCGTTGCGTAGAACCCTTTTCGTACGTCTCCAGATTTCTGCCCCGTAGGTGAGTACTGGTAAGACACAGCTGTTATTGACTTTTCTCTTGAAGGATAATGGCAACGTGCTGTTCATGATCTGAGAATGCCTGCCAAAGGCACCCCAGCCCATTCTTATTCTTCTGATTATTTCAGTCTCATGATTCAGGCCCGCGGTCACCTATCTGCCCTAAGTAGATGTATTCCTTTACCACTTCCAGTGCCTCGCTACCTATCGTAGACTGCTGTTCTTTTCCGAGTCTGTTAAACATTATTTTAGTTTTTCTGCAGATTCATTTTTAGACCCACCCTTCTGCTTTGCCCGTACATGTCAGTGAGCATGCATTGCAGTTGGTCCCCTCAGTTAGTAAGGCAATATAATCAGCGAATCGCAAGTTACTCAGGTGTATTCCATTAACTCTTATCCCCAATTCTTCCCAATCCAGGTCTCTGAATACCTCCTGTAAGGACGCTGTGAATAGCATTGGAGCGATCGTATCTCCCTGCCTGACGCCCTTCTTTATTAGGATTTTGTTGTTTTGTTTATGGAGGACTATCGTGGCTGTGGAGCCGCTATAAATATCTTTCCGCATTTTTACATACGGCTCGTCTACACTCTGATTCCGTAAGGCCTACATGACTGCTGAGGTTTCGACTGAATCAAACGTTTTCTCGTAATCAATGAAAGCTATATAAAAGGCTTGGTTATATTCCGCACATTTCTCTGTTACCTGATTGATGGTGTGAATATGGTCTATTATTGAGTAGTCTTTACGGAACCCTGCCTGGTCCTTTGGTTGACAGAAGTCTAAGGTGTTCCCGATTCTATTTGTGATTACCTTAGTAAATACTTTGTAGGCAATGGACAGTAAGCTGATCGGTCTATAATTTTTCAAGTTTTTGGCGTCCCCTTGCTTATGGATTAAGATTGTGTTGGTGTTCTTCCAAGATTCCGGTACGCTAGAGGTCATGAGGCATTGCGTATACAGGGTGGCCAGTTTTTCTAGAACAATCTGCCCAAAATCTTTCAACAAATCTGCTGTTACCTGATCCTCCCCAGCTGCATAGCTTTGCACAGCTATCTAGGCTTTCTTTACTTCTTCCGGCGTTACTTGTGGAATGTGAAATTCCTCTAGACTGTTCCCTCTTCCATTATTGTCGTGGATGCCGCTGGTACTGTATAAATCTCTATAGAATTCCTCAGCCACTCAGCCTCAGCCAAAGCATGGCAGACCCTGTATGAGAGAATGATTAGCCAATTAATGATTCATTAGTGATTCAATTAAGATGCATTAGGGAGGATGCGGGTGAATTAGCGTGTATTAAGGAGGATTAAGGTACATGAATAAGGATTAGGGTGTATGAAAGAGTATTAAGGGCATGAAGGAGGATTAAGGCGGATTAGGGTGGAAAAGGTGATTTAGGGTTGGTGAAGGAATATTAACACCGATTAGGGTGGATTAAGATGGATTAGCGAGCATGAGCGCGGATTAGCGATGATTAAGGTGGATGAAGGAGCATTAAGGTTGATTAGGATAGGCAAAGGTGAATTAGGGTTGGTAAACGAGGATTAAGACTGATTAGGATAGATTAGGGTAGATTAAGGTGGACTAACGTTGATGGAGCTGGATTAGGTTGTACTAAGGCGAATTAGGGTGTATTGAGCAGGATTAAGCTGCATGAATAAGTATTAAGGTGTACGAAAGAGGATTAAGGTGGATGAAGGAACATTAGGGTGGATTAGGGCGGATTAAGGTGAATTGGAGTTGATGAAGCAGTATTAAGACGGCTTAGGGTGGATTAAGGTGCATTATGGTGTAATAAGGAGGATTAAGGTGCATCAGCAAGGATAAAGGAGGATTAAAGTGGATGAAGGTTGCTACGCCCACTCTAATAAACCTTAATCCATATTAATTCATAATCCACTTTAATAGGCCTTAATCCTCCTTAATGTAGCTTAATCCACCATATTCCACCTTCATCCTCCATGACCTTAATCCACCCTCATCCTCCTTCATTCACTTTAGTCCACCATAATCCGCGATAATCCTCCGTAACTGACCATAATTCGCCTTCACCGACTTTATTCCTCCTTAATCTTCCCTAATCCTCATTCATCCACTTTAATCAATCATAATCCTCCTTGATGAACTTTAATAAACCCTAATGCACTTTATTCCACCTTCATCCACCCTAATCCACCTTCATCAACCTTATTTCAACCTAATCCCTCTTAATCCACTGCAATCCTTCTAAATCCTTGTTCCTTCACTTTAATCCACCATAATCCACCCTAATACTGCTTAATCCACCTTCATTCACCCTAATACACCTTCATCGACTTTAATCCATCTTAATTCTACCTAATCCAGCTTAATCCTACTTCGCCTTAATTCATCTTAATCCAATCACTAATCAATCATTACTTTGCTAATCAGTAATCATCTCTTATACACGGTTGCACATGCTTTAGTTCGCTTCCAGCCTTATTTCGGTCACGTGATATTTTCGGTAGCTCACAAAGCGACCTTGAAACAGAGACCTAAGGCTATTGCTTAATGAGCCACACACAAAGGGATGTGCCACAGGCAATACTTGATCAGACGCACAAAGTAACGCACCTCATCATGTGGCAGAAACATTGTCTGGAGTATGGAACTCGCTTCAAAGCTCTTTTTACATCAGTATACTCCGTTCATAAGGCTTTAAGAAAAAAAACAACCTCCTCATAAACGGTGCCTTCAGCATTATCGATGCTGTTATTAGCATTTTTCAAAATTTTGGACACCACATCTTGACTAAAATGACACGCCTCCATCGAATGCTGCGGCCCGTCCGAGGGAGCACAGGAGAAAAAAATTGGCAGTGGTTTAGCTCGGCTATGCCACGATATACGTAGCGAAAGCTAAGGCATAGCATGGTTAGCCTTGGTTAATCCTGATTGCAAGTCCAGGATAGTCAGATTTTTTAGCTATGTTGCGGCGTTGAGCCAGTCGTTCGGGGCGCTGTTCGTCTGTTAACTGGGCGATTCGTTTCCTCTTCATCTCGTTCCGATGTCGATTCCAGGCCTTCTTCTGGTGATCAGAATTGTCGCTGTCCACACTGCAGCCTCAACTATGGCTGCGGCGCACGCGAGCTCTCCTTCTCAATACTCCGACATTTTATCAGGCATGTGACGCACCCGGCGAAGCAAGCGGAGGCGAACGGAACGACGAGGAACGTGGAGTGACGTCATGCCAAACGGCGACGACGGAAAGGCGCGGCGCTGCGCAGCGGCGGAACACCTGTGGCTCGGTGCTACTAGTGACACACGCGCAGTAGTGACTAGGGAGCGAGAGAAAGAAATATCCGCGGCGAGGCGCGCGTTTTGGCGTCATGTGTCTCCTCGGAGCACCGCCACGGCAAAATCGCAAGTTCGCGGTCAGTAAAGCTTTCGCTTTAAAAGCGTGTCATGCGCCGCCGACGGGCGAGGGGAATCGAGGTGAGTGTCGCTACTTTCAAATTATCAAAGTGCTTTAGAAGCACGGACATCAAAAATGTATACGAGGGTGCCTTTGATAAAAGTGCTTTTCAGCTCCCTAGATTTCACTGCGGTGCAATAGATGAATCTTTTATTTCGCACTCACGCTTAGAGCCAGCGGACCCCATAGTGTCGACCTCAGTCACCACCTGTCGGCGTGGCCCTTGGAGTGACTGCGCGCCGCACAAGCGGCAAGTACGTATATCCTCAGCTGTAGCCCTCTCGCTCGTTCGCCTGTTTCCGCACAGTGCCTAGGAAAAGATGGCTGCCATCTACAAGCGCTGAATAAGGTGCTGGGGCAGTGGGGAGCGTCGACGCGCATAGTAAAAAATGGGCGCGCGACCGGCAAAACCGGGCCGTCAAAGAAATACAACACACTTCGAGCATGATGTCGTGTTTGAGACAATAAAACAAAAGCTGCAATTGACTGAAAAAAATTAGGCTGCACGTTGATCGCCGTTATCTTTTGTTACGCGGCAGAAACCCGCTGAGTTTACGCCATAGCGTCGCATTTCGCGAAGCTGCATTTCCCGGTGCAATCCTAAAGGACATGGTGGAACCACTTCAGTCATCGTCGACGACTGTTCATCTTCGCCTGTGGAAGGAGCAACGAGTGACGTTGCTTCTGCAGACGTGCTGGGTCCACGTTCCACGTCTTGCGAAGGAGGCACGGGTGGATTTTCACTTGCAGAAGTGCTGGGCTCATCCTCGACGCCTTGTGGAGAAGGTGCAAGTAGCACTTCTACTGCAGAAGTGTTCGGTGAGGGCACCATATCTATGGGCAACCCGCCTTCGAGCACTGTGGAACTTGGGGGCCCATATCCTGACAAACGGTACTGTGGTGCCACGAATACGCGAGGAGGAGAGTCAGACTTGAAGGAGCCCGGCATGGCTGCCACACCGCAGCCTCCCTCGCAGAATGACGAGCATCGCATGGTCTCAATGTCCTCTTCATCACTGGACGACGGATAGGGGACCCAATCATCGCTATAGTTGAAAGAAGCGACTCCAGACTCGTCGTCGCTGGACACCGATATTGGCACCGTGTCTGACGTGTCGGTAGACACCGGCGGTGAGTCCACTAGGGGGTAGCGATGACGCGCACCTGGAGTCGGCGAGGAAGCTGCCGGCTCACGCCTTCCTCGCAGTTGCCTTGTTCCACCTCCACGGCTCCGTGTTTGCGCTTGAGATGCTGGCGGACCAGGGTAAGAACGCTTCGGTGACATGGCCGCGAAACCAATCTGGTGGCCCAAATCTACAGCTGGGCTGATGCGGAAGCAGCTCACGTGCACATGCTGATGATGATTCCGGACAATGGAACGTGCCCACAACTAGGGATTTACCATGAAACAAGCGGTTGAACAATAAGAGGATTAGAGGTTTACCCTTGGGGAGTGTTTTTTTTCGTTTTTTTTTCGTTTTTTTCCTTGTGCTACGTTCTTTTTTACTACTTATTCCTGGCCCAGCCTCTAAAGTTGTGTTTTTGCCATTTTGTAAGGAAATTATCATCATCGTCGTCATTTAACTTTAGCGCTGCGAAAATCTGTCCATTCGCACTGTACGTCGTGTGTTTATTATAGTGAACTAGACCATTCTATATTCTATCTCAGTAGTTGCTTGCCGCACTGTGGAAGCTACAGGCCATGTTAGAAAATAGGAGTGCCGAGCACACCTCAATACATGTTCATCCATGCGGCGGCGTCTGCTCAGCGTCTTCTCTGCCATCTCCACGGTTGGTGGATTGACGCAACAAATGTTTTGGTGGTGTTACCATAAGCTGCGTTTACTTGAACGCGTCAGCGAGGCTCCGCGTCATCTATACGCATTCTCAGGAGTTCCTTGCCGCCTCCTTAGCCAGTAGTAATGGCGAACGCCTGTACAAATGCCGCGTCGTATGCTCGGCATCTATTTGGCTTTTGCTCGCCTGGCATCACGTACCATAGTAGAGCGGAGTTGTAAATTAATGATTCAATGAACAAATATGCCTTTATAGAGTACCGCATCATCAACGAATCACCAGTGCTGATTTGTGGCACCATCTCGTAAGTAGAAATTAAACCACTTTCACGGCCCGCGGCTGTACCTCTGTAGTCCTAGCGGCACCAAAAGAAACATTTCATCTCAATAATAAGGACAAAAATTGGAGGACGCTTAAGCTTCGCCTTCAAGAGTGGAACGCGACAGCGTTCCCGTCGACCCGCCAAGGGGTATAAGACAATGGGCTATGGCGCAGCGACTACGCGCCCCGCATCGGACGCGGTGAGCGTCGAGCAACGCAGCGTTCGGCACGACAACGAAATGTGCGCCTGAGCAAGCGACGCACGCCTGAGCCTTACAAACAGCTCGTTTCTAAGGCAACACCGCGTTCACTAGAGGCGCTTTTGTACCGCTTTGAAGCTTTGAAGCATGGAACTCGTGGCTCAGTAGGCAGCAGAGTGAACTTAGCAAAATCACTAGGGCTCTGGCACGGAGAATGGCAATCGACGCCCGACCGCTTTGCAAACGTGTCCTGGGTTACGACCCCAACGAAGTACTTGGGAGTACCTCTAGGATGCTACCGTGATAGCGCGACATATTGGACAGCGCAGACGCATGATACACGTGGAAAGGCGGAAAGGTGGAAAGCAACGAACTTATCGATTTTTGCTAGAGCTACCGTGTGCAATCTGTTCTTTATTAGTAGGCTGTGGTATGTAATGCAGGTGTTACATTGTGCAAGGCTCAATGTACAGAAGCTGCATCGAATTTTCGCCATTTTCGTGTGGGATGCGCAATGGGAAAGGTGCAGCCGAACAAATTTGTTCAGAGGAGTCAAGAATGGTGGATTGGGCCTGGGACACCTTTTTTTGCGGCAGATTGTTAACAGATTTCTTTTCCTTCGCGACGTCAGCGATCCTTTTTTGCGCACTGCATGCCAAGTAAGGCTTGGGCGCGCGTTGCCAGACTTTGTTGTTTCAACCGAAACACTCACGGGAGGCATTTTTGGATATTTTAGAGAAGTTGTCGCAAGTCTATGATTCCTTGCAACGAGGTTTTCAAACGAATATTTATCTACTGTCAAAAAGAAAACATTGTACAAGGATTTGTGTGACGTTGTTCTGCCGGAGCCAATGTACAGAGCCTTGTACAGTGGAGGCCCTGGTAGGGACGTGTTAAAGAGAGTAAAAAGAATGCAAGTTGCGCCAGGGGTTAAAACCTTTTTTTTTAAGGTACACACTGGAACGTTGCCAGTAAAAATGTTTTTACAGGAAAAGGGCTTATTTCTTCCATGGTTATCTCACTGCCTTATCTGCAAACAACCAGAAACAATAGATCACGTCTTTCTTCATTGTTGGGGAGGGGTATTTTTTTTGGGACGTACTACAAAGAACTACAACGAGCTACAAAGAGACAAAGCCGGCAATATCGTTACTAATATGGATGAGATAGTTCAAGTGGCTGAGGAGTTCTATAGAGATTTATACAGTACCAGTGGCACCCACGACGATAGTGGAAGAGAGAATAGCCTAGAGGAATTCGAAATCCCACAGGTAACGCCAGAAGAAGTAAAGAAAGCCTTAGGAGCTATGCAAAGGGGGAAGGCAGCTGGGGAGGATCAGGTAACAGCAGATTTGTTGAAGGATGGTGGTCAGATTGTTCTAGAGAAACTGGCCACCCTGTATACGCAATGCCTCATAACCTCGAGCGTACCGGAATCTTGGAAGAACGCTAACATAATCCTAATCCATAAGAAAGGGGACGCCAAAGACTTGAAAAATTATAGACCGATCAGCTTACTGTCCGTTGCCTACAAAGTATTTACTAAGGTAATCGCAAATAGAATCAGGAACACCTTAGACTTCTGTCAACCAAAGGACCAGGCAGGATTCCGTAAAGGCTACTCAACAATAGACCATATTCACACTATCAATCAAGTGATAGAGAAATGTGCAGAATATAACCAACCGTTATATATAGCTTTCATTGATTACGAGAAAGCGTTTGATTCAGTCGAAACCTCAGCAGTCATGGAGGCATTACGGAATCAGGGTGTAGATGAGCCATATGTAAAGATACTGGAAGATATCTATAGCGGCTCCACAGCCACCGTAGTCCTCCACAAAGAAAGCAACAAAATCCCTATAAAGAAAGGCGTCAGACAGGGAGATACGATATCTCCAATGCTATTCACAGCATGTTTACAGGAGGTATTCAGAGGGCTGGAGTGGGAAGAATTGGGGATAAAAGTTGATGGAGAATACCTTAGCAACTTGCGATTCGCTGATGATATTGCCTTGCTAAGTAACTCAGGAGACCAATTGCAATGCATGCTCACAGACCTGGAGAGGCAAAGCAGAAGGGTGGGTCTGAAAATTAATCTGCAGAAAACTAAAGTAATGTTTAACAGGCTCGGAAGAGAACAGCACTTTACGATAAGTAGCGAAGCACTGGAAGGGGTAAGGGACTACATCTACTTAGGGCAGGTAGTGACCACGGATCCGGATCATGAGACTGAAATAACCAGAAGAATAAGAATGGGCTGGGGTGCGTTTGGCAGGCATTCTCAAATCATGAATTGCAGGTTGCCACTATCCCTCAAAAGGAAAGTGTATAACAGCTGTGTGTTACCAGTACTCACATATGGGGCAGAAACCTGGAGACTTACGAAAAGGGTTCTGCTGAAATTGAGGACGACGCAAAGAGCTATGGAAAGAAGAATGTGGGTGTGACGTTAAGGGATAAGAAAAGAGCAGATTGGGTGAGGCAACAAACGCGGGTAAACGACATCTTAGTTGAAATCAAGAAAAAGAAATGGGCATGGGCCGGACATGTAATGAGGAGGGAAGATAACCGATGGTCACTAAAGGTTACGGACTGGATTCCAAGGGAAGGGATGCGTAGCAGGGGGCGGCAGAAAGTTAGGTGGGCGGATGACATTAAGACGTTTGCAGGGACAACATGGCCACAATTAGTACATGACCGGGGTAGTTGGAGAAGTATGGGAGAGGCCTTTGCCCTGCAGTGGGCGTAACTAGGCTGATGATGATGATGATGATGATGACAAAGAACGTTAAAGAAACAATTTCCTCTCGATCCTCATGGAATACGGTATCTACCCATTACTAACGAGGATGGTTTTCCGTTTGATTTAATAATGTAAATTGGCCTCCACAGTATTTGGCGCTCTCGAATGGCAGGATACTACTGCGATCCCGACGCACGACCTACGCGAATTTATTTCCGTGAAACTGTCCATCGGTTTGTTGAGATTTTGAAGGCCGGTGGCGATACCCCCGAGTGGCTGTCAAGGATGGAGCCATTGATGGCTCTACATGAATTTTAATGTGGCGAAGCCAGCCCCCTACCAGGCTATTTATGTCAATACGACGTGTTCATTGTATTTTTTATGTTTTGTTGTGTGTATTGCTATTGCTGTTCTTTCTTTGTCAAAGTCAGGCAATAAAGAAAAAAAAACTCCTGGCTCAGTGGTAACGTCTCCGTCTCACACTCCGGAGACCCTGGTTCGATTCCCACCCAGCCCATCTTGGAAGTTGCTTTTTATTTATGAAGTGCCTGCCGTGATTTATCGCTCACGGCCAATGCCGCGGACGCCGACGACACCGTCCTTTCTGCGACACGAGCTCCTTAACGCTATCGCGTTAAAATATACCTGATGCTTTGCCCTTAGCATGCAATTACACTAAGCGACGACTGCTGTTACCATTTCTTGTGGCCAGGGCTCAAAGGCAGTAACAAGCGCAAATTTGGATCGAAGAGGGTGGTCAGAGCTGCATCGGCGCTGCCATGTATACGTAAACGCGGTTAGGGTGGCAATTACGGTTACCGGCGGTAATGCCACAGTCTTTTCGCTCGATACCACGTGCATGCGCAAAAGGCTGAACATGTCATAGAGGCTGTGCTCCAATACACGCCGTAGACGGCAAAGTAGGCGACCATTCGCGCCATACGGTACGTGCATCTGAGCGAGCGAGCGGCGCGTAAGCTCAGTCCAGATCCAGCGCCCCAGTTTGTACGCTCGAGCAAGCCTACACATGGACGTCCAGAAATGCAATATAAACAATTCTGCACAACACTGCTTCACTTTACGCGGACACTGTCAATAAAATTATGGCCCTGCGAGTGGCAGAACACTTCACGACGGCGCGTTGTCCACTGACGGCTCCGCGGGCAGCCAGCGACAGGGCCGGTAGGCCCAGCTAGGCGGCCGCGGCGCTTGCGATTCAGGTCGAGCCCGTCGAAGAGTACTTATTTTTGGAAAAAGGATTAACTCTGTACACATAGGTCGCCCGTAATTAAATACAATTGGTTTACTCGACGCAGTCGTTGCGAAGGGCAAACGTGCAAGTGAAGGGAGCAGCCTCGCTCAGACGGTCGGTGTGTGCTGTCTCCTTGCGAAATGCCCTCGCATCGCGGCTCCCGATCTCGCCAGTAGCTTAGTACTAGTGTATACTAGGCGCTGCTTTAGAGAACAGGCGCGCGTTCGAGTTAATTTTACGGAACTGGTAACTATTTCGCGCCCGTAACAAACTGCAGCCGGCAAGAAAAAAAAAAAGAGGGCGAGAAACCGGCCCGCCTCTGTGGAGGGAACGTCAGAGAACATCAGATGCCAGCCGCGCTGTCATTGGCTATGGCCAAACGGTGGTGCGGTTGTCGGACGCGTCGGACGATGAAATTCTGCCTACTTTGTCGCACTTTGGGTGTCGCACTTGGGCACATTGTCGCACTTTGGGCACTTTGTGCCTACTTTGGGCGTCCGATCCGTCGCTTCGGCACGGCAAAACACTTATATTCGGGCTGCCGTTTTGGCGTGTCGGACGCCGGATCGGTCACCGAATCGGACCGCATGTCGCCCGCTTTGCTCGCGCTTCCCATTGGCTGCAGATGTATAGTGGCGTGCGCGCTCTGATTGTCAGCGCGTGCGAGGCAGAATTCCCCCATCCACGCGGAGTGCTGCGGGGTATTTCTCTTTTTTGAAGCGAAAGGGTCATATGGCCCTTTGAGCGAAAAAGCTGGTGGCGTCTGTAGTAGCGAAACGGCCCCTAACTTCCCATTGGCTGCGACACCACGTCACGAGCGCGCCTCGTGACGCTGACTCGGGCTTCGACGGAGCAGAGCGGCCGAAAGGGAAGACCTGCTGCCACTCTAGCGCGCCAAGTGTTGCGTGAGAGGAGAGGGTGTCCCCGCGACGCCACGTCACCTTCCCTCTCGGAAGCCTGCGTTATCCACGCGTTCCTTGACGGCACAAGCTCTCGCCTACGTACTAACTGCGCCTGGGTAAGCCAAATCAAAACGAGCCAAGCGTCTCAACGTGCTCGGGCGCCCGCAAGGAGTTCAAGACACGAAGGACCGCTCAGTGGTGTTCAATTGGACATCAATGCTTTCGAATTCCCTACTCGCAATAAGTGCCTAGGTGTCCTCGCATTATTTTTCTTTGAAACCGGTCGTTGTGGCATTTTTTTCTGAATCTGACCGAATAACGTGACCGCTCGGGGAGAAACGAGGCTTCCCGGCCCTTTCGCCTCCGGACACGTGACGTCGTCTGGCCTTTCAACGCGGCGCGCGCCTTCAGGGTCGATGGCGTACCATTGTGCGACTCTCGCATCGGGTGCGCAGCGGTGGCAGTGTTCTGAATTTAATATTAATTACTCGATCATGTTACACGTATTTAGCGTACAGAAGGAGATACTATAGTCCGAATGTATTGGGACCACTTGTGAAAAAACAATTATGATAGTTAACTTAAAGCAACAGAACCGCATGGATAAGGTAGTACACAGGGAAAAATGAAAAAGAAATGCTAACAGAACGAACTACAGAATTAATTAATTAAATTCTGGGGTTTCACGTGCCAGAACCAGCTTCTGATTAGGAGGTACGCCGTAGTGGGGGCTCCGGAAGTTTCGACCACCTGGGTTTCTTTAAAGTGAACCTAAATCTAAGTACACGGGTGTTTTCGAATTTCGTCCCGTCGACCCGCGACCTCGTGCTTAGCAGCCCAACACCATAGCCACTATGCAACCACGGCGGGTAAATAAATACAGAAAGGATTACAAAGAATAACAAGGCTTTATCATGTTTCACGGTAATGCAAAGGCACCTGTGTCCTTAGATTTAGGTGCACGTTCAAGAACCACGGGTGGACCGAATTTCCGGAGTCCCCCACTACTGCGTGCCTTACATACAGACCATGGTTTTGGCACTGAAAATTGAAATAGCGGCTTGTAGAGGAGCTATGATTTCTAGCTTACGTCGATCTGTGCGTTAGTCAGATGCAAAGAATGCAAGCCCTGAAGAAATAAGTGGCATGTATACCCGTAATATTGCAGGAGATGAGTGCTAGCTAGTCGACATTGCGTTTTTTTTTTTTAGTTTTAAGGCGAAAGCCTTTAGATCTCTTTGTTGCAAGGTCACGTTGTGAACAGAAAATATCACGGGACCCAAGGCCAGAGGCGACCGAAAGCATGTCTAACGCTGTATAAGAGAATGATTAGCCAATTAATGGTTCATAAGTGGTTGAATTAAGGTGGATTAGGAAGGATTCGGGTGGGTTAGAGTGTATTAAGGACGATTAAGGTGCATGAATGATTAGAGTGTATGAAAGAGTATCAAGGCGGATGAAGGAGGATTAAGGCGGATTATTATGGATTAAGGTGATTTAGGGTTGATGAAGAAATATTAAGACCGATTAGGGTGGATTAGGGCGGATTAGGGAGCATGAACAAGGATTAGGGTGGTATAAGGTATATGAAAGACAATTACGATGGATTAGGGTAGGTTAAGGTTCATTATAGGGTTGATAAAGGAGGATTAAGACAGATTAGAGTGCATTGGGCATATTAATATGGATTAGCATTGATGCAAATGGATTAAGATGATGGAGGTGGATTATTAAGGTGAATTAGGGTGCATTAAGCAGGATTAAGGGGCATGAATAAGGATTAAGGTGTATGAAAGAAGATTAAGGTGTATTAGGGCGGATTAAGGTGAATTGGAGTTGTTGCGTTTCGCCTGCGACACGTGGTTTTGCCGGCGCGACTGCGGCGGGGCGGCAGACATTTTGGCCCGATCGTCGTCGCCGCAACGCTCCCCGCCAGGTGTTTCCAGGCGCGACTGCGGCGATGCGACCGCAAAGGATCACCCTCTCATTACAGTCATTGTGCCCGACCGGCAGCGCTACGACAGTGTGCTACGACATTGTGCTACGACATTGTGCTACGACATTGTGCTACGACAGCGCTACGACATTGTACGTTCACGTGCTTGTCTATTGAGGGGTTCCTTCTTGCCCTCACCTGCGAGAGTATAAAGACAGCTGCCCCCGGACGCCAAAAAGGAGGGCTCCGATTTCTTCTGTTGAGTAAAGTGCTCTCCCGTCTCTCTACTTCGGTCAACCTGACCGCCAACTCTTTGCGATGTTAAAATAAACAAGTTGTTTTGTTGTTACCAGTCGACTCATGCTTTGCCGGGACCTTCGGATGCTTCCAGTTGTACCCCAGGCCGCCAGGCCAACGCTACCCTTGGGGCTTGCGACCCAGGTACAACCACGGGCGTCAGCGCCGAGTTCCCAACCGATCGCGCCAGCGGTGCGACCCAAACAGAGTTCATGAAGCAGTATTAAGACAGCTTAGGGTGGATTAAGCTGCATTAGGGTGTAATAAGGAGGATTAAGGCGGATGAAGGTTGCAACGCCTACTCTACTAAACCTTAATTCACGCTAATTCTTCGTCCACCTTAGTCAGCGTTAATCCTCCTTAATGTACCTTAATCCATCTGAATTCACCACACTCCACCTTCGCCCTCCATCGACCTTAATCCACCCTAATCCTCCTTAATACACTGTAATCCTTCCTAATTCACACTAATCACCCTTAATTCACATTAGTCCACCCTAATGCATGATAATCCTCCTTAACTGACCATAATCCACCTTCATCGACTTTAATCCTCCCTACTGCACTGCATTCCTTCTTATTCCACGCTAATCCACATTCATTTACTTTAATCCACCTTAATGTACTTTAATCCACATACATCCACCCTAATCCACCTTAATTCACCCTAATCACCCTTAATGCACCGTATTCGTTCTTGATCCTTCTTCATTAAATTTAGTCCACCATAATTCTTTCTCCCTAATACACCTTCATTCACCCTAATTCACCTCCATCGACTTTAATCCATCTTAATTCTACTTATTCCAGCTTAATCCTACTTCACCTTAATTCATCTTAATCCAATCACTAAGGAATCATTACTTTGCTAATCAGTAATCATCTCTTATACACGGCTGCGCGTGCTTTGGTCCGCTCCCGGCCTTCATTCGGTCACGTGATATTTTCTGTAGCTCATAACACGACTTTGAAACAGAGACCTAAGGCTATTGCTTAATGAGCCACACACAAAGGGATGTGCCACAAGCAATACTTGATGAGACGCCCAAAGTAAAGTTTCTCATCATGTGGCACAAACATTGTCTGGAACTCGCCTCAAAGCTCCTTTTACATCAGTATACTTCGTTCATACGGCTTTAAGAAAAAAGCCAACCTCCTCATAAACGTTGCCTTCAGCATTATCGATGCTGTTATTAGCATTTATCAAAATTTTCAACACCACTGGGGTGCGCAACTGGCCCGAAATAACACGCCTCCATAGGATGCTGCGGCCCGTAAGCGGGAGCACAGGAGAAAAAAATTGGCAGTGGCTTAGCTCGGCTATGCCAGGACCTACGTAGCGAAAGCTAAGGCATAGCGTGGTTAGCCTTGGTTAACCTTGATTGCAAGTCCAGGTTAATCTGGTTGTCTAGCTATGTTGCGGCGTTTAGCCAGTTGTTCGGCGCGCTGTTCATCTATTTTGTTGTTGTTGTTGTTGTTGTCCTGAGTGGCCGTGGCACATACCCACAGTGGGGGATTGGCCAAGAATCGGGCGGTTTAATTAGGTGCCTAAATAATAATGATAACAAGGGAGTTAACAATTTGGGCGTGTGAGTTTAAAAGTAAACGTTTTGTGTTTGGAGAAAAAGGAAATAATCATATGAAAACCGGGTATAAGATAATAATAATATTAACAATAATAGTTAATAAAAGATAAGAAATAAAAGACAGCTATGGTTGGGAGGGAGAACGATCAATCTAACATGGAAATCGCTTGGTTTCAATTAGGTAATTTTGGATCGCCAAGCAAACATTTCTGTTGCTGAACCCAACAATGGAGGCTCCAAAAGATAGGATCACAGGCACTGATAAAGTTAGACCAATAGAGCGAAGCGGGATTTCGAGTAGTCGTTTTCTTATAATAGAAAAACGTCTGCAAGACAACAAGAAATGGTCGATTGTCTCCGCTTCGCCACAGAATGAGCATAATGGTGAGGGGACCAGACCAGACCTGTGGAGGTAGAAGTTCAATGCAGGTATACGGCAGCGCAGCTTTGTGATGGACACTTCAATTGTCCGTGTTCGGCAAAAATCTCTGTTCCAAGGGTGCAGGAGATGTCTGTAATCCACAGAGTTAGTAATTCCTGGGCGATTCGTTTCCTCTTCATCTCAATCCGATGTCGATTCCAGGCCTCCTCCTGCATATCAGAATTGTCGCCGTCCATACTGCCGCCTCAACTGTGGTTGCGGCGCACGCGAGCTCTCCTTTTCAATCCTCCGACATGTTATCAGGCATGCGAGGCAGCTGGCGAAGCGAGCGGAGGCGAACGCAACGACGAGGAACGCGGTGTGACGTCCTACCAAACGGCAACGGCGGAAAGGCGCGGCGCTACGCAGCGGCGGAACATCTGTGGCTCGGTGCTACTAGCGGCGCAAGCGCAGTAGTGACTAGGGAGCGAGAGAAAGAGAAATATTCGCGGCGAGGCACGCGTTGTGACGTCATGTGCCTCCTCGGAGCACCGCCATGGCGAAATCGCAAGTTCGCGGCCAGTAAAGCTTTCGTTTTAAGAGCGTGCCATGTGCAGCCGGCGGCCGAGGAGAATCAAGGAGGAGAGTGTCGCTACTTTAAATTATCAAGGGACTTTGCGGCACGGACAATGAAAAATGTATAGGAGGGTGCCTTTTATAAAAGTGCTTTTCAGCTCTCTAGATTTCACTGCGCTGCCACAGATGAATCTTTTCTTTCGCACTCACGCTTAGAGCAAACACCACATAATCTCGACCTCAGTCACCACCTGTCGGCGTGGCCCTTGGTGTGACTTCACGTCGCACAAGCGGCAAGTACGTACATCCTCAGCTGTGGCCCTCTCGCTCGTTCGCCTGTTCTCGCACAGTGCCTAGGAAAAGATGACTGCCATCTACAAGCGCTGAATAAAGTACTGGGGCAGTGAGGAGCCTCGACACGCATAGGAAAAATTGGGCACACGACCGGGAAAACCGGGCCGTCAAAGAAATACAACACACTTCGAGCATGATGTCGTGTTTGACAGTATAAAACAAAAGCTGCAGTTGACTGAAAAAGATAAAGCTGCAGGTTGATCGTCGTTATCTTTTGTTACGCGGCAGAAACCCGCTGTAGTGTACGCCATAGCGCCTTATTTCACGAAGCTGCATCTCCCGGTGCAATCCTAAAGGACATGGTGGAACCGCCTCAGTCATCGTCGACGACTGTTCATCTTCGCCTGTGGAAGGAGCAACGAGTGACGTTGCTTCTGCGGACGTGCTGGGTTCATGTTCCACATCTTCCGAAGGAAGCACGGGTGGATTTTTCCTTGCAGAAGTGCTGGGCTCATCCTCGACATCTTGTGGAGAAGGTGCAAGTAGCACTTCTACTGCAGAAGTGTTCGGTGAGGGCATCATATCTATGGGCACCCCGCCTTCGAGCATTGTAGAATTTAAGGGCCCATATCCCGAAAAACGGTATTGTGGTGCCACGAATACCCGAGGAGGAGAGTCACACTTAAAGGAGCCCGCCATGGCTGCCACACCGGAGACTCCCTCGCAGAATGACGAGCATCGCATGGTCTCTATGTCCTCTTCATCACTGGACGACGGATAGGGGACCCAATCATCGCTATAGTTGAAAGAAACGACTCCAGACTCGTCGTCGCTGGACAGCGATATTGGCACCGTGTCTGACGTGTCGGTAGACACCGGCGGTGAGTCCACTAGGGGGTAGCGATGACGCGCACCTGAAGTCGGCGAGGAAGCTGCCGGCTCACGCCTCCCTCCTAGTTGCCCTGTTCCACCTCCACGGCTCCGCTTTTGCGCTTGAGATGCTGACGGACCGGGGTTAGAACGCTTCGGTGCCATGGTCGCGAAATCAATCTGGTGGCCCAAATCCACAGTTGGATTGATGCGGAAGCAGCTCACGTGCACATGCTGATGATGATCCCGGACGATGGAACGTGCCCACATCTAGGCATTTGCCATGAAACAATTAAGCCGAAGAACAATAAGAGGATTAGGAGCTTTCCCTTGTGGAGTGTCCATTTATCGTTTTTTTCCCTTGTGCTACGTTCTTTTTTACTACTTATTCCTGGCCCAGCCTCTAAAGTTGTGTTTTTGTCACTTTGTAAGGAAATTATCATCATCGTCGTCATTCAACTTTAGCGCGGCAAGAATCTGTCCAATCGGACTGTACGCCGTGTGTTTAATATAGTGTACAAGACTATTCTATACTCTATCTCAGTAGTTGCTTGCGGCACTATGGAAGCTACACGCCATTTTAGAAATTCGGCGGTCCGAACACACCTCAGGAAATATATGTTCATCCGCGCCGCGTCGTCTGCTCAGCGTCTGCTCTGCCATCCTCTGCGATTGGTGGATTGACGCAACAAATGTTTTGGTGGTGTAACCATAAGCTGCGTTTACTTGAAGGCGTCAGCGGCGTTCCGCTTCATCTATACGCTTTCTCAGCAGTTCCTTGCCGCCTCCTTAGCCAGCAGTAATGGTGAACGCCTGTACACATGCCGCGTCGTATGCTCGGCGTCCATTTGGCTTTTGCTCGCCTGGCACCACGTACCATGCATAGAAGAGCAGAGTAGTAACTTAATGATGTAATGAAAAAATAGGCCTTTATAGAGTACTACATCAACGAATCACCAGTGCTAATGCTGTGGCACCATCTCCTAAGTGGAAATGAAAGCACTTTTACGGCTGGACTGTACCTGTGTAGTCCTAGCAGTACCAAAACAAACATTTGATCTCAATAATAAGGACAAAATATACATGATGCTTTGCTCTTAGCATGCAATTACACTAAGCGATGACTGATGTTACCATTTCTTGCGGTCAGGGCTCAAAGGCACTAACAAGCGCAAATTTGCATCGTAGAGGGTGGTCAGGGCTGCATCGGCGCTGCCATGTTCCTGCGTTATCGCGGTTAAGGTGGCAATTACGGTTAGCGGCGGTAACGCCACAGTCTTTTCGCCCGATACGACACGCATGCGCAAAGGGCTGTACATGTCATTGAGGCTGTGTTCCAATACTCGCCGTTGATGGCATAGTAGACGGCTACGCGGACAGCGGCCAAGTATTGTTCCAATTGACACGATAACTTTAATGTAGACAGCTTCATGAAGACAGAATCGAAGTCAAAAACGATGCCAACATGGAGGAAAGAAACGAAATAGGAGAGGCCGTGACGTCACGTTGTTGAAGCCGGAAATGCAGCCATGTTACTGTGCCATATATCTCTGCGCCTCCAATCAGCTCGACGGAGCAGATTGCTTTAGCTTTAGTTTAGTTTTATTTTTACTTTGTATTACCTTTTAATACCTTTGGCTTTACTATTGTACTTACTATAGGGTGCGCGAATATTCGAAGTTTCGAATACGAATTGTTGGTGTATAATATTTTATTCGTATTCCAAAATGAACTAGTCGGTATTTTCAAATATCGAAACCAACAAAATGTTTCGCAACAGCCAACTGTTAAAATCAGGTTAGTGTTCTTCACCTGCTTAACGAAGTAGGGCAATTTATAATTATCAGAAGTACAGCGACACAGATGTTGAAGCAATGCAGAAACAAAAGTAGTAATGGAAGCTTTTTTTTTTGTTTTGCGGTGGAAGTTGGCGCTGGTTAGCACTATTTGGGTTAGATCATGCATACACATACATAAATACTCTAGAATGCATGGACGCGCGAACTGCCGTCTCTGAAGCACAATTGGTAGCGCAACGCGCGCGTAACGCGGAAATTGTGGGCTCGGATCTCAACGTCAACACGTTGTTTCTTCATTTAATTAGCTTCTCATGGGCGTGATCGGAGGTCGTGGTTCGTCAGTTTCGTGTCACGCGATTGGCCTAGGCCGCGCCGAGTTGCCAGCCGTTCCAGGAGGTTGGCGACTTCAATTAAAACCTACAAATGTACCCTATGTTCTCCTTTTCTTCATTGTCTGTTGGTTTCAATGGTTTTGACTAACAAATATGGGCGAGCGTTCTTACAAAAACGGTGTCTTTAAAAAACCGGTCCCCTCGGTTCCCCTTCTTTTCGTCCAATACATGACAACCGGCTATTTTTGCTTGTGGCCTGCCAATGAGTCTTCCTTACAGTCTAGTGATGTAGCAGTTTTTTATGTATTCTTATGTTACAACTGGTCATTTTTTCCATGTAAGAGGTCCTTTATTGCATCTAGTGCACACCGATACTTCATTAGCTTTTTGTTTTCCGTTTTCATAACGTGATAATTTTTCATTAACTATTTATTTTGCATTTTTGGAAAGCTTGTCATACAGCATCCTGTCATTCTTGGAAAGGTTGTTTGCACACCAGGATCTAAACGTGTCAAGCGCCTATTCGTGCAGTTCTTTTCATAACGGTTGTATCGATCTTGTGTTTACAAGAATTCTCATTGTACGTGATAGTTGACTGCCTATTCAGCATAAGCGTGAAATGATTCCTAATGCAAATATGCATGAAATAAATTATGGGGTTTTACATGCCATAACAACGATCTGATTATCAGGTACGCCTTAGTGGTGGACTCTGGAAATATGGACTACCTGGGGTTCTTTAACGTGCACGGGCGCTTTTGCCGCGATCACAATGCGGCCGCCTTGACCGGGATCCGATGCTGCGACCCCGTGCGCCCAACACCACAGCCACTAAGCAACTACGGCGGTTGTAAATTTGTGCGTCAGCATTTGTGTATTCGATCGCAGAAAATCCGGTGTCGGCGTCTGGCGTCGTCGCGGCAAAACTATTTTCGACCCATGCATACCCAGGCTTTCCATGTGATGCAAGTATTTGGCTGAACTAATTGAATTTCTCACGCTAATATTCGCGGAGAAATCGTAAACTACGACTTACAAACAACTTACAGACATGATAGCTCTCGGATTGTAATTTGAATATAAGAGAAAACGTAATTCTGTTACGCGAAAATGCAAACAAACCCCTTTTACAACGTTTCTACAATGCATAGACCGGATGCAGCGTCCGCCATTTGCACACGCCGGCGCGTAAATATCTCAGTCCCGGAGCGGTGCGCGCGCTTCCTTCAAACACACCAAGATGGCGGTCGCCTCCGCCGCATCGTATAACTAAAGCCCCTTAAACTTCGTAAGGCAGTGCCGCGCTTTGAAGAATACCGCCTCCTCCTCGCGCGCTCTGGCCGAGGCCGACTCCGCGTCGCTATTGGCCTAATAGTATCACGTGGGCCCTCGCGCCGTGCATCAGCGCCATTTTTACTCTAGAAGCGTCTGCGGAGTGGTGAGGAGCACATGTTGGCGCCGTTGCTACGCTCGAGCAGTGTAGGCGGCGCCACTGTCGAGGAGGGAGCGTGAAAGAGATGAGAAACGAGGATGAGTGAAGACGGAGGAGGAGAGTGTCGCTACTTTACTAAGTTTAAGGGGTGTGACGAAGAAGATCGGCAGGCTAAAAAGCCCCGTTGCCATCGCGTGGCTCATACCCAGTTCGTTCACTGGATGCGCACTTTACTTAAAACCCCTCGACCTCCAAAAGTACCGCCCAACACTTCCCTTCTCCTCCGCTCCGCTGCCGCTCCCGCGCTCGACGCGGCCTTGACGGTGGCGCCGCCTATGCTGGCCCTGCCGTAGCAGACGATGGCTAACACTCAACCGGAGGAAATCCGCGGAAAAGTTCGTTCGAGCCCTGCGGAGCTGTTGTTGAGGCGAGGTTTTGCTTCGTCATTCGCTAACTGGCCTTAATGATGTGGGGTTGGAAATGCGCAAAAAATAAGAGAAAAGCACCAATATTTAAGGCGCAAAGCGCCCTCACGTTGAGTTCGTGTTGCTGACACATGGGGCATGCTTATGGTGTGCTCAAACACGCGTGTAACTACCTCAGTTCCAGGTTTTGACTGCATGACAGTATGTGTACATGGTTTCGTAGGTTCATTTACGTACCTACAGGATACTTTTGTTAGGCCGGCGCGTGAGAGATTCCAACTATCTGGGGCCAGCAACGCCTAGCAACAGGGCGACTTCTGCTATGCGCCTTTTACAGATGTGAGTAGCTCACGCACGGATTGCGGCGGCTATAAACAACGTTTTCACACGTAGACACCAGCACATGGAATCGTTCTTTATTTATATTACAGGGAAAGTGGTTGGAATTTGATAGCACGAACGAACTTGCTGGGATAACTGAACAGAGGTTCCGAAAATAATTATCCCCCCCCCTCTTTAGCACCAGTAACACGTTTATTGAAGTGCTTATTTTATATCTGCATACTACGTGCGTCTGCATTCTATTGCGTTGTAAGTTTTCGAAGGGAAACAGTGTATCTTTAACTGGAACACTCAAGGCACAGAAGAGAGAAAAAATTCTCGAGTTTTACGTGCCAGAACCACGATATGATTGTAGGCACGCCGTAATGGGGGACTCCGAAGTACTTTTGACCAACTGGGGTTTCTTAAAGTGCCCAGAATGGACGGGACACAAGCGTGTTCCGTCCATTCGTGTTTGCATATTCGATATGCGTGTTTGCATATCGCGCCCATCGAAATGCTGCCGTCGCGGCCGCGATTTGATCCCGCGACCTCCCGCCATCAATCCTTCTGCACGGACTTTCTTCTTCGTGATTTGGGAGAGGGAAATTACGCTCAATTCGTATTGTATTCGTATTTCGTATTTATTCGTAAGATACTAAAACGGGGGGGGGGGAGGTGCGACAAAATAGTTTACAAGCACTATCTTCCCGTATTTATTCCACTGACAAGGGAATAAGACTATAGTTGCAAGTAGCGCTCTGTGGTGGAGTGTTTCTCTTCTGTGTGCCTCGTCAAAATGTTGCGCAATCCAACCTCTAATATAGTATACCAACACGCCCAGTCTTCAACCTTGACTAGGCTATAGCCATAGAGTTTGTCACTATGTCTATAGCATTTTTTGCTGTATTCCTTTCTCTCTCTCTTTACTCTTGACCTTGATCGGAGTATAAATCACCAGATGCACACTGCTTAGGCCGACCTTTTCCCCTTTTCTAGCATCAAAGGTTCCCGCAACTTGACGTCGGTTCAGAGCCCCGCAACTGAAGAGACCTTGTTTTATGCTATCTCGCTTCATAATAATTGACGGAATACACCAAGTTTTGCATATATCTTACCTAATGAGAAACGTTTCAGAGCCGTTTATAGTTAACGAAGAGTAAACAGGAACAAAATGTACCCTTCATGCTGGCGAAGTCAGTCGGTCCCCTTGGTGCAGTAGACGACGGTGAACAATATGCTGTTGCCCGACGTGAAAAGTACTTCCCGATTATCATTACGTTTTCCTCAGTGTCTGAGAGCAGGGAGCCCGAAATAAAGTTCTAGCCTTGTAAAGCCTTCAATGTGCCTCCAAAGAACAATGCATATTCGACATGTGCGGCTTCTTCAACTTGAATACGCCGTTCCCTGCATCTTTCTTCATTTTCTTTTACCTATGTTTTATTTCTATGAATTTATATCGCCACAATTGAAGATTATATCGTTTGAACATTGTGGCTTTGTACGGAAAATAAGGCCAAATAAACTGAAAATGAAATGCGTTAACACTTACTAGCAATGTGAAAAATACACTGCTGATGAGTGTTAACTATAAAAGCAATGCATTTTTCTGCAGGTTTTGAAGACATGTCTGTCCAAACTGGTGCTCGGAACTGGAAGTCTGTTAAAGAAAAAGTTATTTGCTGAACTTTAGTTATCTCATCAGTTGGTAATTAACGTTACCGTCCGGAAAGTACTGATCTATTTATAAGCCTTTGTGAGAGTAGCGAAGGATACCATTCGCTTTCATTGTTCTTGCATTCGTCGCATGCGACATTATTGGACCTCAAGGTGAAGCTAAGATTTCCCATTCACCAACCGCTGATGGCGGCAGTTATAATGGACTCATTTTAACGAGTATCCGGCGTGTCTTGTCCCGCAAGGTTGAACATGTAACACCCCCACATGCCTATGCAGGCGCACATGAAACAGATCACCAGATTCCTCTGCGTCTTTGAGAGTTCCGGTTCGCGGCGCCTAGCACAGCGTGATGCCCTTCTTCATTCTGCGCCTATCGGTACGTCTATTCATTCAATTCAGTTCGCCTGTATGCCGTATCTTAACACTGCCGATTCGCTTGTAGTGTCGTGAGAAGATCGGCACGAAGTGATCAATGTCTCCGGAGGTCTTGTCTTCAGGCCTGACAAAGACACATCCTTTAGTCAAAGCTTTCGCTTCAGAAACATATCTTGTTCGACGACTCTTGTAGTCTATGCACGCATTTCAGAGTCCAAATGCGGGCAGTATTGTAGCGGACGAGGACCATAGCACCAGACGAGGCAAAGAAAGCTGTGCTTCAAAGTAGCCTTTGTGACGGCGAGGCTTAAAAGTCAGACGCGGTACCATGCACAAAATTTGCTACGGGCAAAACTATCGCTACATATAGTGGGGTCATATCGTATATGGTGCAAATATATGTCTGGTACAGAGAAATCGAGTGCCTGCGGAACTTTTTAGTCTCGCTGCGTCGCTATATGTCATTTCTTTCCAGAATAAACACTCAAACACGTTTATATATATATACCTGTGCTACGTGTACAACTTGGTCTTTCGCCACTCTGGCACCATCGGTGGCTGGCGAAAAGGTAGGTCGAAATCAGCGTTTAATTTTTTCTAGATACTTCCCGAAGACTGTTGTAGAAGTTTCACCAGGAAAGTGACTTTTCGACATTTGGGTCAGCGGTCACCATTCCATCCTCATGCCACATTGTCGGTGAGCTTAGACCCGTATATCGCTACTGAGACTCGCTTTCAGTGTCATGGCGGTCTGAGTAGCCTGAGCATCTCTTCGGTCGTAACAAGCCCCGCGCGAGGCTGTCCGATATAATTCAGTGCAACATAATGTAGAACAACGTTGTCGAGTATTCCATAGAAAGGGAATATTGTTCCTTCAAGGCCTGACGTATGCAGCGGAACCAAGTCGCACGGGCTTATGCACGTTATCATCTTAGCACGCACGGCACTTGCCAGGCAAACGCGCTACTTGCGTCTTTGACCTAACTCTAGCTCATCATTATCCCTGTCCGTACCTCTCAGGTGATGACATGTCATCACGCCACTTTCCCACTACTCATTTGATACCGATGACTTCAGACTGGCTGGAAACCACACACACGAATATTTACGACGGTAGAGGTAAAGTTAAACTGGATAAATGAAAAATATGCTAGTTCAACCTCATTGAACATATACGACATAACTATTGGTGCATCTCATTTGCCGCTTTCTCGTACCGATGCGTACACACTCCATATATATAGCTCTTTCGCGATTACACGCGCACGCATGAACATTGCAGTTAAGCATGAATTTTGTGGCAACTGCTCAGGCGATTTTGCCTCTATCGTACCATTACGTCTTCCCGTGGGCACATAACTGGAGAGTTCGCCGGCGTGATAATTTCTAGTGCCGAAAAATATTGGCACTGTAGCATGCAGTGAACAGGCACTGGAGCTATGGCTATGCAGCCTGGTATCCGTATTAGAAAGATCAGTTGTGCTTAATGTCCTGCTGAAGGCACCGTGCAAGCAGTTAGATGCTCTTCAGAGCCGCAATGCAATATATTTAAAAGAGTGTACGGCATGTAGTCTATGTGAAACAAAGGTAATTTTGGTTGGCGAGAATACGCGACGATGTATTCCGGGAGCCCGTAAGCGAAATAGGCAGCAGCAAAAAGCAGTGTGGATGAGGGACTCGACAGGTGCACTACGGAGACGAAGATGCCCTGCTCGATGAGTACGAGCGGACTTTCACAAGGGACGACGATGAAACTGGCATCAAAATGCATCATTCTGATTTTGGGTGCATTGTTGTGTTTCCGTGTGTATCGGCTCCACGGTCACCAGTGAGGTCACTGGCACCGGCGTCTCGTCCCGAAAGGGCATTGTTGACGACGACACCCTCCTGTTTGAGGCGCCCGTCCTCCTTGTCGTCATGGTAGCTGTCATCCGGTTGCGAGAGGGCGCTGTTGATGACGGCCCCTCCTCTCTCGAGGTGTTCGTCCTTGTCTTCTTGGGTCCATTTTCGGTATCGTGTTCCAACGGCAGCCTCCGAGTCGTCCATTTCGGGACGCACGGTCAGGGCGTCTCCGACTCCGGCAGGTCGACTTGGAGCCCTCTTGCCATCGCCCAGGGCCGAGTAGGCGACGTTCTTGCCTCTGTTAACTCTGAGCACGTGCAGTCCCCACAGGCAGAGCAGGCACAGGACCACGAGCAAGAGAAACAGGGGCATGGCGTTCACGCAATCTGTCCCGGCCGTTCTACGTAGCGCTGCCTCGTCGCCGACGCCCGTTGCTTGGTCGTGCCAGGTCTTCGCCTTGACGCTCACTACGCTTTTCTGGCTTCCATGGTTAGCAGACACACTGGATGCCTCCTTGTCTCCTTCTTGCTGTTCCCCGACAGACGAAGTCTTCCTCCAGATCTTCAGTGGGCTCCGCAGGACCACCGCGTGCGTGGGCGAAACAACGGGACCTCGGTCTATCCAGCGCACGTCGCCGAGTCTCTCGGACTCGCTCTGTCGCCGGGAAGAGCTACGAGAGGTTTTCTTCTTCTTCGACCTCAATGCCCCGACGTCTTCTCCACGAGATCGTTGCAAAGGCGCCCGGCTAGCATCCTCCGCGCGAGCGATGACGGTGGGAGTGGAGGTCGCCTGCGGCACGAGACGAAGGGAGGCCTCCAGGTTCACGGTCTTCACCACCGTCGAGAGGGCTTTCGGCCGCCTCGCTGTGTCTGGCTTCCCGCGGTCGTCGGTGGTCGTCTCACGCGCCGGCGCCAGCGGTTCGCCCGACAAGGCACCGGATGGTGAGAAGGTTCTTGCCGTCGACTCTACCGGGCCGCGCAGGGGCCACGAAACCGGCACGCGCACGAGCTTGCGCTCGCTGGCCGCCATTTGTCGCGCGGACCGCGGGCGCCACGACTCGAGGTCTTGCGACTTGTCGTTGCCCGAGGACAGCGCGTGATGGTACTGTCCGGGCGTGGTGGCAGCCGACGCGGCAGACCCATCCTCAACGTCCGGCAGACGCGGCCGCGAACTTTTACTCTGCGCAGGACGCACGGAAGGAAGTGAGTGGAAGCAGTCCCTTCGCTGCTTGCCATGCTTCGGCGTCTGCAGGCGTGCCGACGGGCAGGGCGCGGGAAGGATGGGACTGCTATGGCCGGCCATGCTGCGCATGCGGCGCCACGCTTCTTTGTTCTCTTTCACTGTAGTTGTTCCTCAGTGACCCGGCGCAACGCACTCTGAGGTATCGGCCGTGACCGAGCGGCGCAAGGGTTTAAAAAAAATAGTAAGAATTTTTTTAAGAAAATTATTTCCGTCACAATTGGCAACTGTAACTTGTGTTAATTAGAATTTACCTGATACAGATATGAAATTTGTTGTATCCAGAGTGTAAAAATTTAAAACAAAAAAGAAAACGAAAAATATTTAGCCTTGAATTCTTTTCGTCTCGCACAGAAGATTGTGGAAGACATCACAAACGCTTCTGTGGCTATAACCTTGTTCGGTAGGGAAAGGACCACCGGGAGAATCAGTCAAGCGAAGTTTACGTAATGGTTCTTCTAACAATATTTTCATTTAAACCATAAAACGGTGACACCAAAAAAATGTTTTACAGATTCACTCTTATTACAAAAATGACCCAAAAGTGACATTGTCAGACCAGGCATGTGAAGGTAAAAGCTCAGAGGGGGACTAGCAAACGTAGTCTCGTAAACGACACTACAGCCTTTCTATAGGGGAGCACCATCTATTGTTAAAAAAATTACATGCTGGAATTCAGAGGCGGACAATGAAGACTATTCGAAGTTATCTGAAGCTATCTGAAATTTTCTGAATCGCACCGCTGTGCAAACGCAGATGGTGGTAAAATAGGGATTACCGGACCATCATGTGATACTACTGCAAGTTCAACAGCGGATTTCTTTAGTACTTGGTCTTTGTGTCCCGGTACCCACACCAAACGAACGAGGCATAAATGTCTTACGAAAAACGAATGAAGCGCTTTGAATGGGCGCATGATAAAGCAGGTGTGGTTGGCGAAGAACAAGCAAAAGGACGACCTGTTAAAGTTACTACTGCTGACAAAGATGAAGTTAATTTGCGTTAAGCTAAAAGACTCGCCAGAAATTCGGCTTGAAAAATAGGCGTGATGTCAGGTAGTCGATTTGAAAAAGACGAATTCATATATGGTGATAAACAATGCTCACGCCTGCACTGAGTTTGTAATTTTCCGTTACCTTCTTAATTCGCCACCACGAGCGACTCTTCAATTTTTCCCTCCTTCGCCGGCACAGTACTAACTGGAAACAACGCTGTGTGGCTTACGCTTGGGCATCACATTAACCAATGCATATACGTGTTTGATTGGAATGACTGATAGCGCCGAGGGCAATGCCTGCGTTGTCGAGGAGACTGTAGAAGAAGAAGAAGTATTTTAATGATTGGAAAATGTAGAGAGGTCGGCCGGATAATGGAGCATCTGGCCTGCTACTCTACGTAAGGGAAGGGGAAGAGGGGAAGAAAAAGGGTCACAATGGGGGATGATAATGGGAGGAACGAGGTGAATGACACATTACACAACTGGTATCACAGGCGTGAGTCCAGGCCCGTGTCACCCAGGAAACGTGAAAGTGCACGCATTGTCTCTGTCGTCTGCCAACTCTGTGGCCACGCGCCTAGCAAGAGGTCCTCCGACAGTGGTCCATTGTGTAAATGTCTCAATGTATCTGCTAATGTCAGTCTTTCTCGCGCATACTCAGGGCACACCACAAGCACATGTTCTATAGTCTCTACAGCGCCACACACTGAACAGTCCGGGGAGTCTGTCCGTCCAATAATGTGCAAATATTTGCGCGTGAAGGCGACGCCTAAGCGCAGTCTGTGTATCAGGCTTGTATGAGGGCGTGGAATTCCACGCAGAATGGGAAATTTCATATCGGGATCCAGGCTTTTAAGGCGGACGTGACGAGCGTCTGGCTGGGCCCAGTATCTTCTCGTCGCACTCCTCATTAATTCCGACAGGAGGCATGTGATGTCCGGTCTGGAGAATGGCACGACAGTTCGCAGACCATTGCTGAGGGCGCGCCTTGCTGCAGCATCGGCCATCTCATTACCGTTAAGCCCACAGTGTCCCGGGATCCATTGGAACACTATGCGGTGGTGTTTTTCTTGAGCGTATGGAAGTAGCTCGGTGATCTGCAGGGCCAGAACCTGATATGCGGTGTGGCGCAGGAAGCATCCCAAAATTTGCAGCGCGGGTTTTGAGTCCGTGAAAATGCACCACTCTTGAGGTCTTTCCCCGCAAATGTGGCGAATCGCTTCCCGAATAGCCACAAGCTCTGCAGCCGTTGATGTTGAATTATGGTCTAGTATGAAAGCTCGAGTCATCTGTTGGGCTGGTATCACCACAGCTGCTGTCGATGCCTTAGATGACGCGGAGCCGTCTGTGTAAACATGAACATATGTCTGGTATTCTGACCAGATGTACGCGAGAGCAAGTTGTTGTAGTCCACTGACGGGAACCAATGATTTCTTTAGTATGCCGGGGACATGTACGCATACGGAAGGTTGAGCCATCACCCATGGTGGTTTGACGGGGTGATATGGAAGGGCATAGCCTGATGTTATGTGGGGTAGATGGCAGCGGAGTGCACTTGTGAAACTGCTGTCCGGTCGCTCATGTAGAACCGACATCAATGGATGGCAATGGTGTCGTGTCAGTAAGCGTAAATACACACGAAGTGGTTCGTGGGACAGGTATATCGGTAATGGGCATACGTGGGCTTCCTCAATTGTGCCTTTGTTGGAGGCACGCCGTGGCAACCCGAGGCATATTTTGAGTGCCTGCGCTTGGACGCTCTCTAATGTCCGTAAGCAGGAAATGCTCAAGTTTGAGAGTATCGGAAGGCTGTATCGAATGTAGCCTACGAAAAGAGACTGATAAAGTCTTAGTAATGAGCCTTCCGTGGGGCCCCATTTCATGCCTGTTGCGAAGCGAAGAACATGGCAAAACAGATTAAGTTTTTGCTTCAACATATTAGCATGCCTCGTCCATGACAAACGCCTGATGGAGACACTAACCGTCATCAGGTATGCCGTGGAGTTCCGAGTTCTCAGCCCAACATTATTTAATGTGGCACTGATTGGCCTGGTGAGCGAGCTTCCACCTCACATCCACATCAGTGCATATGCAGATGACATCTGCATCTGGGCTTCTGGTACAACGCGCCCACAACTACGTGCGAAATTACAACGGGCTGTGTCATCTACTTCACGATACATACGGCGTCAGGGTTTGCGCTTAGCTGCCGAAAAATGTGCTGTGGTTGCATTCACGCGCAAATCCGTCTGCCGCTACCCGATCTCCATTAACGGTGTCATAATATCTTATGTCTCTCACCACAGATTCTTGGGCATTATCATCGACCTATAGAATATCTACTGTGATACTGCCATTGGAATATGAACCTGGCAACGTTTAACGCTAGAACGTTATCTAGTGAGGCGAGTCTAGCAGTGCGATTGGAGGAACTAGAGGGCAGTATATGGGATATAATAGGGCTCAGTGAAGTTGGAGGCCAAAAGAAGCATATACAGTGCTAAAGAGCGGGCACGTCTTGTGCTACCGGGGCTTAGCGGAGAGACGAGAACTAGGAGTCGGATTCCTGATTAATAAGAATATAGCTGGTAACATGCAGGAATTCTATAGCATTAACAAGAGGGTGGCAGGTCTTGTTGTAAAATTTAATAAGAGGTACAAATTGAAGGTGGTACAAGTCTATGCCCCTACATGCAGTCATGATGACCAGGAAGTCGAAAGCTTTTATGAAGACGTGGAATCGGCGATGGGTAAAGTCAAAACAAAATACACTATACTGTTGGGCGAATTCAATGCCAGGGTAGGCAAGAAGCAGGCTGGAGACAAGTCAGTGGGGGAATATGGCATAGGCTCTAGGAATAACAGAGGAGAGTTATTAGTAGAGTTTGCAGAACAGAATAATATGCGGATAATGAATACCTTTTTCCGCAAGCGGGTTAGCCGAAAGTGGACGTGGAGGAGCCCGAATGGTGAGACTAGAAATGAAATCGACTACATACTCTGCGCGAACCCTGGCATCATACAAGATGTGGACGTGCTCGGCAAGGTACGCTGCAGGGACCATAGGATGGTAAGAACTCGAATTAACCTAGACTTGAGGAGGGAACGGAAGAAACTGGTACACAAGAAGCCAATCAATGAGTTAGCGGTAAGGGGGAAACTAGAGGAATTCCGGATCAAGCTACAGAACAGGTATTCGGCTTTAACTCAGGAAGAGGACCTTACTGTTGAAGCAATGAACGACAATCTCGTGGGCATCATTAAGGAGTGTGCAATAGATGTCGGTGGTAACTCCTTAGACAGGATACCAGTAAGCTATCGCAGGAGACGAAAGATCTGATAAAGAAACGCCAATGTATGAAAGCCTCTAACCCTACAGCTAGAATAGAACTGGTAGAACTTTCGAAGTTAATCAACAAGCGTAAGACAGCTGACATAAGGAAGTATAATATGGATAGAATTGAACATGCTGTCAGGAACGGAGGAAGCCTAAAAAAAGCAGCGAAGAAGAAACTAGGAATTGACAAGAATCAGATGTATGCTTTAAGAGATAAAGCCGGCAATATCATTACTAATATGGATGAGATAGTTCAAGTGGCTGAGGAGTTCTATAGAGATTTATACAGTACCAGTGGCACCCACGACGATAATGGAAGAGAGAATATTCTAGAGGAATTCGAAATCCCACATGTAACGCCGGAAGAAGTAAAGTAAGCCTTGGGAGCTATGCAAAGGGGGAAGGCAGCTGGGAAGGATCAGGTAACGGCAGATTTGTTGAAGGATGGTGGGCAGATTGTTCTAGAGAAACTGACCACCCTGTACACGCAATGCCTCATGACCTCGAGCGTACCGGAATCTTGGAAGAACACCAACACAATCTTAATCGATAAGAAAGGGGACGCCAAAAACTTGAAAAATTATAGACCGATCAGCTTACTGTCCATTGCCTACAAACTATTTACTAAGGTAATCGCAAATAGAATCAGGAACACCTTAGACTTCTGTCAACCAAAGGACCAGGCAGGATTCCGTAAAGGCTACTCAACAATAGACCATCTTCACACTATCAATCAGGTGATAGAGAAATGTGCGGAATATAACCAAGCCTTTTATATAGCTTTCATTGATTACGAGAAAGCGTTTGATTCTGTCGAAACCTCAGCAGTCATGGAGGCATTATGGAATCAGAGTGTAGACGAGCCGTATGTAAAAATACTGAAAGATATCTATAGCGGCTTCACAGCCACCGTAGTCCTCCATAAAGAAAGCAACAAGATCCCAATAAAGAAAGGCGTCAGGCAGGGAGATACGATCTATCCAATGCTATTCACAGCGTGTTTACAGGAGGTATTCAGAGACCTGGACTGGGAAGAATTAGGGATAAAAGTTCATGGAGAATACCTCAGTAACTTGCGATTCGCTGATGATATTGCCTTGCTTAGTAACTCAGGGGACCAATTGCAATGCATGCTCACTGACCTGGAGAGGCAAAGCATAAGAGTGGGTCTAAAAATTAATCTGCAGAAAACTAAAGTAATGGTTAACAGTCTCGGAAGAGAACAGCAATTTACAATAGGTAGCGAGACAATGGTAGTGGTAAGGGAATACATCTATTTAGGGCAGGTAGTGACGGCGGATCCGGGTCTTGAGACGGAAATAATCAGAAGAATAAGAATGGGCAGGGGTGCGTTTGGCAGGCATCCTCAGATCATGAACAGCAGGTTGCCATTATCCCTCAAGAGAAAAGTGTATAATAGCTGTGTCTTACCAGTACTCACATACGGGGCAGAAACCTGGAGGTTTACGAAAGGGTTCTACTTAAATTGAGGACGACGCAACGAGCTATGGAAAGAAGAATGATGGGTGTAACGTTAAAAGATAAGAAAAGAACAGATTGGGTGAGGGAACAAACGCGAGTTAATGACATCTTAGTTGAAATCAAGAAAATGAAATGGGCATGCGCAGGACATGTAATGAGAAGGGAAGATAATCGATGGTCATTAGGGGTAACGGACTGGATTCCAAGGGAAGGGAAGCATAGCAGGGGGCGGCAGAAAGTTATGTGGGCGGATCAGATTAAGAAGTTTGCAGGGACGACATGGCCACAATTAGTACATGACCGGGGTTGTTGGAGAAGTATGGGAGAGGCCTTTGCCCTGCAGTGGGCGTAACCAGGCTGATGATGATGATGACTGTGATACTGCCTATCTTTTGAAAATGAAACACATGACCTCTGCACAGGTCAAAATCAGTTAGGCAGAAAACCGTTCACCTTGAGCAAGATTTTGGGACCATGGCCTCGCATATCGTAGCTACAAAAGGGTACAAAAGCGCTGCTGTGATATTTGAAAGCTACCGGATTGAGTCAACGTCTGTGATCCGGACTGAGTGACCAATCGATATCGCCAGTGAACTTTCTCTTGTTGTTTTAATCCTTCCCTCCCCTTTTTCCTTTCCCACGTGTAGGTTGGCCAACAGGGCTCAGTCCTGGTTAACCTCCCTGCCTTTCATTTATCATTTGCTCTCTCGCTCTCTCTCTCGACTCTTACCTTCCTCCCAGCAGTAATAGATTTCATTGTTGTCTAATATTATCAGGAGCGAAATTCTTTGCAGGTACCACAAACAGGCTCCACTATACCTTTGACGAACGAGACCACAAGGAAGAAGGGGTTGCTAAAGCTTAGGAGAGGATCTGGTAGGCTGCTGCTGGACATAATAGAGTCCTACAATTTTTGTATTTACAAAACGGCACGGATTTTTGAATTTTTAGGGAACAGAGAATTTCATTGTTTTCAAAACAGCTTTTCGTCAACAAAGTACAAGCGGGCAAGAGGTGTGCGTCAGGGGGCGGTTCCGTCTCAGGCACTGTTTAACCTGTTCATGACTTCGATTCCGCTGCGCCAGAATGTGCATCTGTGTGTCTATGCAGACAACATCGCTTTTTTCGTGGCAGCAGGAGACATCAATTCCCTGTATACCTCTGCACCCAAGCATACCTCTGCACCCTAGAGACGTGACTTCACGATCATCATCTGTCATTAAAGGTAAACAGAAATGCAGTCCTTATTATTAATATATGATCAGAGAACCATTACCCAGGTAGAGTTTCTTAAGTACCTTGGTATCACATGTGACGGAAAACTTAACTGGTATTTGGACATAGAAAATATTGTAAAGGGACACACAAGCCATAGGTATATTAAGTAGAATCAGTAACCGGCGTTCCGGCATGCGAAGGGACACCCTAATCCTGATGTACCGTTCCTATGTACGACCGATTCTGTGATATTGCTGTGCTTTGGTGTCCGGAAGTGCAAAATATAACATAAAACCACTTGTTCTTTTAGAGAGAGAATCTTTTCGACTATCTTTAGGTCCCTAACTTCGTTTTAAACAATGTCTTATACCAGGAAGCGCGCTTACGCTCTCTTCACAGGAGATTCCGCATACTTACGGATCAAATCCACTTAAGAATTTATGAATCACCTCCACGACGTACACAATATAGATTTATTTGTGAACCAAATTCATTTTTTCAGAACACGTGGCCGCGGTTGCATGCCCCTCACGTTGTATTTGTGCAGGCACAATTGTCAGCTTTAAATATTTGTACTGGGAAAATAGCTCCGTTTGATAGGACCACGTTGTCGTTGAAAATTGAATTTGCCAGACATTTTTACCAACAAAGCTAAATTGCTGCCCCCAACATATCTGAATGCCCTTTTGCAAGACAATTTGACCCATTTCTCAATAAATGTAATAGCGACTGATGTTTCCTTGTGGTAAGAGAAGGGAGGCTTGGGAATCTGCTCACCATTCCTCGAGTGGTCTTTTTCACTTCGCCTGCCAGATTATACATCATTTTTTCAGTCTAAACTCCTGGCAATAGGTCTTGATTTGTGACAGCTACCACTTTATGCTGCAAAAGTAGTTACTGCTGCAAATTCTCTTTCTGTGTGCAGTGCGCCTATTGCGTCTATAAGTTCCGTAGCTTTGAACACATTTTACGCCTTAGTTACGTCTTCACTTAAGTTTACTTCATTTACTATATATACCAGGCCACCGAGGCATTAATCTTTATGAAATAGCTGATTCTCTAGCACGAGCCTCTTTACATGGTTCAGTGATATCGGTGCTGCCGGCAACTGCGTGCATCACTGCGGCTACGTATAGGCAGTTTTCTTTGACCGAAGCCCCCCGCCCTCAAGAAAAGCCCCTCATTAGAAAAATCTATGGACTTTATGCATTTACATTATTCTTGAAACCGACAACGCTGTCCTAACCGACCATTCGAAGTGTCATTTAAAAGGCTGCGTTGCCCTATCCCGCCTTTTATTTTTGCTTGCACAGATGTGGTCTGGCGGTATCCCCTTTGTGCTACCTCTGCAAGGAGCCGGAATCCATTGATCACATTTTACTATCGTGTGTGTGTGTGTGAAAACATTTATTGGAATGAGGTCCGGAGGCTCGACTTCTTAAGTCAAGGCGGGCCGCTCCCACGTTGGCACTGTCAGGCCAAGCCTTTCAGCGACATCATGGGCCCTCTGGACGGCCCTTAGTTGGTCCTGAAACAATGGGCTTTGAATCCTTTTCTCCCACTGTGTCCATTCTTCAACGAAGTTGGGGAGAGTCGCGGGGCACCCCGCCAGCATATGTCTGATTCCAATGATGCCATTACAATCGTTGCAGTCCATCCTTATCTCCCTCTCTGGATATATTTTATTAATGGTGTACGGTGTGGGATATGTACCTGTTTGCAATAAGCGCAGTGAGACTGCCTGAGCCCTGTTCAGTATTGAATGTGGCAATGGGAATTGCCTGCGTCCTAAATAGTAGTGTTTGGTAATGTCATTGTATGTTATTAAATGATCTCTAGATTCCCTGGCTTGATGGTGAACGGCTCGGTTGTGACTGTCACGGTTAGCAAGTCCTCGTGCCAAGTCATGAGCAACCTCATTGAGGTTTATCCGAGTCTCGTCCACTTTTCCCATATGCGCAGGAAACCATCGAATTTCAGTTCTCATAATCCCAATGTTTGCAAAAAGTTTCGCTGCAACACCAGCTACGTAGCCTTTATCAAAACACTTTATAGCGGATTTCGAATCACTGTAAATGCAGGCCCACTTATTACTCCTGATGGCTAGAGCAATTGCCACTTGTTCCGCCACCATGGGGTCCTTGGTAAAAATAGTGATAGTATCTTGCACCTTCCCTTGAGAATTTGAGACAATGGCCGTATATGCTTCTTTACCTTTCACCCAGGCTGCATCAACTACAGCTGCCAATTGGTTCTGCTGTTCTATTTCCTGCAAGAGTGCTTTAGCTCTTGCCTTTCTCCTTTCGACATTATATTCTGGATGCATGTTTCTGGGGATAGGGTTGGTTCTGATCATGTTCCTAACGTCAGTCCTAAGTTCTACTTCAGCCTCTATTGGGCTCCTTGATGTATTCAGTTCTGCACCTATTGCCTGTAATATGTTCCTGCCAGCTCGTGATTTTGTCAATCTTTCGTGTTGCGCTAGCTGTTGAGCCTCCGCGATTTCTTCCATTGTGTTGTGCACCCCTAGACTCATGAGTTTGTCAGTTGCAGCGTTACTGGGTATCCCTAGGGCTACTTTAACGAGCTTCCTGAGCATCACATTCAGTTTGTTATGTTCTGCCTGCTTCCATTTGAATAATCCAGCCACATAAGTGAAGTGACAGAGAGCAAAGGCGTGTAATAGCCTCAAAGCGCTGTCCTCTCCTAAGCCTTTGTGTCTATTGGTAATTCTCCTTAGTAACCTAATGACTTCATCTGTTTTATTCGCGATATGTTGTATTGTTCTATAGTTAGCATTGTTTTCGTCTATGTGATACCCGAGAACCTTGATTGTTTCAACTAGCCTGACTGCGGATCCTTCATGAGTGTATAAGCACACTCTTGGCTCATCTTCCGGAATGTAACCTCTTGGTTTGCGACCTTTTCTGCGATGTTTAATGACCAAGAGTTCTGATTTGGCTGCCGAGCATTTCAACCCCATGTCTTTCAGTGTGTTCTCTACAACATATAAGCTTTCCTGTAATCTGGTCTCTGTCTGTCCTACACTACCCTTGACACTCCATATGGTTATGTCGTCGGCATATACCACATAATGTATACGCTCAATTTTCTCCAGATTTCTTGCAACCTTGGACATTGCTAAATTAAATAGCATTGGTGAGAGCACAGCCCCTTGTGGAGTGCCCCTATTTCCCAAATTCTTAGCTTCTGATTTAAGCTCACCCAGCATGAGTTGTGCAGTTCGATTTCTAAGAAAGTCCTTAATCATGTTAAAGAGTCTCTTACCTAACCCCATCTCCGAGAGGACGCCAAGTATTGCCTTATGCTTTATACGATCAAAAGCTTTTTCCACATCCAATCCCAAAAGAGCTTTCGTATGCGCTGGGCTGGCCTGTATAAGTTGGTGTTTGATCAGCAGCATAGCATCTTGAGTTGACAGCCCGGGACGAAAGCCGATCAAATTGTACGGGAGGATGTCGTTCTGCTCAACGTATTTAGTTAGTCGATTTAGGATGACATGTTCCATAGCTTTGCCTAGACAGGACGTTAAGGAAATAGGACGGAGGTTGTCCAGAGTGAGTTGTTTTCCTGACTTTGGTATGAGGATGGTATTGGCCACCCTCCATTCCTCTGAGTATACCCCTTTTCTCCAACACTCATTGAAATGTTCAGTTAGATAAGAAATTGATTCGTCATCCAGATTTCTTAATATCTTGTTGGTTATTCCGTCAGGTCCAGCCGCCGATCTACTATTAAGACTGTGAAGAGCCGCCCTCACTTCACTCTCAGTGAAGTCCCGGTCAAGTTCTTCACATATGCCTCCCGTATATTCGGGGCTCTCGTCTTCTTCGTTTGGTTGTTTAAGTGGAAGATATTTGGCTGCGAGACTATCCATGATATCCTTCTGTGTTTTATCTTGGCTTTCCTCATGAACCAACTTAGATATAGCTGTTCTCTTGCTTGTCCTTGTTTCATTATCGTTGAGCAAGTGCTTGAGGAGGTTCCAGCTACCTCCATGCTTGAGTCTACCATCAGCCGAATTACAGATCTCATCCCACTGTTGCTTCACGAGAGTCTTCGAGTGATTATCAATTTCTCTGTTTAATTGCGCAATTTTTTTCCTTAGCCTTCTGTTAAGTCTCTGCGTTTTCCATCTCTGTAATATAGACTGTTTGGCCTCAATCAGATGCGCCAGCCTGCTGTCCATAGCTTCAATATTTTCCTCTGTCCTGATTTCTTTAGTGGCCCCTTTGACGTCCTCTCTGAACTGGGTGACCCACGTCTGAAGGGGATCCTGCTCGGCATCTAGAAACTCAACGAAAGCGATGTTTGAAAATTCCCTTTCGTGATCTAGGGCTGCCTTTATGCAGTGCTATTCTACTCTCACTTGGAGCATCGGTAATAGCATACAGCCACAGGAACGTTTGCCGAGCTATTCATTAGTACCTCTGCGACAACAAAAGATTACCTTATTAATATCTTCAATTTTGCATGATTGATTTATTTCTCCTTCAATAAATTAGAAAACTGGAAAATTGAAATAGCAAAAAGGGGGCAAATTCACAGTAATAATATTAATAATATTGTTATTCAATATTAAACCTTTTCTTTACATCGACACTTTACTTTAAGCATTTCAATATTAAGTTCATGTTACTCTACTCGTTCACGAAAAGCTGACTACCTTATTGCAGGCAATTTTGTTTCATTCATTACCGATTTATTTCCCATCCATTTTTCACCGTTGTTCGTTTTTTATCGTATTACCACCCGGTTCGTGGCTTAGCCGCCATCATTATTTAATGATGCCAATAAATAAAGCGTCATCATCACATCCTCAGGATTTCTGGACGTGTGGCAACAGAACAAAAACAATCTTATTTCACGAACAAAATTATTTATCGAAAATGGCTCGTGGTTATACATACTAGAGACTCCCTAGAACATTCTGGTGGAATTACAGTAGCCTACGACAAAGCACGTAGGGCGGAAGGACATTTGAATAATTTGCAACACAGTCTATAAGATTCTCATAGGCTCAGCTGTAAAATGTTTAATTTCCTGGTAACTTACGCGCTTTTTTGCATGCTTCAGTAATTTATTTATTTGTTTATTTATACGGACATGCCATCAGCCCCTTACAGAGCCTAGATACGAGCGGGTTGCAATTGTAGTGTGTAATCTGTGCGACAGTACCATAACTTCATAAAGCGCATGCTGCAAGATCACGCGTTGTAATAGACTACCCAAACAATACAATATGGTATAACGAACAATATTACAATTCACGACTGTATTACATGTCACGACAGCGCTACGAGAATACGAGATTTTCCGAAGCAATTGCAGTTGTGCCTCAGTCTGTGGCACGAGTATAAAGCCCGAATTAGAAGCACTGCAATCAGACGGGACAAACACTCCCCTAGTAAGGAGGACACCCTTTAGGAAACAAGGAAACTGTTCTCGGCCATTCGCGCTTACCGCAGTCCGGCACATTATTCCACTCACGGGCCATTCGAAAAAGAAAGAGTGCTTAGAAAACCTGATCTCCTTGTTATAGCCGGTAAGTTTATTCCCTGTCACCTCTGACTTCGTTTCACTTATATAGCTATGTTAGTTTACTAGCACAAATTCATTTATGATGCTGTAAGAGAGATCAAACTTCTCCGTTTGCTTCGTTATACCAGTAAAGGGAGGTTCGCTCCGTCGTAATAAAGGTGGCACTGACTGGTCCATAGATTATTTTTAAAAATTAAAACGCTAAGCCTGTCGTTGCCCGCGCCATACCTTAACGACATTTTTTGGTTCATACGGACCCTACAATTCGCACCCGTATTCCCAGAGTGGGCGTATTAGCTAGTCGAACGCGGTGAGTTTGGTCGGTGCGGGTGCGAGTTTGAGCATGCGCCAGATAAATCCCTATCTTTTATTCGCCTTACCAACAACACTGTGTACCTGCTTTGTCGAGTTCAGGTTTGAAGTGACAGTGACGCCGACGTACTTATATTTTGTTGCCCGAGCTAAGGGAATTCCAAAGGCGTATTTTGTTTATGTGTCACTGTCATGCAGACGTATTTTTTTAGTTTCTTTTTGTTTTGCAAATTTATGGACATTTGACATTTCTCACACCATTAATTAATTTTATGCAAGCACTCATTGAGCTTAACTTGCTCGGCTACCTACGTGATTTCACAAAAAGTTATGCAGTCGTCTGCGAACAATCTGACTTGAACCGGTGCTCCATCTATGAGGTCATTGACAATTATGAGGAATTCTACGCATATTTACACTGATGGATCTGTCCTTCCAAGTAGCTCCGCGGCGGCAGTCGTCATACCAGCGAAAGCTACAACAATAAAATTTAAGACGACCCACGCGACAACATCGACGGCAGCAGAGCTCGCAGCGCTCTTTACTGCCCTTCATCACATTGGTGATGAACCACCACATAAGTGGACAATATTCTGCGATTCGAAGGCGGCACTGCAGTCTCTACTGTCACCTTTACGACGCGGACCACACGAACAACTAATATTCCATATTACAGAGACGTTGCAACATATAAGTGATGCAGGCCATGAGATAACCTTTCAGTGGCTTCCAAGTCACTGCGGGATTATCGGCAATGAACGGGCGGATCACGCTGCCCGCTCAGCCCATACTGAGGAGCGCCACGTCCCCATTCCTCATTCTAGAACTGACGCAGCACGGAAGCTCCGCCTACTTGCTCGGCAGTGCACCGTGTCGCAATGGAATGAGCCACATTTAAGATACACGCGATTGTACTCACTTGATCCAACACTAAGTCTTCGAGCGCCATCACAACTTCGCCGTAGAGACGCCACGCTTTTATATCGACTTTGGTTGGGCGTTGCCTTTACTAAAGCCTATGCATTCCGCATAGGGATGACCGACAGCCCAACCTGTGACCACTGCGGCCATGAAGAATCAATTGGCCATATTTTGTGTGCCTGCCCGCAGT